>NW_024543087.1:26030000-26517500 GCF_018167655.1 Microtus oregoni | reverse complement strand
CCACATTACAGGTGAATGAGCAGAGCCATGAACACGTGACCTTATTCAAGGTTGCAAACCAATGAGAGTGGGCCAGGCTCTTCTGCCTGTTTATGAGTCTCAGGCTCTGCGAGCTGAGAATTCCCCAGAATTTGTTCTGTATTTTCTCCCCTGCCCTGGCGGCCGCCTTTGTTGTGTGTGTGTGTGTGTGTGTAGGGGATGAGGTAGAGCCACTTTCCCTAAAGCACCAGAAGCCAGGCTTGCTATTTATCCTTATAGAGACTGATGGCTCCAAAGCAAGATGGTCTCCTAACTGAACAGAAGTCCTGGATTTCTCAACAGGTAGATGGACTCACAGGTCACAGACTGGCTGGTCTGTCCCGAGGCTCTGCCCACTGCCATGGTACACAGCCCTTCGTCTCCTGGATCCTGCTCACATTCTAGGGCTTTTCACCAACAGAACAAATGGCCTTGGGAGATGTTGAAAGTGGGGAAGTCTGGGTATCTCCTCTCCCTAAGGTAGGAACTGCTTTGTTTCAGGAAACTAATAAAATTTGCTTTAGGAAAATAGGATTTCAACTGTAATCCACTGGCTTTCGGATCACTCCCTGTAGACTGGCCTGGCTTTCCTCAGAGGCTTAATTCAGGAAGAACCCCACTGTCCAATATTAGGCTGTTGTGGGTTATTTGTACACTGTGTGAAGATGCTTTGCTGTGACTGGTTTAATGAAAAGCTGAATGGCAAATAGCTAGGCAGGAGAGGATAGGTGGGACTTCCCGTCAAAGACAGAACTCTGGGAAGAAGAGAGGTGGAATTGCCAAGCAGATGTAGAGGAACCAGGATGGACGGTGTGGAGATGAGGTAATAAGTCTCATGGAAGAATGTAGATTTAAAAGTCTGAGTTAATTTAAGTTATAAGAGCTAGTTAGGAACAAGCCTAAGCAAAGGCCAAGCTTTCATAATTAATAATAAGTCTCTGTGTTGTTATTTGTGAGCTGGAGAACCAAAGGAAAATATGGCTACAGTAGACTCTGTCCTAGGTCAGATTCAGGATGCTGTAGGTCTCTGTAGAAGGAAGGTTCTGGTACCTGTATGTGGTGCACCGTGCCCGTCTGCACTCTATGCACCATCATACAGTTTGTGAACCGAGCAAGGGGATGGAGATTGAAACACACAAAGACTCACAGACAGAGACACAGGTCATCCTTGATGCCAGAACCCTTGAAACAGGAATGCCTCAAGAATGCCCCCTTTAGTGTGTTCAGAGGCAGCTTATATAGGGATAGCCACACCCCAGCCAAACCCACCAGAAACCACTCTCCTGCCATCAGGAACTCCTGAGGGGTCTCATGTTCAGAGCAGCTGTAGGCACTCAGATCAGGGGAAAACAAATTGTTTACAAGAAATTCAGGATCTGGGGGTTCACAGCTCCCAACATCTGTGCAGGCAGAGGGGACTATGTGTGTCATGGCTTTTAAGTGCTGAGGAGGACCAGAGAGTATAATGGAATGGTGGGATGGCTCTTGTGGAGCAATCCTGACACCAGGGTCTTCATAAATCCCTCTTCCTTAGTTCTCAGGATGAGCGTGTAAGGTGTCATTAATTCATATTTACTGACTAGGAAACCGAGGGTCAGAGATGTGGATGACAAAGATGACTTTCACTCATTAATTCAACAACTGCTTACTGTCTTAGTGTGGGTTCCACGGAAGCCTTGCTGAAGCAGGGGTTTCGCTGCATGTGGTTTATAGAGGGCGTGTTCCAAGAGGCTCCTGCAAGGAGATGAGAGAGAAACAGGAAGGCCATGGAAAAGAGCTAAGCAAGGATGGGATTCCTGGCCTTCATTGGGATCTCAAGGCTTTTTATAGCAAAAATAATATTAAAGAGCTGTCCTATTTAGAGACAGGAGGCTGGGTTCTTGTGACCCTGTATTCGCCAGTTTCTGGGCCCTGAGGGTCGTGGTTCAATGTCACTAAGTGAGGCACTTCTTGTCAGCCAAAGGTGATCCTCAAGAAAGAGCCACAGGTATGAGCTGACCCACCAGTAGGGAGCTGGAGGCAAGTGTCTAGACACCTCAGTCTGCCTAGGTTGCCACCCTCCTGGGCTTCAGGACTTTCTCCTCTCCCAGGAGAGTCCTGGGAAAGCTGGCTTAGTTGTTTGGAGCAAGTGGGGAGCCAGCAAGGTTTTTTCATATCTTTTAAGGTCTTTGTATTTCTTTTCTTCTTGCTATCATCAACTACCTGAAGTAGTAACCTAAGGGAGAAAAGGTTTATTTTACTCCACAGTGGGGGAACTATAATCCATCATGGCGGGGAGGTCCCTTGAGGCCGTGGGGGACACTTTGCTCACACCTGGGTGAGCCAGGAAGCAGAAAAAGACTGAATGCTGGTGCTCATTTGTCCTCTTGCCCTCAGCCAGCTGAGACTCTCAGCCCATAGGATGGTGTAGCCCACATGGAGGACAGCCTTTCCCACATGGGTTAAATCTCTCTGGAAAAGCCCTAAAAGACACACCCGGGGGCATGTCTCCTAGGGGATCCCCAATCCAGTCTTTTGGCCATGAAGATTGACCATCATCAAAGTGCTGATGTGTGAAATCCTGTCCATGATATGATGTAGTGATCAGGGTGTCTAGGCTCTGAAGTCCACACTTGAGTTGCAAAAGCCTACCCAGGGCACAAGGAGGCTCTGGGCGCTCTGGGATTCAGAGATGATCCACCAGAATGTAGGGGTGGAGACAGCTTTCCCAAAGGGAACAATAGCCTGCAAAGATGCGGCAGCAAGGAAGGACTAAGCCAGCTGAAGATTCCGATCAACGTTCCAATCAGGGAAATGACAGATGGAAAAGACAGAAGGCCAATGCAGGAAATGCATGAGATGTCTACACATGGCTCTGGAACTGCCTTGTGCATTATGTCATTCATGTTGAGAAACAAATTGCCAAAATAGTTTATGGCTCAAATGAGTTTGTTTTTCATCTCATAATTGCTATAATTTCGGAACATTATAGCAGGGTTCTGACTTGGGGTTTCTTCTGAGGATGAAGACGTGACGTTACCCTCATAGCGGCTGACGCTATGTCTGGAGGCCCCACTTCTGCTGCCCATTCAATGGCCGTGGGCGAGGGTCTTAAGTTCTTCTCTGGCTGTTGGAAGCTGGCCTCAGTTACTTACCATGTGGCCCTTTATACAGGCCTGGTTGACTGTCCTTTGTTATGGCAACTGACTTCTCTCCGTGCAAGTCACCCAAGAGAAGTTGAGGCAGCTGCAGCAGAGCCTCGAAGACATGTCCTCACACGCCACGCTGGTTTCCACCAGTCTGTTATCGGAAGCAAGGTACTAACCCAGTTCCACATATGAGGAGAGGAGAATTTGGGTTGATCTCTGAAGGGAGACATGTCAAAGAATCTGTGAGCATATTTTGCGTCTACCACACATCAGGGTTGGCTGGATCCAAGGGCAGAATGGAGTCTGCCAACCTTCCTCTCTCATCTGGGTTCCTATCTCTCACACTGATGTCTTCTCACACTGGTCCCCCCACCGAGTGGTCACATATTAATGCTGATGGAGGGAGAATTCCCACAGACCACCATGTCTATTGCATGAGGTAAAGGTAGCAAAAAACTCCTACAAAGACGACAAGCGAAGGATGTGGCACTTCTTGGCTGGCTTCAGTTGTGGGGATGATTGGAATGTTGACGGGCAGGAGAGGCCTGGTGTCATCAGGGAGTGACACAGCTAGAAAGATCCTAAGGCTGTGACGTTGGAGCCTCCCAGGCCACGCGGAGGATATAGTATCTATTCTGAAGCACCAACATCAGAGCAAGGGCATGGCATGATCGTATCTATTTGTGGAAGGATTATCCTGGCAGCAATCGAGAGCCGGATTCAAGCAGGCTGATTGGAGGCAAGAAATGCTGGCTCAGAAACGATTTCAGCAATTCAGTTAGGGAAAAAATTAGTAAGAATTTTAAATGTCATCACTGTGGTAGAAATTTACTTACCCTTGCTTGGGTGTTGGGAGAAGATTCCAGAAAGGAAAAAATTCTCAGGGTGTTTATCAGCTACTTGTTAGAACACTGTGGCTGTTCCCACAAAGCCCTCGTGGACCTCATTTGCTCCGTGAGTGTTTATGAGCCGCTCAGACACATCAGCAGCCAAGCCAAAGGAACGAGTTTGTCATGGTAAAGTGTCAGGCATCTTGGCAGGGCAGTTGGGAAGAAGAGCTTTTTTGCATAGAAACAATAACTGCTTTCTTGCCCTATGCACGAACTGTCTTCTCCCATGGTAACTAAATGTTAGGGACCTCTGCTTTTGTATATTTGTATATTTCAACCTCACAACCCCTGTGAGGTTATCTTATCTGACCGCCAAGGGCCTAGTCTTCTGAGGGCAACTGCCAATCTACCTATGGCCTCAACACCAGTCCCAGGCTTATAAAACTTGGTAAAGCAGGGCACCAGCAGCAGCAGAAAAAGCAGCGGACAATGCTGCAGGCTCTCTTCTAAGTGTTCTGTAAATAGTATCCCCTTTGAGTCTCACAACAGCTGCTCAAGTAAGCGCTGCCTGGCACCCACTTCACAGCTGGGAAAACAGAGGCCTGAAGAAGTCAGGCACACAGGACAGAGTCACAGACTAAGTAGGAGCGGTTCTTGCTGTGTTGTTCTGTCTACGCTGTCCCAAAGATTCTAGAGCAGGAAGGAGCCTTGGAGACAGATTCGTGGATGTGGGCTGCTGTACCGTATGCTCCGTGGCAGGCAGAGGGGTATACTTGTAAACTAGCCTCCTGGGAATACTTGCTTTTCTATGAGTCTCCAGGCAAGATTAGGATTTGAACCATTGTCGTTTCCCCTTGGGAAATATTTAATAAGAATTAGGAACGAAAAGATGGGAACGACGAAACCCAAACCCAAACGAAAACAACATATCCCTGGAAAACATAATAACAACAATAATGAAATCAATGATACAATGTTAGACAGGAGATTACAGTAATATGTCATACCCTTTCCCCTCTGCATTGAGAAGAGACTCAGTAGAATCCTGAGAAATCCCAACCCCAGTGAGGTCATTACAAACAGAGCTTTCTGCATTCCTGGCTGTCCTCCTGGGCATGGCAAGGTCACACACACCTGCTCCTTTGATAATAAATGTGCCCTGGTGTGGCTGGTGCTGGAGCTGTGGCATTGGCTCACTTCTCTGCAGGAGATTTTAAGAGTTAGTGTGTGATAACCGGTGCTCTCTCCTTTGCTGTGCTTCCCAGCGAGGTTGCAGAAGGTTCGAGCTACGCCAGCCTGTCAGGGAAGAACAGAAGTGGACATTTCACTGAGAGGGATATGGTGACACATTTTCTGTCATAAGGTGTTGATTTTAGATAGTCACTTCATAATCTATCAATCCATGACAATGAATAAAGTCTCTTTGACGGAAAGAGCCCTGTGTTTCCCAGCTGAAGGAGTTGGCACGAGTCTCAACTCTAGGTGAGCTGGAGCACAGACATTGCAGCTGTGACTACACACATGGCTCACCTCAAAGTCACACATACCGAAGTAGATTGAAAATGGAAAATCAAAAAGAAGATCATAATGGTACTTGAAAGAGGCACGGAGAGTTAAGTTTTCAGAGTTTCTCCATCTGTCATAGTTTTCATGCAGAATAGTGACAAAAACAATATGTGACAGATTTTCTTTTCCAGGGCAGCCTTGACAATATCTGCTATCCCATATGCTCTTCTGCACAGTGACCTTGGCACGCCTCCAAAAGAGCTGGGGCTCACTCCACATCCTAGTGCCTGGGTGGACTGTGGCTGCTTTGGCCTGTAGGGTAAGAAAGCTGCTGTCTAATTCTTTTCCTCCCTCCCTTCCTTCCTTCTTCCCTTCCATCCTCTCTCTCTCCCTCCTCATCTCTCCTTTCTTTTTTTGTCTTTTTGAGATAGGTTTTCACGGTGTGTAGCCCTGATGTGGGACTCCTCTCTGTATGCTGTGAATATGTTTTATTACCATTGGTTAATAAAGAAGCTGCTTTGGCCAATGGCTTAGCAGAGCAAAACCAGGCAGGAAATCTGAACAGAGAGAGAGAGTAAGTAGAGTCAAAGAGATGCCATGGAGCTGCTGAAGGAGATAGATGCTGGACAGAACCTTACCAGTAGGCCGCAGCCTTATGGCAATTCAAAATAATAGAAATGGGTTAATTTAAGATATAAGAGCTTAGGTAGGACCATGAAATGCCTAAGCTATCAACCAAGCAGTTTTGTAATTAATATAGTTTCTGTGTGATTATTTGGGTTTGGGTGGTCGGTAACAAATAAGCAATCTTCATTTACAAATGGCGGGTGTTGTGGGAGCTCCTTCTGCTCCTTCACCAATAGCTGATGAGATACCAGTCCATTGGGGCGTGGTCTCTCTTTCTTTAAAAAAGCAGCAACTGCCCTCACTCGCTCTCTGGCTTCCGGCTCCGCTTCCAGCAACTAGGCTCCTTTCCTGATTGTGCAGAGGGCTGTTGTCTGGGATGGTGAGTTTTTCCCCTTTAAATAAATAACCATTCTGTTAATCATAATTACAAACCGGTGTGGGATTGTTTGTGACTTATGCCTTCAGGCGCCCAAGTGACTGGGGCTAGCATACATGGGTGCCACCCACTTCGGGTCTGGTTCCTTGTACACCTGCTCAGGGTTAGGAGGAAAGTAGTTGGGAGCATGCTAGTAGCTCGGTATTCTGCCTGCGCAACCTTCTGGATCTGGTTTTCTAGGTGTGCACAGGCAGGAGAGAATGGCAGATTCCCACTGCCATACACAGAGATATTTCCAGGCCATGCAGTGTGCTACATGACAGATTTAGCTTTTACTCAGATAAAAAAGGTTTATGTGCTACATGCTCCTTCCCAGAGTTAAGGTGGTGAGTGTGGCTCCTATCCGGCAGTCCCAGAACTGACGGTAAAGGTACCTCTGCCATATTGAAAGCTTGAGAGAGGCAGAGGCAGCATCCAGGTCCACTTCAACCACACTGTTTACCATTTTAAAGTGTTCCTTGTCAGAAAAGGATTTCAGATACACAATAGTACACATTCAGACATAAAAGACCTCCAAATGAGACACATTTTAAAAATGTAGTGTATAGTTAAGAAATACAATTAATAAATAATCACCTATAATAGTTAAACTATAGTCATGTTAGACTTTCTAGGTGTGCAGAAATATATTTCAGATAGATATGCATTCTTCAGATCTTTCAAAGACCTACAGAACATGGCATTTAAGATATTTTAATAACTTAGACTTTTCTCAACAGTGGGACATGTCTGCTGGCAGCACCAACTACTTCAGAGAGGTTAATAGACATTGAAGAAACTTGTTATGAAATTTGCCTTCAATTGATAAGGTTAACCATTTGGGCAAGAAACTGCTCTTACATGGCCTGCTTGATGGTATGCTCTATAAACTGGACATGCAGGACCCACAGAAAAATAACTGCTTAACTTGCCTAAAGAAGGTGAGACAGCCCTTCAGGGTTCCTGCTTCATGAAAGAGTCTGCCAGAAATTCTGCAGGATACAGAAGAAAGTGACTGACAAACTGCCAGTATAAGCGAAACAGTCTTCCAAATTTCCTGCTTCACAGAAAAGTCTACCAGATACTATGGGCCTGTAGGCTGAAGATGGATGGTCCAATGTTGCAGATGAACTTTGGGTGACTCTTCAGGTAGCGAGATGTCTCTGTCAATTCTAGAGTTTTGAAAGTTGATTACAATGAACTTTCTGTTTACTTGGGTAATATTATATCCTTCTTGGGTCCTCGAAGAGTTAAAGATAGATAGTTATAGTTTTCCTTAGTTATGATAAAGAATAAATTAGATATAAAAATTTAGACTTACAAAGATAGGATAGAGGATGTATTTTCTTTAATTTGCTAAAAGTAAATATTGTAACTATAATTCTTGCTTGATAACTGTTTTGTTAAATGTAATTTTACTATGTTAAAGTTAAAACCTTCCTTTTTATTTAGACAGAAAAAGGGAGATGATGTGGGATTCCCCTCTGTATGCTCTGGTTTTATTGCCATTGGTTAATAAAGAAGCTACTTCGGGCAATGGCTTAACAAGGCAAAACCAGGTGAGATATTGGAATAGAGAGAGAGTAGGTGGAGTCAAAGAGATGCCATAGAGCTGTAGAAGGAGACAGATGCCAGACAGAACCTTACTGGTAGGTCACAGCATTGTGGCAATACAAAATAATAGAAATTGTTTAATTTAAGATATAAGAGCTTAGGTATGAACATAACTCTAGGCTTCTGATTAAGCAAGTTTGTAATTAATATAGTTACTGTGTGATTGTTTGGGTCTGGGCAGCTGAGCATGAATGAGCAGTCTCTACTTACATAGCCTTAGTTGCTCTGGAACTCACTCTGTAAGGCCAGGCTGGCCTCAAACTCACAGAGATCCTCCCGCCTCTGCCTGCCAAGTTGCTGGGTTTAAAGATGTGTACCACCATTGCCTGGCACTGTATAGTTCTTGAAGGAACCTTTAGTTGTTGAGAAGCCTCAATCCCTGTTTTCATTTCCTGGCCTTTATGCAGAGAAGTCTGGTTGTTGTGAGACTGCAGAGTTGACAGAACGTTCAAGATGAATGCTTAGGCTTTAGGATGAGATGGCATCACAGAACCTAGTCCCCTATCCTGAAGGACACAACTGATGTTATACAGGCTAAGATGAAGTAACCAGATAAGTTCTTAAGATACATAGTCATGAGTGAAATGAATGCCAAAAGCACTGTTTTGTGGACCAACAAAAGACAGATAGGCAGACAGACAGTATTATATGCATAACAACAAAACCCAGGCAGTGAAAGGAATGTCAGTTTTCTCATTACTATTATAAGTAACTGCAAGAGCAGCTCAAAGGGGAGAGGTTGCGGTTCACGATTCCTTATCTCCATAGTTCGCCGGGCTAGGATGAGGCAGATGATGATGGGGGACATGTAACAGAGCTACACATCTCATGGAGGCTGGGAAAATAGAGAGAGGGACAAAGCTATGCCTTCCACAACCTACAGTGACACTATACTACTCTACGGGCTAAACTCTCCACCGTCTCCTGCGAGAGCACCAGTAGCTGGGGACCAAGTCTTCAACACACGAGTCGGTGCAGGCCCTTCTTATTGTCAGCCTGGCTTGGGGGCTTTTCCACAACAAACCATGGTCTGACAAGTGAATGCTCTATCCTCCAGGTGACCTTCATGAGAAATTAAATACAGCGCGGGAGGCCGAGGGCCTTGCTTCAGGTCAGTCAGGGCATCTGAGCTCCTACTACACGTGTCCTCTGGCTCCTCAGCCCAGCTATCTCCTCTGCAGAGTCTGGTTTGATCAGTATTCATCCTCAAGAGCAAGAGAGTCAAACTGCTTGGACAATAAAAATGAATTTTGTTGTCTTTTTTTTTTCTGGGTAATATTCTGTAGGAGCAGAAGATAATTCTTGAAGGAATATTAAATAAAAAGCTATAAAATAATCTCTGCCGCAGGCAGAGCATTTGCAGGGAAATTTGCTGTGTGGCAGTTGTATTGCTGGAACCAAGTGAACGAAGGAGGGGAAGATGCAGAGGATTCGTCTCCGCTGCAGAAGTTCCCCGACCCAGCCACCCTAGACATTCTTTTTTTTTTTCACTGTTCACATCTTTATTTTTTTAATTTATTTATTTATTAAGGATTTCTGCCTCCTCCCCGCAACCGCTTCCCATTTCCCTCCCCCTCCCCCAATCAAGTCTCCCTCCCTCCTCTGCTCGAAGAGCAATCAGGGTTCCCTGACCTGTGGGAAGCCCAAGGACCGCCCACCTCTATCCAGGTCTCATAAGGTGAGCATCCAAACTGCCTAGGCTCCCCCAAAGCCAGTACGTGCAGTAGGATCAAAAACCCACTGCGATTGTTCTTGAGTTCTCAGTATTCCTCATTGTCCGCTATGTTCAGCTAGTCCGGATTTATCCCATGCTTTTTCAGACCTAGGCCAGCTGGTTTTGGTGAGTTCCCGATAGAACATCCCCATTGTCTTAGTGTGTGGGTGCACCCCTTGTGGTCCTGAGTTCCTTGCTCGTGCTCCGTCTCCTTCTGCTCCTGATTTGGACCTTGAGATTTCTGTCCGGTGCTCCAAATTGGGTCTCTGTCTCTGTCTCCTTTCATCACCTGACGAAGGTTAATATTCATGAGGATGCCTATGTGTTTGTCTTTGGATTCACCTTCTTATTTAGCTTCTCTAGGAACATGAATTATAAGCTCAATGTCCTTTATTTATGGCTAGAAACCAAATATGAGTGAGTACATCCCATGTTCCTCTTTTTGGGTCTGGCTTACATCACTCAGGATAGTGTTTTCTATTTCCATCCATTTGTATGCAAAATTCAAGAAGTCCTTGTTTTTTACTGCTGAGTAATACTCTAATATGTATATATTCCATACTTTCTTCATCCATTCTTCCGTTGAAGGGCATCTAGGTTGTTTCCAGGTTCTGGCTATTACAAACAATGCTGCCATGAACATAGTTGAGCATATACTTTTGTTGTACGATAGGGCCTCTCTTGGGTATATTCCCAAGAGTGATATTGCTGGGTCCAGGGGTAGGTTGATCCCGAACTTCCTGAGAAACCGAAACACTGCTTTCCAGAGTGGTTGCACAAGTTTGCATTCCCACCAGCAATGGGTGAGTGTACCCCTTTCTCCACAACCTCTCCAGCAAAGGCTATCATTGGTGTTTTTTATTTTAGCCATTCTGACAGGTGTAAGATGGTATCTTAAAGTTGTCTTGATTTGCATTTCCCTGATCGCTAGGGAAGTTGAGCATGACCTTAAGTGTCTTTTGGCCATTTGAAGTTCTTCTGTTGAGAATTCTCTGTTCAGCTCAATGCCCCATTTTATAATTGGGTTGATTAGCCTTTTACGGTCTAGTTTCTTAATTTCTTTATATATGTTGGAGATCAGACCTTTGTCAGTTGCGGGGTTGGTGAAAATCTTCTCCCAGTAAGTGGGTTGCCTTTTTGTCTTAGTGACAGTGTCCTTTGCTTTACAGAAGCTTCTCAGCCTCAGGAGGTCCCATTTATTCAATGATGCCCTTAGTGTCTGTGCTGCTGGGGTTATACGTAGGAAGTGGTCTCCTGTGCCCATGTGCTGTAGAGTACTTCCCACTTTCTCTTCTATCAGGTTCAGTGTGTTCGGACTGATATTGAGGTCTTTAATCCATTTGGACTTGAGTTTTGTGCATGGTGATAGATATGGATCTATTTTCATTCTTCTACAGATTGACATCCAGTTTTGCCAGCACAATTTGTTGAAGATGCTCTCTTTTTTCCATTGTATACTTTTAGCTCCTTTATCGAAAATCAGGTGTTCATAGGTTTGTGGGTTAAAGTCAGGGTCTTCTATTCGATTCCATTGGTCGACTTCTCTGTTTTTATGCCAATACCAAGCTGTTTTCAATACTGTAGCTCTGTAATAGAGTTTGAAGTCAGGGATGGTAATGCCTCCAGACAATCCTTTATTGTATAAGATTGTTTTGGCTATCCTGGGTTTTTTGTTTTTCCATATAAAGTTGATTATTGTCTTCTCCAGATCTGTGAAGAATTTTGATGGGATTTTGATGGGGATTGCATTGAATCTGTAGATTGCTTTTGGTAGAATTGCCATTTTTACTATGTTGATCCTCCCAATCCAAGAGCAAGGGAGGTCCTTCCATTTTCTGGTGTCTTCTTCAATTTCTTTCTTCAAAGACTTATAGTTCTTGTCAAATAGATCTTTCACTTCCTTGGTCAGAGTTACCCCAAGATATTTTATGCTATTTGTGGCTATCGTGAAAGGTGATGCTTCTCTGATTTCCCTCTCTGCTTCCTTATCCTTAGTGTATAGGAAGGCAACTGATTTTTTGGAGTTGATCTTGTATCCTGCCACATTACTAAAGGTGTTTATCAGCTGTAGGAGTTCTTTGGTAGAATTTTTGGGGTCGCTTATGTATACTATCATATCATCTGCAAATAACGAAAGCTTAACTTCTTCCTTTCCAATACGAATCCCCTTGATTTCCTTATGTTGTCTTATTGCTATTGCTAGAACTTCAAGCACTATATTGAAGAGGTATGGAGGGTGGACATCCTTGTCGTGTTCCTGATTTTAGTGGGATGGCTTTGAGTTTTTCTCCGTTTAATTTAATGTTAGCTGTTGGCTTGCTGTAAATAGCTTTTATTATATTTAGGTAGGACCCTTGTATCCCTATTCTCTCCAAGACCTTTATCATAAAGGGGTGTTGAATTTTGTTGAATGCCTTTTCAGCATCTAATGAAACAATCATATGGTTTTTTCTTTCAGTTTATTTATATGGTGGATTACATTGATAGATTTGCGTATGTTGAACCAGCCCTGCATCTCTGGGATGAAGCCGACTTGATCATAATGGATAATTTTTCTTATGTGTTCTTGGATTCGGTTTGTCAGTATTTTATTGAGAATTTTTGCGTCGATGTTCATGAGTGAGATAGGTCTGTAATTCTCTTTCTTGGTTGGGTCTTTGTGTGGTTTTGGTATCAGGGTAACTGTAGCTTCATAAAAGGAATTTGGCAATGACTCTTCTGTTTCTATATTGTGAAATACATTAAGGAGTATAGGTATTAGTTCTTCTTGGAAGTTCTGGTAGAATTCTGCATTGAAACCATCTGGTCCTGGGCTTTTTTTCGAAGGGAGATTTTTGATAACCGTTTCTAATTCTTCGCGAGTAACCGGTCTATTTAGATCATTTACCTGGTCTTGGTTTAGCTTTGGTATATGGTACTTATTTAAAAAAAATGTCCATTTCTTTTGTATTTTCCAGTTTTGTGGCATACAGGCTTTTGTAGTAAGATCTAATGATTCTCTGAATTTCCTCTGTGTCTGTGGTTATGTCCCCCTTTTCATTTCTGATCTTATTTATTTGCGTGTTCTCTCTCTGTCGTTTAATTAGTTTGGATAGGGGTTTGTCGATCTTGTTGATTTTCTCCAAGAACCAGCTTTTTGTTTCATTGATTCTTTGGACTGTTTTCTGTGTTTCTCTTTTGTTGATTTCAACCCTCAGTTTTATTATTTCCAGTCTTCTACTTCTCCTGGGCGCGTCTGCTTCTTTTTTTTTCTAGAGCTTTCAGGTGTGTTGTTAAGTCCCCAATGTATGCATTCTCCGTTTTCTTTAAGTGGGCACTTAGTGCTATGAACTTTCCTCTCAGCACTGCTTTCATTGTGTCTCATAGGTTTGAGTATGTTGTCCCTTTATTTTCATTAAATTCAAGGAAGACTTTAATTTCTTTCTTGATTTCTTCCTTGACCCAGGTGTGGTTCAGTAGTTGACTGTTCAGTTTCCATGAGTTTGTCGGTTTTTTGGGGGTAGCGTGGTTGTTGCCTTCTAACTTTAATCCGTGGTGATCTGATAAGACACAGGTGGACACTGATATGTTTTTGTATCTGTGGAGGTTTCCTTTTTTTCCGAGTATGTGGTCAATTTTTGAAAAGGTTCCATGAGCTGCAGAGAAGAAGGTATATTCTTTCCTATTTGGGTGGAATGTTCTATAGATGTCTGTTAAGTCCATTTGCTTCATTACCTCCAATAATTCTCTTAATTCTCTATTAGGTTTCTGATTGACCTGTCCCTTGGAGAGAGAGGTGTGTTGAAGTCTCCTACTACTAGTGTGTGTGGTTTGACGTCTGCCTTGAGTTCTAGTAATATTTCTTTTACATAAGTAGGTGCTTTTATATTGGGGGTGTAGATATTCAGGATTGAGATGTCATCCTGATGAATTATTCCTGTTATGAGTATAAAGTGACCATCTCGGTCTCTTCTGATTGATTTTAGTTTGAAGTCAGTTTTGTTAGAAATTAGTATGGCCACACCTGCTTTTTTCTTAGGACCATTTGCTTGAAACACCTTTTCCCAACCCTTTACTCTGAGTAGGTGCCTGTCTTTGTGGTTGAGATGTGTTTCTTGCAAACAGCAAAATGTTGGATCCTGTTTTCGTATCCAATCTTTTAGCCTGTGCCTTTTTTTAGGTGAATTGAGCCCATTAATATTAAGTGATATTAATGATCAGTGGTTGTTTACTCCGGTTATTCTTATTGCTTTTGGTAGTAGAGATTGTGTGTCTCCCTTCTTTGAGATGTGCTGGTGAAGGGTCACTAGATGCCTGGGTTATTGTAGGCAGTGTTGGCAGTGTTGGATTCCTTGGGTTGCAATTCTCCTTCTATTACTTTCTGTAGGGCTGGATTTGTGGCTACGTATTGTTTAAATTTGTTCTTATCCTGGAATGTCTTGTTTTCTCCATTTATAATGAACGATAGCTTGGCTGGGTATAGTAGTTTGGGTTTGCATCCATGGTCTCTTAGCTTCTGCAGTACATCTATCCAGGACCTTCTGGCTTTCATAGTTTCCATAGAGAAGTCAGGTGTAAGTCTGATTGGTTTTCCTTTATAAGTTACTTGCCCTTTTTCCTTTGCAGCTCTTAATATTCTTTCTTTAACCTGTATATTTTGTGTTTTGATTATTATATGGCAAGGAGATGTTTTTCTTTGATCCAGCCTGTTTGGTGTTCTGTATGCTTCTTGAATATTTAAATGAATATCTTTCTTTAAGTTGGGAAAGTTTTCTTACATAATTTTGTTGAAAATATTTTCTGGGCTTTTGAGCTGTGACTCTTCTCCTTCTTCTATTCCTATTATTCTTAGGTTTGGTTTTTTTTTATTGTGTCCCATATTTCCTGAATGTTTTGTGTTGAGAATTTGTTGGCTTTGCTGTTTTCTTTGATCTGTTCGTTTATTTTCTCTATGGTATCCTCAGCATCTGAGATTCTTTCTTCTAGCTCTTGTATTCTATTGATTATGCTTGTTTCTGTAGACTCTGCTCGTTGACCTAGATTTTCCATATCCAGCTGGTCCTCAGTTTGTATTTTCTTCCTTGCCTTCATTTCAGTTTTCAATTCTTGAACTGTTTCCATTACCTGTTTGATCGTTTTTTCTTGGTTTCCCAGGATATCATGTATGTATTTACTCATTTCTTCAAACTTTTTGTTATACTTCTCATCCATTTCTATAAGGGCATTTTTTACATGTTGTTTAAGGGACTCTATTGCCTTCATAAAGTCAATTTTTTTCCACTTCTTCTGTGTTAGGTTGTTCAAATACTTCTGTTGTAAGATCATTGGGTTCTGGTGTTTTCATGTTGTTTTTCAGATTATTGGGTGAATTCTTGCCTTGGCGCCTGCCCATCTCCTCCTATTGATCCTCTCTAATGGGTCTTTTAAAAACCGGATCAGGTTTCCCTGCTGGCCAAGGGCTCGGCTTACAAAATGCCCTCACTCTGTTTCCTGGTTCCTGCCGCAGGCCAAGTACCCTCTTACCCCTCCGAAGGGTCTTCAGGACAGGACCAGGCTCCCCGTGTGCCAGTGATCTGGCCAACCAAAGGCCTACCTCTTCGATTTAATTGTAATAGGGCGATCTACTCTTCTTATTGCACGCCTGTCCCCGCCGCTTGCGTCTGCCGCCGCGCCGGACCCCCAAAGCCTCTTCCTGAATGTGGTGTTGCTCCGCCGCGTCTGGCCGCCGCGCGGCTCCGCCTCTGTGCGTCTGCCACCCTAGACATTCATCATCTCCATCTTGAAGCTTTGTGAGCACACTCAATATATACTATGGCACCAGTCTCCCAATGTAAGATGCTTCTGCTTACAATCTTTCAGCCGTAAACTGGGATGAAAGCTGGATGAACTTGGTGGAAACCATGCTGCACTCTTTGAATATCTTTTACTAGGCTAGTCATATCTGGCACAATACTCTCTTCTGATGCTGGGCAGCAGGAGGGGGCTGCAGCTCGCAGTCAGCCATGTAGTCACCAGGGGAAACAATGACTCCTGTGTCCTGTGGCGCTAGAGATTATGGTTGCGTTCTGTATTTCATCGTGTTTCCAGTAAATACACACAACATTCAGTTTTTTGTTAGACAGCAGGCTTTGTGTGAGGTCATTTTATCCAAATGCAAGCTGATCCTGTTTACCGGAAGTTCAGCTAAGCTAGGATGCTTGTAGGTTATGTGTCTTAAATACATCTTTGGCTTATAGTATCTTTAACTTAGATTTACTGGTGGCATAAACCCACTATAAGTTGAGGAGAATTTGTATAACCATTACACACTTAAAGTGTACATATATGTGTAAGTTATATAACGACATAATCGTTTTATTGAATGGATTAAACTCCCATCATTGCTTTCAAATACAGCCTGCCTGATCTCCTCATTTTCCCCGTGATGTTACCTCCAAAGGATTCCATAACTTTTCGTCTCCTGTCAGTTACAATGATCTCATTTTCAGGTGTCAAAACAAGTCATCAAATTGAAATACAAATTTTAATATTATATCACATCTCCCTTCGCTTTCCAGTTAGGATGGCTCAGATATCTAGGGACCTCTAGTGAGACAGGGAGACATATGGTGACTTCTCTCTCTTCCTATCTGTCTTACTGTCTTCTTGTACTACCAGCTCCTGAATGAACTCCCCCTGACCTTTTACTAATGGGTTTGTCTCATGTAGCTGACACAATTTGGAACAAGATCCCATTGGGAAGAACTGGCTCTCTCTAGCCATAGGTTGTCCATGTGACACATCAGGGCTCTGCTTCCCTGCACCTCTTAAGGTGGTAGTACAGTGTGCCCAACTTTGTTGCATCTCTCCTTGTGCCAGCTGGGTATGCATCACTTTCCAAGCGAGAATCAACCATGAGTCTCTAGACTGACTATGTCCCAGACTTCAGAGGAAGTTATCTGTGTCTGAAAGATTCTCCCCTATGTAGAGTTATCCACTACTAACACAATTGATGCTATCACAATCACCCCCAAACTCAGCAACATGCAACTGTGCGCATTGATTCTCAACATCACAGGTTGCAGTCTAACCAATGCAAATTGGCCTTGCTAAAGCAGCGTGGCTAAAACCTCTACCTGGTCTTGGCTTTTCATGGCTGGGCTCAGATTTGCTCTGTGTTCCATCTAGACCAAAGGCAAGAGCTGACAGCTACCTTGTGGAAGCAGTGCCTAGGAGACGACAGAAGTGCAAAGGGATAGACCTAACAACACTTTATAGACAACTTTACCCCCTGCTCACCCTACACATAACTTCGGCAAGTCCGATGACTGTGTCCAGGTCCCAGGGATACAGTGGTGGGTGTGTTCTGTTTGCAACCAGGATACACCACACTTCGGTGGAAAGAAGACCACTGTGGAAATGGCCAGAGGAGGAAATATTTACTAACAGAAAACTTGCTGATGACAAGCCCACCATCCTGGGGTGGGAGAGGCTTTCAAGCATCCCCTCTCTTCAAACATTTCTTCCCTTCCCATCTTGAGGGATCACTCCTGCTTCTTCATTGCAAATGGAAGGTTCTAGTTTGTCCTCAGTGAACTGCTCCTGGGACTCATCTTCTTGTATGTAGCTGGGTGCCAGATTTCAGCAGGTGCTCTTTGCCTGTGTCTAGAAGTTCTCTTGAAAAATGACTGTCTATGCAGCGTGTTCTTTCTCAGCTTTGGAGCTTTGTCCAACCAAGGAAGAATCCCAAACAATGGGAAAGTCCAGTATGATTGTACTAGAATTCACTCCCATACTGTCTGTTCTTTCTTTCTTTTTTACTTAAATACTTACTTATTTACTTATTTTATGTCGCAGCTACAGTTTCCCCTTTCTTCTTTCCTCCAAGTTCCTCCTGCTTCCCCCCTCCCAATCAATCCCTCCTCTGTTTCTCTCCAGAAAAGGGCAGGCCTCCCCTGGATATCAACCAAGTATGGCATATCAAATTGCAGTAACACTAGGCACCTCTTGTAATATTAAGGCTGGACAAGGCAACACAGTATGAGGAAAAGGGTTCCGAAAGCCAACAAAAGAGTCAGAGACAGCGCCTGCTCTCACTTTAGGAGTTCCTCAAGAGGACTAAACTACATAACTGTAGCATGTGTGCAAAGGGCATGGATCAGACCCATGCAGGCTCCCTGATTGTTGGCTCAGGCTCTGTGGGCCCCTATGAGCCCTGGTTAGTTGATTCTGTGGATTTTCTTGTGATGTCCTTGACCCCTCTGTCTGCTACAGTCCTTCCTCCCCTCTTCCACAGGATTCCCCAAGCTCCACTTAATGTTAATGTTTGGCTATGGATCTCTGCATCTGTCTCCTTCAGTTGCTGGATGAAGCCTCAATCTATGAGTATAGTAGAATATCGTTAGGAATAATTCCATTGACTTTTTTTTGCCAGTCATGTTTGGTTTTATCCTAGGTTTCTGGGCTATCCAGCCTCTGGGTTCCAGCTGTCCAGGCAGTGTCATGTGTGGCTTCTCTCTTATGGCATGTGTTTCGAGCTAGACCAGTCATTGGTTGGTCACTCCCAAATATGCCCCACCTTTACCCTAGCACCTGCTGTACATAAGAAAAACTGCAGGGCAAAAGGTTTGTGGCTGGGTTGGTGTTCCAAACTGTCCATTAGAAGTCTTGCCTGGTTACAGGAGATGGCTGATTCGGGATCTGTATCTCCCATTAGCTAGGGTCACCCCCATAGATTCTTGGGAGTTTTCATTGCACTAGGTTTCTTGATCACCTCTAAGATGCCTCCCACTTCCAGTTGTCTCTTCCAGTACTCTCTCCTCCATACTCCCCACATGATCTTCCTCCAATTCTCATCCCCACCCACCTCAGTCCACCTACGATGTTTACTCCATTTCTCTTTCCCAGGGAGATTCATGCATCACTCTCCCCACCCCCATCCTCTGAGCTCTTTGTTACTCAGCTTCTCTGGCTGTGTATTGGAACAGTTGTCCTTTGTTTTAAGTTACTATCCACCTATAGGTGAGCATATACCATGTTCATTGTTCTGGGTCTGGATTACTTCATTCAGGGTGATTTTTTTCTGGTTCCATCCATTTACCTGCTAATTTTATGACTTTATTTTTTTTTAACAGCTGAGTTATACTCCACTGTAAAAATGTAGCACATTTTCTTTATATATTCTTTGGTTGAAGGACATATAGGTGGTTTCCAGGTTCTGGCTATTACAAATAAAGTTGCCATGGACATAGCTGTGCAAGTGTCCTAGTGGAAGGATGGAGCATCCTTTGGGTATAAGCTAGCCTTAGTTACGGTTTCTATTGCTGTAAAGAGACACTATGACCTCAGCAACTTATAAAGGAAAACATTACATTACATTTAGAGGTTCAGTCCATTATCATCATGGTGGGGAGCATGGTGGTGTGCCGCAGACATGCCGGCCACATCTTGATCAGAAGGCAACAGGAAGTGGACTCAGGCACTGGGCAGTATCTTGAACATAGAAAACCTTCAAGCCCGCCTCCACAGTGGCATGCTTCCTCCAACAAGGCCATACCCACTCCAATAAAACCACACCTCCCAATAGTGCCATTCCCTATGAGCTTATAAGGGTCAGTTGAATTTAAACTACCACAATGCCTAAGAGTGGGATACTGGGTATTGAGGTAGATTGATTCCCAATTTTCTGAGAAACCACTATATTGATTTTCAAAGTGGCTGTATAAGTTTTCACCCCCCCCCCCAGCAACAGTGGAGGAATGTTTCCTCTGCTCCACACCCTCTCCAGCATAAGCTGTCACTTGTGTTTTTTATATTAGCCATTCTGACAGGTATAAAATGGAATCTTAGAGTCATTTTAATTTGCGTTTCTAATGGGAGGCTTAAAGTTCTAACCTTTAAAGCTTCAGTTCAGGGTTCAATTAAAGATGCCACGAGTAGCTAAAGGGGGGCTAAGAATCTGAGGGGTAAGAATCTACTCATAACAGGTTCCATCTATCCATCTTTCTTTATTATTCTTTTTATTGTTTCTCATGTCTATCAGTTCTCACTTGCTCTCTCTTGTTCTATTCACTACAAATGTTCCCAGTTATATGTACCTCAAAAACCAGCAATTCCCGAGTTCTAGCAGGTTCCGGGACCAGAATTATTTTATCCCATAGAAAATCAGATAAGGATTTTCACACACACACACACACACGCACACACACACACACACACACACACACACACACACAGAGAGAGAGAGAGAGAGAGAGAGAGAGAGAGAGAGAGAGAGAGATCAATGCACCAGTGAACTCCTCAATGGAGAAAGTTAGTTAAGAAAGTAATTAAATCATCAGGGAATTCTAGAGGGGAAGGTGCACGTTTAGAGGTGGTTAATAAAGAGCTAAAAGGTTTATCTTTAGTAAAATTATGACAATTGTTTAAATTAGCGCACCACTTCTTTTCTCCCAGCATGTATCAAGGCAACATACGTAAACAGTCAGGGAGAAGCTGATGGCTCTTGATCAGATAGCACATATACCAGATGCTGCAGTTTCGATGGGCCTAGGTCTGGAGTTTTGTTCTGGGCGGTAGAAACAAAGAAGGGACCCAGGCCCCAAACCATCAGTTCCAGGGGATGCTGTTACCAACCATCTGGTCATGGGGTAAAACCAGAGCAGCAGCTTGGGCAAGGAGTAATTCTGTGTCCTTGGATATCTGTGAATATCTTGGATAGAATGCTCTATGCCTGGACCCTAAGCACTGACCAAATGACTATTGATAAAGATAATTGCAGGAAGGAAGATCTTTGCTCTTACCTAGGGGAGAGGAACGAAGGCCTGGCAGTGGGAAACTGTTCTGAATTCCAGATTTAATTCCCAAATATGTAGCAGAAAAGAGTTAGCTACAGCGAAGTCTACAGCAAAGTACAGTCACTTATTCACAAAGCAATAATACCAAAAAGCTTTGCCTTTTGGTTTAGCCTTTACCAGATCTCTTGGTTATGATAGGTTACTCGTGAAAAGATGGCTAAGCAATTACTATATAATGTTGTGGTTTGTGGCACATTCCCTGATGGCGAAGGATGTTGAAAATTTCACATTTCACAAGATAGGTCTCTAGGCTATATACTAACTTTCTTCTCCTCTGTATCCTCTTGATCCAGGCACCCAAAGTTCACACTACACTCAGCACCACTGTCTTCCATGATCCTACTAGTCTGGCCCATCAGGCAATGATTAAAGCATTCTACTGCTTTCTTAATCCAAACTCCCAAAGTCCAATTTCCTTTGAACAAAACCATGGTCCAACCTGTCACAGCAATACTCCCATGTCTGGTTCCAACCTCTGCCCTAGTTACGGTTTCTATTGTGAAGAGATACCATGACCATGACAACTCTTTTAAAGGAAAACATCTAATTGTGGTGGCTTACAGTTCAGAAGTTCAGTTTATTATCGTCATGGTAGGACATAGTGGCATTTAGGCAGACATGGTGCCAGAGAAGTAGCTGAGAGGTCTATATCTTGCAGGAAACAATAAGTGGTCTGAGACACCGGGTGGTATCTTGAGCATACATGAGTCCTCAAAGCCTGCCTCTACAGTGACACACTTCCTCCAACTAGATAGACCACACCTACTCCAACAAGGCCATACTACTCAGGAGTGACACTTCCTTTGGGGGCCATTTTGCTTCAAACTACCACCGGGATGTTGGATTTTGTTAAAGGCTTTTTCAGCATCTAGTGAAATGATCTTTTGATTTTTCTTCTGTCAGTTTGTTTATATGTTAGAATATATAGATAGATTTTCATATGTTGAACCATCCTTGCATCTCTGTGGTGAGGTCTACTTGATCATGATGAAATCTTGGATTTGGTTTGTATTATTGAGTATTTTCCATTAATGTTCATGAGGGAAATTGGTCTGTAATTCTCTTTCTTTGTTGAGTCTTTGTGCGGTTTATGTGGCCCCATAAAATGAATTTGGCAATGCTCCTTCTGTTTCTATTTTGTGAAATAATTTGAGGAGTATTAGCATTTGCTTCTCTTTGAAAGTATGGTAGACTTTTGTGCTAAAACCATCTGGCCCATGGCTTTATTTGGTAGGGAAACTTTTAATGACTGCTTCTATTTCCTTAGTGGTTATAGGTTTATTTAAACTGTTTATCTGGTCTTGATTTAACTTTGGTAAGTAGTGTCTATCAAGAAATTTGTTCATTTCTTTTGGATTTTTCCAATTTTGTGGAATACAGGTTTTTGTAATATGACCTAATGATTCTTTGGATTTCATCCATGTCTGTTGTTATATCCTCATTTTTGTTTCTGATTTTGTTGATTTGGATATTCTCTCTCTGCCTTTTAGTTAGTTTGACAAAGGTGTGTCTGTCTTATTGATTTTCTCAAAGAATTAGCTTTTTGTTTCATTGATTCTTTGTATTGTTCTCTTTGTTTCTATTATATTGATTTCAGCCTTCAGTTTCATTATTTTCTAGCATCTACTCCTCTTGGGTGTGTTTGCTTCCTTTTGTTCTAAAACTTTCAAGTTGTGTTGTTAAGTCTCTAGTATGAGATCTTTCCAATTTCTCTATGAGTCACTTAGTACTATGAGCTTTCCTTATATTACCACTTTCATTGTGGCCCATAAGTCTAGCTATGTTGCACATTCATTTTCATTGAGTTCTAGGAAGTCTTTAATTTCTTTCTTTCTTCCTTAACTAAGTAGTCATTCAATAGAGAGTTGTTCAGTTTCCGTGAGTTTTTATACTTTCTCTTGTTTCTTAAATCTAGTTTTAATCCATGGTGGTCTGATAAGATACCTGGTGTGTGTATGTGTTTCAATTTTCTTGTGTTTATTTAGACTTGCTTTGTAATGAAGTATGTGGTCAATTTTGGAGAATGTCTATGAGGTGCTGAGAAGAAAGTATATTCTTTTGTATTTTGGTGAAATGTTCTGAAGATATTTGTTAGGTTCATTTGATTCAAAGCATCTGTTAGTTCCATTATTTTTCTATTTAGTTTCTGTCTGGATGACCTGTCTATTGATCAGAATGTGGTGTTTAAGTTTCCCACTATTAATGTGTGATTTAAGCTTTAGTAACATTTCTTTACAAATGTGGGTGCCCCAACATTTGGGACATAGATGTTCAAAATTGAAACATCATCTTCATGGATATTTTCTTTGATGAGTCTGAGGTGTCCTTCCCCATCTCTTTTGCTTAATTTTAGTTGGGTCTATTTTATTAGATACTAGATAGAGCTACACTTGATTGCTTCTTGGGTCCATATTTTCTTAGAAAATCTTTTTCCAACCCTTTGCTCTTAGGGAATATCTATCTTTGATGTTGAGATGTGTTTCTTGTATGCAACAGAAGAATGGATCCTGCTTTCACATCCATTCTGTTAGCCTGTGTCTTTATTGGGGAATTGGGTCCATTGATACTGAAAATATTAATGACTAATGGTTGTTAATTATTGTTGTGTATGTATTTGTGTGTGCCTCCCTTCTTTTGGTTTTGTTTGTATGAGATTATTAGTTTCTTATGTTTTCTTGGGTATAGTTAACCTCCTTGGGTTAGAGTTTTCCTTAGTACCTTCTATAGGGCCAGATTTGTGGATAGATATTGTTCAAATTTGACTGCCATAGAATATTTTGTTTTCTCCATCTATGGTAATTGAAAGTTTTGCTGAGTATAGATAGTAGTCTGAGCTGGCATTTGTGCTCTCTTAGAGCCTGCAAGACATCTGTCCAGGCCCTTCTAGCTTTTAACATCTCCACTGAGAAGCTGGATGTAATTCTAATAACTCTGACTTTATAAGTTACTTGGCCTTTTCCTCTTGCAGCATTTCAATCTTCTTTCTTTGTTGTGTATGTTTAGTGTTTTGATTATTATGTGGTGGTGAGGAATTTTTCTGGTACAATTTTTAGTGTTCTGTAAGCTTCTTGTATCTTTCTAGACATCTTCTTTAGGTTACAAAAAATTTCTTTTATGATTTTGTTATAAATATTTTCTGAATCTTTGAGCTGTGAATCTTCTCTTTCTTCTATTCCTATTATTCTTAGGATTGGTCTTTTCATAGTGTCCTTGATTTCCTTAATGTTTTGTGTTAGAAACTTTTTAGATTTAACATTTTCTTTGACTAATGTATCAATTTCTTCTGTCATATCTTCTATGCTTGAGATTCTGTCTTCCATCTCTTGTATTCCATTGGTAATGCTTGTGTCTGTTGTTCCTATTCACTTACATAGATTTTCCATCTTCAGGATTCCCTCAGTTGAGTTTTCTTTATGGCTTTCCATTTTCTGGTCTTGAACAATTTTATTCATTTCCTTCATTTGTTTGTTTCTGTTTTTCTGGATTTCTTTAAGGGATATGTCCATTTCCTCTTTAAGGGTCTCTATCATCTTCATAAGATTGGATTTAAGGTCATTTTCTTGTGCTTCATCTGTGTTTTAATCTCCAGGCTTGCTATAGTAGGATAGCTGAATTCTGGTGGTGTCATATTACCCTGGCTGTTTGATTGTGTTCTTATACTGGTCTCTAGTCATCTGGGTTTTGGTTTAGGTGTCAACTTCTGAGTTTATCTTTGTTGGGTGACTGTTTTTGGATGTCCCATGCCCCAGGTTTCTATTTCCTCTCTGGTCTTCTGGCTGAGGGGTTTGCGATTCTGGTGACCATCAAGTCTTCATACCCAGTAGTGTGTCCCTGCTGGGGTTTTGGTGGCCTGTCTGGCCTCTGAGGCCAGGTACCAGCTTGGCCTCTGGCAGAGTAGGGGTCTTCTGCTGGAGTTTTGGGCTGGGATGTAGAGCCAAAGGGAGAGGGTTCTGATGGGAATAACTGGGCAAGCTCTAAGGAGGGTTCGTGGGTGGGTGGGTGGGGGGGTCTTACCTGGAGTTCCTAGTACTGGTGTGGTCTCCAGTAAAGCAGAAGTTTTCTGACAAAGTTGTGGGCAGGGATATGGAACCCGGGGGAAGAGGAAGGTCCTGTCTGCTTTTCTAACATTTATTTATATAGAACAGTGGATATATTTCCATGTCTACACATATGAACTTCTCCCATTGCTATTTATGACTTTATGTATTTAAAATAAGACTGTATTATTATTTAAGCAAGACCTTGGATGGTGTGCAATGAGACACATTTGTGTGCATGTGTATGTGTTGTTGTCATTTAAAACAATATCTGATATATCTATATCTCTATATCTTTATACACATATTATTTTCATAGAACATATTTCCAAAAGTGAGATTGCCCAAATAGCAATAAACTCTTACCTCTTACAAAGATTGTACTACTTTCTATTTTTTTCTGCGGGAAGAAACCTCAACATAATACTTTCATATAACTTTTTTTCCCAATGGCTTTTGCAGGAAACATTATTCTTTGTCACCTTTACAGACTGGCAGTTCTGATGTAAAGAATTGGAAGCCCTAGTGGTAAATTTGATTTAGACTTGAGAGGATATAGCGAGGAAAAAATACCACGGTTGCCCCCTTCTGTGTTATCCTGTCTCTAAATTTTGCTGCGCACACACTGATGGACAGTGAAAGATTGAAAGGCTGTCTCAAGGCCAGAAGAGGGAAATCTGAAGTGCAGGCTCCACAGCCGCAGCGGGTAGAGCCTATCCCTCCAGTCCACCTACACACAGAGTGTGGCCGCAGTGAGGACAGCCATTCAATCAGCAGCCATTTAATGAAGTGGGCAGACTTCGGGCTGTGATTGTATCAAGGACTCCTGAAAATGTCATGTATACCATGGAATAGAATACCAGTGTATTCACTGGTCGTAATAAGTAATAGTCGAGCATCCATTTTTCCTTTCTCTGCTGTTTGCTTTCCTATTATAAGAACTTACAAACATGTCTGACATATTTCTTTTCTGATTATTGAATGAGTAGATTCTCTTTTGAAAAAAGAAGAAAAGCACAAAGATACAGGATAAGATTTGCTCGTAATCTCTCCCCGCAGGAGCTGAAAGAGAAGATGCTGGCGTTTGGCTCTGACATTATACACTTGCAGCTGGCTCTCTGCACCCACAGGCTCTTCATGCAAAGATCCAGCCAACTGTGGGTCCTGATTTAAATATTTCTGATCTAAAATATTAGATCAGAATGCACTGGTACTAAACAGGCGTAGACTGCTTTTTATTGTTATGATTCCCTACATAACACCTATTGACATAGCATTTACACCATGTTAGGTATTGTATGTAATCTTGAGATGATTTGACATAAGCAGGAGGACAGAGCAGGTTATGTGCAAACACGTGATGTATGTGAGGGACCCAAACACCTGCATATCTAGGTGTCAGGGAGGGTGGTGTGGGCCCAGAGGATGGAAGGACCCAGAAACCAATCTCCTTACATACTGTGGGAGAACATGTACCACCCTTAGTGGAAGTATTTTGAATTGCAATTACTCAGATGATCAATCATTTGCAAATGAATGAATGGAGAAAAGAACGCTGCAAGCATGCTCTCTTTATTTCAAGACAGAAGCCACTGGAAGCTTAAACAGGGGAGCAGAGAGTACAGAAGCAGCACAGAAGGCTCGGGACTGGAGCAGGACTGTCCACTGGTGCTGGAGAGGCTTCAGGTAGAGGTCTTGCAACAGCTTGCTGTTATTGATGTAGGTGTTCTTGTTTTCATTAACTGAAGCCAAGTCCATTGAAAAATGATGTAAACAGGCCAATTTGATTGCCTGGTTGGTGGTGTGGAGGAAAACGAAAACAGGCTCCCCAGATCTGAAAAATAGGGAAAGTTTTTTTTTTAAAGTGCCTGCACACACATACACACACACACACACACACACACACACACACACACACACGCGCACGTATGTGCATGTGCGTGCGTGAGTGCGTGCGTGAGTGTGTGTGTGTGTGTGTGTGTGTGTGTGCTTGGAGAGAGCACGCTAAAAGGAAGAAGAAACCCAAACACGGAAACAAACAGACTCTCTTTGTGTCAGAGAGTTGGGAAGGCATGGGGAACTGGCCAAGCAGCTGTGAGGAGAGCGACCGAGGAACGAGGAGATGGGGTTTATTTGTAGGCATTAAGGAAAAGGGCTCTTGGATGTGGCATGATTTGTTTCTCTTTGAAGCATGCTCTCAAGGTTTCCATTTTAATTACATCAGCGGTGACTAGAGGCGCACTGCTCAGACATCGCCTAGGCAACCCTCCGTCATGGATGCCCACACTGGGCAGAGGCCAGGGAGAGGGCGGCTGGATCACAGCAGGGATTTCTGACCTTGCCACATTTGAGGGGCTCCTTAAATGTCAACATATTCCATTATCCCCACAGGTGGATGCTTGTGCTTTTAGCGGCTCTTTGTGTTTTGTATTTGTTGACACAGTGGTGGCGCCCACCCTTCCTTGACGACAGAGCTCTGGCGTTGGTTTCTAATGTGCTCGAGTTCTTGGAGCACTGGGTTGCTCTGGGGCCCTAATGTTGGTCCTTGTAGGCCAAGAGACACCTGGAAATCATTTATGGCAGAGATGGTAATGAGCCTCCCAAGGTGTCCTGGGAAAAAGCACAGAGACCTTTTCATGATGGTCCTGGAGCAGAATCAAGCTAGAAATAGGCAGGTTCTGATGTAGGCCTCTGAGCCTGGAACACAAATTTTTCTTTTGTTATTGATTTTTTTCCATTTTTCATTCTTTTGTATTTTGAGATATGGTTTTACTATATAGCCAGAGTTGGCTTAGAACTCATTCTGTAGCTCAGACTGGCCTAAACTCTTTGGATCCTTCTGCCTCGGGACTTCTGAGCACCAAGTCACAAGTGTGAGCCACTGTGCTGAGTTCTAGGGCTTCTTCCTTGCACTCCTGTGCAAAATCGCTTGTGTTCATGACTCTCTCTGGGATCTGCCATTTTCCCAGAGTCTTGAGAACCTTCCTGGGTTCTGCCCTCCTTCCTCTGCCTCCACAGAGGCAGCCATACAGAGGCAGTGGGAATGGTGACAGAGCATGCATTGTCCCCATTACACAGTGAGCACTGCACTGGGAGCCATGCTGGAGGTGGGGCTTCTTCTCATCCTGTATACCTGTGACATGTGAGACTCCCTCCTGGTGGCTTTTC
The DNA here is from genome assembly GCF_018167655.1 of Microtus oregoni. Taxonomy (NCBI): domain Eukaryota; kingdom Metazoa; phylum Chordata; class Mammalia; order Rodentia; family Cricetidae; genus Microtus; species Microtus oregoni. Next base: position 26,489,629 of record NW_024543087.1, on the reverse strand, counting down.
CTTGTCTACTTTTGCAGAGTTACAACCAAGAAAATCATGACAAGATCTTACAGGGAGTGGCAGAGAAAGGGACTTGGGAGGGCATTCTTGACTTCACTGCTTTCTCAAATGACCATCTAATAAGGTTCCCTTCTGGGGATCTCACACACGAACCAGGCACTCTGCTTGCCATCCAGGCCACTCCTAGAAAGCTGGGAGACAAGAGCTTGCTTCTGCAGGTGAGGCCAATCCACTGGGCACTGAGGTGAGGTCTCCCATCACAACGGGTGTGGCCTTCTTCCTTTAAGCCTCCTTCGGCACTCTTGTCTCAAGAGATGTTGACGCTCGCCTCTCTGTAAACCATAGCTGTTTGCGTTTGCCCTCAGCAGACCTGGGCCTTGTTTTGAGCTGGGAAATAAACACTCTAGTCAAAGGTACGGAGTGCCTGACTCAGGACACTTATTTACTCTTCTAGTCAGGAATGGAAACCTAAATCCATGACTGAAGTAAGACAACAATGTGTGTGGGGGGGAAAGGAACAGAAAAGACCTGCCTGCCACAATTGGAAAACAAGCAAAAAGGGCCATAGCATGCAGGAAGGGCCAAAACATGCAGGAAGGGCCACAGCATGCAGAAAGGGCCATAACATGCAGGAAGGGCCGCACCATGCAGGAAGGGCCGCAGCATGCAGAAAGAGCCATAGCATGCAGGAAGGGCCACAACATGCAGGAAGGGGCACAACATGCAGCAAGGGCAGCAGCATGCAGAAAGGGCCAGAGCATGCAGGAAGGGCCACAACATGCAGGAAGGGCCGCAGCATGCAGGAAGGGCCACAACATGCAGGAAGGGGCACAACATACAGCAAGGGCAGCAGCATGCAGAAAGGGCCAGAGCATGCAGAAAGGGCCAGAGCATGCAGGAAGGGCCACAACATGCAGGAAGGGCCACATTCTGGACATTGTGTCATTCTGGACATTGTGTGAGACGGGTTCCAGGGCCGAGGTTGTGCTTTCCCTGGACCTCTCTGTGCCACTTCCGCACCATGTGACCTCCCCGCACTTCCGTTTCCTTACTAGTAAAATAGAGAAGACAGTGCCCACCTCACAGGCTAGTCGTGAGCATTAAAGGAGCCAGCACATGTTAAATACCTGGTACCGTGCCTGGAACACAGTTAAGCACCAGTGACCACTTCCAACCTCTGTTATTCCTTTCCAGCTCTGCACTCACTGTCTGATCCTTAATTAGTCATGAGATAAACTCAACACCCTTTTCATGGACTCTTGCAATCCGGTCTCCAGCACCCTTGTTTCTTAGTCATGTATCTGACGTACGTATGAGTCGCCCCTCTCTGGTCTGTTTCCCTTCTCTATAAACCAACTCCTCTCTCTGCTGCTCTAACTCCCTTCTTTTTGTGACCCTAAGAATGTTCCACTCTTGTGAAGTTTGAACTGGCCCTGCAGAGCTCACCAGAGTGAGCCTTGGTTCTCTTCCACCATTTCCTGCACAGCGGTGGTCACGTGGAAGGGCAGACCCACTCTGCAGGCTGCTGCTCTTCTGGGTTAGTCTCTAGTGAGTGGATTTGTTGCCTGCTTTAGTGCCTGTCGAGAACCTTCCCACACCTGACTTTATTAAGATGAAAGAATCTTTATTACGGCTTTCTTGGAAGAAAAAAAAAATCAAAGAAACAAGCCTCCAAAAAAAGCCACAGTTTTATAGAGAAAGCATTATTTCTAAGCTAATTGTTTTTTTTTTTTCTCCTTTTTTTTTTTTTTCATGAAGGAAATCGAGAAGTTGTAGCTCCTGGTGAAGCCATGCAGATCCAGAGCTGCTCAATTCTGCTCGGAACCTACTTTGCTCTAGTTTCTGGTACAGGGTTGGCCATGCCCTTTGGGTATCTCACCAAAATGTATCTTCTCTTCGAGTTGGTTAATAATTTGCCCAGAACATTTACATAACACAGCTTCTGGGTGTTCACTGGCAAAGAAGCCTATACAGCCTCACGAACCACTTGGAAGCAAGTGAGCTTCCAAGTGAGCTTGAGGCATTAGTTGCTGGCCACGCCTCCCTTCTCCCTTGGTGGATATCAGAGGGGTTCAAGAGCAGGGACTGCAATTGTGCATGCTGGCACGTGTGTACAAGATCGTTTCTGTGTGCTCACATGACTCCCAGAATGTGTTTCCTGTGGGGAAGAGGGATTGATCCTGACAGTTGCTTTCCCAGGAGTTCATGTGTTTGATAGAACAGGGATTTTCAGGGGCTGTAGGGTGCTCACCACTTTGAGGTCACAGCACCTTCTTGCCTTTGTGTGTGTGTCCCTGTGTGTCACCGGGCTCTCTCTTCTTTTCTCATAGATTAAACTGAGGCCCTTCTCATATTATCAATTAGGCTCATGCTGAGTGGAGTCAGAGGAGCAGCTGTGTTAATGATGGTGGTGGTCTAAATGCTAGCTACATTTGCCTATAACCCTTGCTTCTCACCGTCTCTTAAGACCAGGAGACACAGGCTGGCATGTGGTAAGCAAGAAGGGCTGAACAACTCAGATCAAGGAGAGTTTCTGATGGTGTCCAGCTTCCCCTGCAGTCTGTCTTCTGTCCAAACAAGCTGCCTTTTCCTAGAGGCGCTCCCTGCCACATCCAGTTGCTACCCTGTCTTCAAAATCTAACTCTGGTCTTCACCCTACCAGGAGCCATATCCTATGACCTCAGGGCCCTGCCTCAGGGTTTTCAGAATCTGACCAGGGCCTGGACTTTGACATAAAGACTCTGTAAGCGATTGTGGGACTCCTCTGGATTCTAGACTGAGGCAAAGCCAGCGCCAGGCACTGCGTTCCAGCTTGGTTGGTTACTGTCTTGTGGTTCAGAAGCAACCTGAAGATAAGAAGTTGCTTTGCGGGTTTCCGGTCGACCCCGAAGAATCCACTTACTTTCAGAACACCTCTGTGTCACAGGTATTCTAGAACACAGTAGTATCCTCCCCTCCCCCAGGAAAGTGTTCACGCGCCCCAGTTTCGGCTCTAGACTTGCCTAATGGCAGTTTTTGAGCTGTTGATTCTTGGCCCCGAAGCAACCTATGTACCCCATCTGGTGACACTGAGGCTGCACACACACAGGTGGTGATTTTTTCCTTTGCCAGACAACATTCCAGGGTCTTCTAAAGGGGGCAAAAGTGTCTGTAAGAGAAGGAAAGAGGTTCTTTTTGCTTGCTAGCTTTTTTTTTCTTGTATGGCATCAGGACAGATGGCAATGGAGGGTGAGGATGTGGCTTCTGTTGTCAGCTTTCTATTGTCCCTCCATTCCTAGCATCAACCCCTGTGGAAGCCCCGACTACACACCTGTACTAGCTGGGTGGGAACACATCCTCAGAGCTGAGTCTGAGTTCAGAGCCCCTGATAACCTCTTCATTCATCTCCCAACCCATGGAGTGGTCAATGCGGATTGTCAATGTTTTCCCAATGCCCCACTTCTGTACTCTGTCCTTCAGTGCCCGTTTGTCCAGTTCCCCAGATCCAGTTCTCTTTTACGATAACTGGGGTGGTGGTAGGGGTGCAGGTGCTGCTGTCATGACCCAGTTGGTGGTGAACACCCTTCTACTTCTGCTGGATTCTTGGGGTTGTCCCTCAGGCGTTTATGTCACACTTTAATTGCCTAAATGCAACCTTCTAGAATTTTCCTTTATTCATGCTGGATGTGCCAATCCACCAGGGCTTACCTCACCCCTGCCCACTCATGCACGCTGCTGGTCGGGAGGATTGCTGTTCCACCTGGAATCCCTGCACAGACCTGCACAGCTGCAGAGAACCCTCCTGTCTTCTCTCAGCCCCCATAGTCCATTTCTCTAACATAATGTGAGCAGGGCGGAATGGCACCTTGTTCTACGATTCTTGTGGCTTCAGAGGCACTCATGCCCTGATGTTCTTTGGCCCTGCAGAGGTTCCTTTCCTGCCCTGCTCTTCCCTTGGTTCCTGCACTCTAATCTCCCCTCTGTGCCCATTTTCCCAACATGCCAAGCCCCTCGTTGCTTCTAGGCCTTGACACCTGCTGCCTTTTTGTGTAGAACACTTTTCTCCTCTACTCATACCTGGCTGGCTCCTTCTGACTCTTGAGGAAGTAGCTTCATGTTTTTTAAGGAGACACCCTGTCCAGAGTTTATACTTCCCAGGCCCTGCCTCTTTCTTTTCTAGGGCTTCCAGTCATTTCTAATCAACTGTGTGTTAGCACCTTTATTCACTTAGTCTATCCCACCCATTAAATTAGGAGATCTGCAGGGTGAGCGTTGGATCTGGTTCATTCAGTGCCAGGTTCCCAAAGTTCCTGAGGGAGAGGATGAACTTGGAATGGGCATTTAAGGAAGAAACAGGATAACTAACGACTGCTCCACCACACTGAGAGATGTTTTCAGGGGCACTCTGCTACCCATCCCTTCCTGAGCCACAACGCTTCCTCTAAAGAAAGACTGTCAGTGATGGTGAAATGTGTAACTATGTGGAGAAGATGGCTCAACATGGCAGTATGCATACGTACACACATACATACACACACACACATACATACATACATACATACCCATGTGAATGTGTAGTTAAGTGTCTCTTGATTATCTTTAGAATACCAACACAGTACTAAAACACATAAAATGTCTGTGCCTCAAGCATGATCCTCAGAGGAGATTTCCATGTGGATTATAGCCTTAAGGACCAAAGAATGGAGAAGAGTGTTGGTGTTCAGAAACTCAGCTCACATTTGGAAGACTCAGCTCCTGGTTTGGTGGCTTCTCAGAGACCCCAGCTTCTTTAGCACCCACAGGCAAGCTCATGTGGTCTCTCTAGAGGCAGCGTCTGGATGTCTGGATTCTTCATTTCCACTCAATTCTTGTTGGCTCCACGAGTAGGTGTGACCATTATAATGTGATATTCATACAGTTAATTTTTTAAAGTTTAATTTCACTTCAGTGTATCAGTGGTGGAATCCCTGCTGGCATGCCATTTAATTTGCTCCCCGTGCTAATGAAGATTCTGAAGCTTTTCAAAGAAATGATTATATGATAATACCCAATTTGATGGTGGATTCGAGCCATCATCTACAGGGATGGGATCATAACAAAGCTCCCTGGGGCATCCATCCCTGTAATGTGTCCCAGGAATCTGACTGTATCTGCTGTGCTCTGGGATACAGAGGAGCGAGAAGAGGAAGGCGTAACCATTTTCCTGGGCCAGAGGCAGACTGCAGACCCTGGGCAAAGGCTGTGGGAGGGCACAGGCTTAGTAATTCGGAAGAACACTCACGGTGCTGGCTGCTGCATGTTGAGATAGATTACATGTTGAGGAAAATCATTTCCCACCAATCACTGACTAGCTCAGACACCCAAAGCTAGTTAGGCCAGTACTAGAATGAACACCCAGGGGTCCCCACTTCTAGACAGAATACTCTCTACAACCTAGATACCTGTACTTGTTCCATACACAGAACAGTGGAATTCGGAGCCCAGGGCTGGACCTGAGCAATAGAGACCTACAGGCTTGCTGCTTTGTGTCTTAGTTTCATCATAATGAGCCAATCACAGAAGGTTATGATGTCAGACATTTCCTTTTATTGGCTTTTAGGAGACACCTTTTGGAAAACCCAGAGGTACTGGAGACACTCATCTACAACCTCCTTGAAGAACGTGGTGAGAAAAACACATGCGGATACATAAAGCTACGTCTCTGAGCAGTGCAGTTCTGAGTGGTGTTGAAGGCTAGAAGCGCTTCTGCAGGGCAGACTGGATATTCTTCAGCAGGCCCCACTTAGCTCGGTTCTTCCCACGCCCATCTGGTGTTACCACCTGCAACAGAAAGCAAAGAGTGCATGGGACCAGCCACAAAGGGACACCGGGTCCTAGAGCACAGGCCCACTCCATGCACCCTGACAACCATGGGAAGCTTGAATGGCCAGTTCCCCTTAGAGATGAAGAGATCCAGCCTCAGGGCACCACAGAGCTTTCCCAGTGCCCACAGCTGATGTGTGCTGGCGTCGCTGTTCTACAGATTAAGTTTTACTTCTTTAAAGGGAGTTCAGATAACCAGATGAGGGCAGGCATGATAAACTAGCCCCCAGATGGGCTTTCTCATAGAACTCCACTCCAGCCTCGGGAACATTCTGTTTCTTTCCCATTTCTCACCAGTTCTAAGTTTCAGCTGAGGCATTTGGTTTCTTTACTAAACTTGGAGTGACCTGCTTTGCGGAAATGACAGCCTTTTTGTTTGTTTGGAATCTCTGTAGTCTCAACTTTGCCTGAGGTTAAGAGGACATTCTCAGAGATGTGCACGAAAGATGAAGAGGCCATAATTTGTAAGGTGTTCAGTCCCCCCCCCCCTTTATACAAATGGGAATGCTTTGGTAGGTGAACGGTCCATCAGGACCAGCCACAAAGAGACATTCATCTACAGCCTCCTTGAAGAACGTGGTGAGAAAACACAGATACGTAAAGCTACGTCTATGAGCAGTGCAGTTCTGAGCTGTGCTCAAAGGCTAGGCGCGCTTCTGCAGGGCGGAGTGGAATCAGTGCTACCTGGGGAAGGCAGACTGTACTGGGCACCAGGACAGAAACCTCAGAGCTCAGCTTCACCGTGGTTGCCATAGCTTTGAAGGTGGTGGTCCTCTTCATTTCTCTGACCTGGTAACATTACCATCCCCTAATCCACATTTACTGAGGAGGTATTTAGGGACTAAAGTTGGGATGAAAGATCCCACTGCCCATACAACACTGATGAATGAATACATGGGGGGGGGGGTTGGATTTAGTGGAGAAAAAGAGATGCTTACACAAAGCATAAAAGTTTCTATGGCAATTTTTAAATCTTTTATATTTATATTGAGGAAAAACAGAGGTGATACATAGATATAATCCTGATAACAATAAAACAAAAATATACGATACATACAGAGCTACTGGGGATAGTGGGAGAAGCCTAATGGTCCTGTGAGTTATCGGGTTTGGAACTTAATTGAAAAGTAGATATTTTAAAGTGTTGTCTTAAACTATGGTAGGGAATCTTCGAAGACAAAGACTGGATGATGTAATGGATGGAGGGGGTTGAAGAGTGTTTATGAACAAGAGAATCAGACAGAACAGAGGCCAGAAGAAGCAGGAAGACAGACTTGAAATGCTATTGAAATTGAAATTACAGTTGATGTCTCCTTATCCCAAGAGCCCGACTTAGCACTCTCCAAGAGAATCACGCTGAAGCTGTGGGATGGGCTGTTCTGGAAAAGGAGAGGAGAGCGAAGGCTCACCAGCCCCTGGAAGCTAGATTGGAAAACTGATTCTAGAAACACATAAAAACAGTGCGGGCAAACAGTGATGCAGCCAGTTCACTCATGACCATAGATGCAATCATATAAAACTAAACATAAGGTAACTGAAATAGCTGTTAGGATGGCACAGTCAAACAATACATGGTGATAACCAAGGACTTAGTTTACAAAGCTAAGTAGAATCCAGCATCAGAAGAGACAACTGTAGTGCTGGGAGATGCTTAGGATAGAGCTTGGGCTTAGCATGGGCCAGGTCCTTGGGTTTAGTTCCTGGCACCATAACCAAACCAAACCAAAAAAATCATAATTTACTTCATTAATAATGACCTAAAGGAGAAAAATCATGCAATTATGTCAAACCACATGAATAAATAATTTCCTATGCACAAGCTCGCAGAAACCTGGAAGTCAGAGGGCCTTTCCTTAACTTAAAGGCTATAAACCTAAAAACTGAATAAAAACCATTAAGACAAGGGAGAAGGTTTAGCATCAGCAAATGACAAGTATATCCGCTATCGCTCCTGTCATTTTATGTATGACTCAAGGCTCTCGCTAAAGCGATTAGGAAAGAAAAAGAAATATAAACTCCAAGACTGTGAGGGAAGAGATAAAATCACCATTACTTATAAATAATGAGATTATATACTTGGAAAAACAAGTCAAATCAGATAATAGAGTCCATAAAGATTTGCTGGAATTCAGATTTATCTACAGAGAACAGTAGTTCTACTAAGCCAGCCACCTATTAGGAATATACTAAGACAAGGAACAAACACTCAGAATATCAAAGTCTGTGCACTATTCACTTTTTTTATCTTTCTAGATATATTTAAGAGGTACAATGTCTGTTGATAAACATATGCATGGTGAAACATTCCAATAGGCAAATCAGTACATCTGTCATTTCCCATAACCACTGGCTTACGATGTGATTCTGCATCTAAAATCATAACAAATTTAGCACACATGACACGGTGTCCTGCTGCTCATTAGCTCACAAAACTACATAGTCTACCCAGGAACATGGGGTTGAAGTCCCCAGAAAACTTCGCAAATGTTTGCATAAATGTTCAGACATATGGCAAACATATCAACTGCCTTCCAATTAATTGCTCACTGGTTTTCTAATCAAATTCTGTCTGGATTTAAAAAAGAATTTAAAAAATAAGCACAGTAGACTCTGTATGCAAAGAACTTGAAAAGCAAAACTACAAATTTAGTAAAAGAATACGTAGGAGATTGTCTTTGCACTCTAAGTCAAGGCAAGGACTTTTTAAACAGCACCCCAAAAGGTCAAACCAAAGGGAAAAAGCTGTGGCTTCAATATATCGAAGTTCAAGACTTCTGCTGCTTCGTGGAGTACAATCTGAGCAAAGGAGGTAGACAATCATCAGAGGAGTGGGAATATTAGCAGTGTCTAAATGCATCATCTGGACTATATGGCATCCCGTGATTCACCAGTGGAGGGGTGTGTGCAGTAGAGAAGTGGGCAGAGGGCGGGCGTGCTTACAGGAGGAACCCTGGAAGGGAAACGCATTGGAAATGAAGCGTAGAAAATGACATTAGATGGCATAGCTATCAAGGAGACAAACAGGAGAGATCTTGTTAGATGCAGGTGAAACATAAGGTATACGGGCCTTCTTTTCTTATGGAAATAGCCATGGGCGTGGCCAAATGAAGTATACCCCGGATTCCATGACCCAGACATTTCAGTCATAGTGCATATCTTATATGAGATGAATGGTATCCCTCTGAATTCACATATTGTTATCCTAATCTTCAGCACCTCAGATACGATTCTGTTGGAACAAGGCCTTTAAAGAGGTGATGAAGTTAACGTGAGGTCATTAGCCCAGCTGCTATTCTTACAGGAGGAATTGAGTGTAGACCTTAGGGATGCATGGGCAAAGATCACTCAGGAGCACAGTGGGGAAAGACTTCCAGTTGTCTATGGATCCCTAAGCTGTAGCAACTTGTTACTGTAGCTCTCCCTGACCCATACAAAAATCAGAGAGATTTTATACCTCCGTCCCACTCACAAGCTGTCGCATGCTGCCTGTCATGGCATTATTGGAGGGAACCTGGGTGTCCACACGGAGCAGACTGGTGACAGGCAAGAAACAAATGCACACATATAGCATAGCATCAGCAAATTCAGGGACAAAATATCCATAGTGATGTAGATCAGCAGTTCTCAACTTGTAGGGACACCTTTGGGGGTCGGGTGACCCATTCACAGGGGTCACCTAGGACCTTAGGAAAACACCAATATTTACCTTATGTTTTGTAACAGTAGCCAAATTACAGTTATGAAGTAGCATGGTTGGGGGGCACCATGACATGAGAAACTGTATCAAAGGGCCGCAGATTTAAGAAGATTGAGAACCGCTGATGTAGAAGGATCATTCAAACAGAGTGTTTAGAAAAAAAGGGTAAGGAGAGAAAAGATGAACATAATGCTCTTGTGTGGATTAGTGACATGGCAATACATATCTTGTAAGAACACACAAAAGCAAAGAGATACAAGTAAACCTTTCTTAGGACAGATATCACAAACTAGAACATAAAAATCAGGAAATGTCCTTGCAAAAATCAGTACAGATGGTTGAGCGATATAATATCAATCAAACCTGGTGTACAAAAAGTTCAAAAAACAAACCAGACTCAGCCTGAGATGGAGTTATACTTGTTCTTAAGGGTCAAGCTTCTCTGGCTGCAGGGCGGGTAGAGAAGGACCAGGAGATTGACTTACAGGTACATTTCGGGTTTTTTGGAAAACAGTAAGCAGTAGGACACAGAGAAATGCAAAGTGTGTCCGTTCTTCAGGGCCTGGAGCCACCCTGAGTAGGCATCTAGGGAGGAGGTGTCAGTCCTGCAGGTGATACAGTGTTGGTCACATGGGCTGTCCTTAAACCTCAACCTTTAAGAAGATGTACAACAGCCCGTGGAGAGGAATGGTCAGGGCTTCATGGCAGACAGGCCACCCCGTTCTGTGTCCAAGTCCCAGCTGCCTCACGGGCTCAGGAGGGGGCCCTGCAAAGAGCCAGGGTGACCAAAAATGGCTTCTTGAGCACATAGATTCTGAGGGACTGACTGATGGAGAAGGAATTTGAGACTGACTGCCTGGGGACATGGGTGTCTGCATTTCCTGAAGGGCTCTAAAGACCCAGGAAAGCATCAGTTAGTGAGCATTGCCAAGCTCGAGACTTTACCTTTAAATCTGATGTAATTTAGTAATCCAATTTATAGATTTATACAGTGGCAGATCAATGGATCCTCACGTAGAACTTTGTCTGAACCCTTGTTCCACAGCAAAGGGGACCTTAGGATAATTAAGTGAGCTGTTTGGGGATGGGAGATTTTTCCCATCATTATGGGCTCAGTGTTATAATGGCTCCTCAGGGGGAGGGAAAGGTAGAGGCAGGAAGGAGTCTGAGGGAGGTCTGGTGGTGGGAGAAGGACCTGGTTGGAAGTTGATGTCTTGAAGAAGGAGGAAAGGCACATGAGTTAAGAAATGTAAGTAGCCAGGAAATGACAAGGAGTGGGTTCTTCCTTGGAAACCCCTCCACAGGAGAATCCAGACATTGAAGGCTTTGACATAGCCAATGAGAACCATTTTGGACTTCCGAGCTGTAGGACTGCGATGAGTTGTGCTGCTTAGCTGCTAATTTGTCATGGTCCAAAGAAAGCACACACACAGATGTGCAGTTAGGCTGATCAAGATTTAAGGCGTGTGGAGAGACAGTGGAAAGAGGAAGAGGTGATAGTTAGGAATGGGAAGTGGTCAGTGGGTAGACCCACGGGAGGATCAGGAGGAGAAATGGAGGCCAACAGACACAGGAACTGCACAAAACACACTTCTCTGTCCTTCAAAATAGACCATTAAGCTCTTGAATGTTAGAGGCTTCGAGGTGGAAATCATGAGCAATAAGGAACCAGGAAAACCAACACAGTGTCCATTGTCATGGAGTTTGGCCAACTGGTGATGCTGGGATTGGACTCAGGAACACGAGCCCTAATCCAAGGCTCTTTTCAATATGTAACTGTCCCAGTAACAACAATGGCTCTATCAAATAAACAGCTCTCAGGCTTTGATAGCCCCCTCCTCAGTCAGGTGTTCCATCTCCAGGACTGGGCTCACTCCTAGGCTTCTTTAGGGTTGATTATGGTCCAGGAAGCTCTGGCTCCTGGCTAGAGCCCTGGCTGTGAATACACACAGACCTAGGTTCAACTCAGCCCCACCTCCTTTGTCTCCTCCAGCTGAGCTTCCTCCTTGATGTAAAATCCGAGTATCTGGGACCATCAGTGATAATGGAGAGACAGTGTCTGACATAGATTTGACCTTCAGATGGGACCTTTAAAGTGTTACATAACTAATTTTCTTGTTTCACATTCTGTACTATGTGCCAAAGAAAAATTCTTAAAGAAATAAAATCAACAAGTCTTAGGCTATGCAAATCAAATATAAAAGGTTCTATTTCTCATCTTTTATAAAGGTCCATATGACGGAAGCATGGCGGTTTGGATAAGAAATGATTATGCTGCCTCCTTGCAGCATTCAAATGAAACCTTTCAGAAAAACGCATAGCACCAGTGCCAAAGGAAAAAATTTCGATTTTATAGGAAAGAGCTAAAGTCATTACTTTTATGAAGCTTTATAAATGTCATTCAAACACACCATCTTATTTTCATTTGCTGTTGAAGCCTTTACTTATGCAAATCATGACAAGTGTTAAGGAAGCCCGTGTTTCCTCTGGAATGCTAATAGAACCACAAAGAAGGGCGGAAGAATTACTTCTGAAGGAAAAATCTATACCGTAGCTCCTTGAGTCGGATAACAATGAAGCGTCCAGAAAACCTCATTAATTAGGGTTCTGCTCATTTAGATATTGTATGAAAAAGCAAGGAGACAGGAATGCATTGCCCTCTCTTTCATCGAGGGCAAATTAATCGCATAAAGACAATTTTAAGGAGATGCTGTTTCTTGACTGGCTGTATAAAACATTCCATTTTCTGGCTTCTTATGATGCTTCGCGATTATTAATTTTATTTATCAATTTATTTCTTCACTCCTTAATTCAGACATCCACTCATATATCCATTTGTTTGGTTACATTTTTACTCATGTATTCGTTCAATAACCGTTAAGAAGCTACTGTAGATAAACTGCTTTGGTAAGCACCGTAGCAGGAAGAAAGATGAATTAGGCAAGAATTTTGTTTGCAAGGAGGTCACAATGTGAGAGAGATGAAGAGACTCCAGAGGGTAAGATGGCAGACAACTGACAGTCCTCGATTTCTCTCTCCGTCCCCAATCCTCACTCCTAGAGATGACAGATGATTCATTAAAAAAATTAATAACTACTGAGTGCCCCATGGGCAAGGCATTTTCGACGGATGCTAAAAGGCTGAGAAGGCAGCTGGAATGAGATTAAAGGAAAAATTCACAGTCAAGAGTATAGAGTTCGGTTTGTAGTAATGGGTGTGAGGCTTTGGGGCTCTGGAGTGAGAGGGTCGCCGTGGCGATGGACCAACAGGCAGCAAGGCTGGCTGAGGAACAGCTGAAGAGCCACCAAGCAGGCATTCTCATCACACTTCCTGAGTCTGTATCTGACCTCTGTGGGAAGGGGAGTGAGGCATGACTGCAGGAGGTGTTGGGGATAGTCCCACTCTGCAGACCGCATGCATCTGCCCTGCCCTTACTTTCCGTTCTTCACCATTTTTAGAGACAACGACCAATCGGATTCTTTCCCTCAAACATCTGACCAAGTAGCTAAAGTGTGATTAACCAGACCGTTGGGTACTAGGCCATTGGATCACTCAGAGCAGGGACTGAGACCATCCAAAACTACATGAAAGCTGGATGTAAGGGAGAAGAAACTGAGGGGTGACCAAGAACGAGGCAGATTCAGAGATAAGCAGACAAGAGAAGAGAAGTGAATGGAGGGGAGGGGAGGGAAGGAAAAAGGAGGGGAGGAGAGGGGAAGATGGAAGAAGAGAGTAAGAAAGAAGCAGAGGTGAGAGGAGGGGAGGAGAGAGGAAAGGAAGGGAGGAAAGGGTGGGGAAGAGAGGAAAGGGAAAGTGAGGGGAGGGAAAAGGAGGAGAGGATGAAAACTTCCTAGTTTGTGTGGGCATCGAATCAGATGTATCTTAGAAGTCTCTTGAGGCTGTAAGTCTTCTAAACCCTAACTGAATAGACGCATCCTTTTTACCTTTTAAAGAGCCTCTAAGACTTATTCAGATTCCAAAGAGCATCTCCACAGTTACATAGTAAGAGAGCTCTTGGCAGTCCTGATATTCTTCATATCAATCCAATGACATTCATGAGTGTGTGTCACTCGGGACCTTGAAGAAGAATCAGCTCTCTAATACAAAGAAGGATAGTTTGTTTCCTTGCTTTATGGAGCCCACCTGAATTGTTCAGTGTCTGTTTTTTAACTCCCAGATGAACCAAAAATAATTTTAGTATAAATATGTTTTAAATATTATATGGGGTGTACTTGTACCACAAGTTTTATTTGCTGTCTGCGAGAAATTCTGATTTAACTGGCTGTCCTGCCTCTTTGCTAAATTTCACACCTCGTCTTTGCAGGGTGTTTGTTTTTTCAGACAGTAATTATTCTTCTCATACAACCATGGCATGTTTACTAGCTCCTGACTGTGGTGGGAATAAGGATTAAGCTTGGTTTTAACTCTGAATTTCTGTATTCTAACATAAAGCCTAGACCAAGTGGTTTTGGGCTCAGTAGAACCTACCATCCTCAGACCTGCAGGCTGCTTCCTCAGTCTGTGTGGGTTGTTGGGGACCAGCAGCCCCGCCTCTGGCTGAGACTTAAGTAGTTTTCTGGGCTAGAAGGCAGAATTCTCTGTTGTCTCTGGTGATCTTTAAGCCAGTTCTGAACTCTACCAAGGCATTCCCATTTGAAGGGTCAGAGAGATGCTAGCAGAGACTCAAGAGAGTCAATAAGCCAGACGACTTCGGTTTGATCCCCAGATCCCATGTGAGAGAAGTTGAAACTGACTTTTGCTCCATGCATACACGTGGCATGCATGGGCCCCTCCAATAATTTTTAAGAATCAAGAAGCCCAAATCATGAAAACATTAAGAAATGAATGTAGACAGTACCTTGCAGATGTCACTCCACTGCCCAGGACCGTTGTCATTGATGGCTCTAACCTTGAACAGATACTCCGTGTTGGGGGTGAGGTTGTGCAGCTCCAGGTTCTGCTGCATGATGTCCCGGATTTGTCCACAGAGCTCTGTTCGGACATTGTTAGGAGGGGTGGTAACGAGCTCATAGAATTCCATCTCAAAGGAGTCCACGTCTTCTGTTGGGCATGTCCAGTAAACCTAGGAGAAATGGGTGTGTGAACACAGATACACACCTCTCTGCTGTCCTTCCTGTAAAGATCTGTGCTGTTGACTGTGGGCTGTGCGTAATCTGACCCCATCTTGTACTGCTGCTGAGGGCTTTAGTTAGATCATGGGTAAGGGTCTTGGGAAGCTCTGGGGGAGGCCTGGTGTGTTACACATTATGGATTTCGGGAACAGGGGGTTGCTCTTCAGGGTTCTGTTACGGTCAGTCGGCATGGAGGCAATGGCCGTGGGTGTTGTTTACCAGATGCCTTTCGTGCATCAGCTCTCCTATCAGACACTTCCATCTCCAAATCCAGAAATCCTCAGAAACCTCCGGAAGGCAGATTTCATCCTCCCGCTTTATAGGCACAGAAAGGATACATTTGGCAAGTTCCAGCAAGTCACAGACCATGGGAGAGTGACACACTTGTCCCCTATCCCTTTATAGTATGCTGGGATGCAAAATATTTCCTTCTCTACTCATGAGGAAATACTCAACAATGGAGACAGAATGTTTGTACTCAAATCAGAAGACATCAGCTTCTGAGAAGAGATTCAGTAACACGTCTTAAACAGCAGATAAGATTTGACATAGAAAAATTTATGACAACAGTGTTTTCACATTTATTGTGTGTGTGTGTGTGTGCGCGCGCATGTGCGTGTGTGCATGTATGCACTCACACCATACCAGATACCATGGATACCATGGATACCATGGATACATGTGGAGGGTACGGGATAGTTTGCTGGACTCTGTTCTTTCCTTCCACCTCCTGGGTCCTTGAGACAGGACTTAGGTTGTAAGGTTTGATGGTAAGTGCCGCCATTTTGCTAAGTATTTTAAAATCACATTTCAGCCTGGTGGCAATGGTCCACACCTTTAATCTCAGCACTTGGGAGGCAAAGGCAGGTGGATCTCTGAGTTTGAAGCCAGCCTGGTCTACAGAGCAAGTTCCAAGACAGCCAGGGATGCACAGAGAAAACTAAAAACTTTGTCTCAGAAAAAAAAAAAGCAGATTTCTAATACTTTTATTATATTTTTGGCTACAGTTAAATGTCATAGGTACAATTAATGTATAATTTTATGAGTACTAAATAAATTAACCCAACAAGTAAAATTAACTCATTTTCTTTGTTTATCCCAACAAACACATTTATGATAACATGCTTTGGAAATGCAGAAAAGTATAAGAAAAGAAGATAAATGTCCTCCTAATCCTCAGGTTGGTTCATCCCAGTGTCTCTCCTGTCAGGAGACACCCACACACTGATGCAATGGGATTGCAGGGCTTTGACTTGCTCTCTTAATTACACTTCACATATTTTATACTGTCAAAAGTCTGGTAAGGCGCTGTCTTTCAGACCTCCCATAGAGGCCAGCAGGAAGGCTCAGGGAGTAAAGTGGTTGCTGCTAAAGCCTGTCAACTTGAACTTTGATTCCCAGGATTCCTTCAATGGAAAGCAAGAACTGACTCACGTTGTCCTCTGACCTCCACATGTATGCTCTTGCATGTGCAGGTGTGCGCACACACACACACACACACGCACACGCACACACACGCACATGTACACGCACGCACACGCACACACACTCTCTCTCTCTCTCTTGCATACACACACTCACACGCAGACTCTCCCTTTCTCTCTTACATACATACACACACAGACTCTCTCTCTTACACACATACACCACACAAATAAAATACATGTAATGAAACTTAAAAAAAGAAATCAAACTGTTCCAGAAATAACTCCCCCCTTCTATATAGCTGAGTAGTCAGGTTTTTTTTTTTTTCTAGTTTTATCTCAAATAAATGCTACAATGAATATTTTGGGGCATAAATCCTCATCTGATTTTTTTTTGTAATTTCTTAGGAAGGGAGTGGGAATTTGGATTATTTCTAGAAACCAAATTGAATTAAAAGATCTCTAGGATTTTGCAATGTGTACTAATAAGTTTTAAGACCAACTTGAACATTTTGCATGCAGAAACCCTGAAGATTTGGGGATGATGTCAACATAGACTTAGTCATTTTCATTGCAGAGCACAGTGAATCCTGGGAAAGGCCCATTACATGACCCTTAGAACAGGGATCTTCGTTATTAATTATTATTATTATTATTATTATTATTACTATTACTATCCATTAAATCACTATCTGGTCATAGGTGAGGTGGCAGTGACTTGCTTGGTTGTCTTGATAGGTCTGCCCCTTCAAGCTTATCCAGGGTAAGTTTAGGCAGCACAGGTACCTTCTCCAAGTTGAAGAATGGAGCAGAACCCACCAGGCCTTTGCTTTATAACAGGAGCTGTGGACTCACTGAGCTGAAACACACTGTCCCCAGAGTTCACTGATGTCACCTGTACTCTGGGCCCTGCTGGTTCAGGCATATCTTGGGTGAAGGACGGGGGAACACTGTGCTGTGTTTGAGGATCTCTAGAAGGGCTCTGTTCTACCTTGTACAATATTAGTTTTAGCCTCTGAAGCAAAGATTAAAATGTCTCGCAGAACAGGAAGATAAAACTTGGCTCTGCATGGTCCTCATTTTCTTGTGTTTAGACTCTACCACTGGCATACAGCAGCATTGGCTACATAGGCTGCGAGAGACAGACTCTGAGGCCCTGAAACTGGATGACACAGAGTCTACCTTCTAACAAGTATTCGGGAAATGTTCATGTTTGGAAACCACAAGTCCAGACATCAAGATGCCTATTATCTTTGGGAGATGGTTAAAAGATGAGTTCTGCCGTATGGAAACAGGCCATGGATTAACATGGGAGGTATGTCCCCGTAGGAACCGCGAAAGAGCCAAGAAACTCACTAATTCAGGATTTAGTTGCCCAGCAACCCTTTGCCTCTTTGAATTTGAATAAGGTACTCCTTAAGCAACTCAGGGAAAGACCATTTGTCCATGTTAGGTCAAGAAGGCCAATGGCAAGTCTTGTCTTAGATGATGATGGGTACAGAGATCTGAGAGATGCCCTACTTTCCACATCACCCCTAAAAACAGATGGATATTGGCAGGGAACTGGAATTTTCCTGGGGATTGTCATTGCAATCTTTTTAAACCATGAGGAGTCTGAATTTCAGGGGGGTAGCAGTTGAGAGGAGCATACAGCTGGCAGCCAGGGGAGACTGCCTTTCTAACCCATTCCTGGACTGCTTCCCACTTTCAGGATCTCGCAAGCCATTTTGAAACTTGCTTTGGTTCCAACTTGATTCTCTTACTCTTTGCTTCTTCTTTCTTTTCTTAATTAATTAAAGTTTTTATTTACTTATGGTATGGTGGGTATGAATGTGTGTATGTGAATGTGTGCTCACTTGACTTTTACGTTAGTATGAAGATCACACTAGAGGTTGATATCATCTTCTTTTTCTCTATCACATTATTATTCTACTTATTTATTTATATTTATTTATATCTTAGACAATGTCACTGAACTTGGAACCCCACTATTTCCGCTAGCCTAGCTGATGAGAAAGAGCCTGGGATCCCCTCTGCCTCAGCCCCTGCCTCTTAGCACGTTTCTCTTTCAGTTGAGCAGGGCAGGGGGTTTACATGCACCTATCACCGTGATTTCATTGCATGGATGGACTAAGAAACATTCAGAACCCTACGTTATTTGGCTAGGCTGACCTGAGTCTAGAGGAGCAGATTTGAGCAACCACATTCTAGAGGTCAAAGAGGTATGGGCAACCTTTTCTGACCCCCCTGTGCCCCACACCATCCCTTTATCTTACCTTGGCAGCTCTTGGATACACCAGAGTCTGGTAGATGACAATTGGGCCTGGGGGCTTCACGGAGGCGTCATTGAATGAGTACCAGTTGTGGAAGCTATTGCTGTTCTGTGGGGGCTGGGTCTCCCCCGTGGCACTCCAGTAGGTATAGAGGCCGTCAGTCTGTTTGGCAGGCGCAGCAGACTGGGCCCTCCCATAGGCCTCTATTCCCATCTTGTTCTTGTCGTTGGCGGCACTGAAGGACAGCAAGGAGGAGCTTCGCTGGTATATCTGGTTGCCGAAGCTGTGGGTGCTGAATGTGACCTTCCTGGTGATCATCATTTCTGAGTGGATAGGATACTGGGAGGGGAGAGAGTCCCCCGAGGAGCAAGTCTTCTTGGGTCCCGTGGGAAAGAGCTCGTGGATGGCGCTGGAGAGTTCAGCGAAATCCAAGGGAATGCAGTGTAGGGAGTGCAGCCGCAGCTGAGGGTCGGGCCTGAAGGTGTTCTGGATGCCCTCCTCGATCTGGTCCACCAGGATCTTAGCCGACTGCAGGAAGGCCACCTGTCCCGTTTCCTTCAGCGCTTCCTTGGAGTAGGCGATCAGGCCATCCATCTCGTTCACCTTCATGGTGGTGATGTACACGTACTTCTCGATCTCCTTCTGCCTGGACACCTCCAGGTTCTCTATCTGCTCCATGATAATCTTCTCTTTCTCTTGCAGGATGGCTCGCAGTTTAAGGAACCCGTTTCTGATCTCCTTCCGCTTCGCCTCCTTGTCGGCTTTAAAGCTGCTCTTTAAAATGTTGAATTCCATCAGGTCGTTATCAATTTCGTATCGGACTGAAAAACAATCAAGTTGGCTACTGTGAAAATTTTCGTCTTCCTAGATGTCAAAGCCGTTTCAAACTGGAGAAAATTCTCTGCAGGCTCAAAGGAAATGAATGGGGAGAGGGGAAGGGAAGACACCTGGAGGTGGGCTGACACAGGCTAGGACAGGCTTCTGAAAGAAAGGGCCCTCTGTCCTTCCTCCTCATGCCCCAGGTATAACTTTGCCCTGGCATACGTTTCTCTTGTAGCAGAGAAAGAAAGAAATTTCTGATGGCTGCTCAACGCTGCCTTACAAAGACTGGTCTGGAGATCTTCAGCACTGACAGTGGGCTCCTCCTCATGGATATGGACTGTAGGTGGCCCGGGGGCTCCATCCCACCTACCCAGCATTCTTTGTGTAGAGTGTCTTGTCACTGTTTAGCGCTGGTGCTGGAGACTGGGTGGGGATGTGACTCACTGGCTGCCTTATGGTGACCACTTTTGCTAAGCACAGCTGCCTTATCCTTGGAGGGGATTTTAGCATCTGCACTGTATGATCATTGAGACCGGACATGGAATACTCCAAAGGTATCCTGGCTAGTTTTATGTCAGCTTAATACAACCTGGGGTCATCTGGGAAGAAGGAATCTTAATAGAGAACATAATTCCATAGGATTGACTTGTAGGCAAGCCTGAAGGCATTTTCTTGACTGATGATTGAGAACTGATGTAGGAGGGCTCTAACTCACTGTGGGTGGTGCCTTCTGGGTAGGTGGCTCTGGATGGTATAAAATCAGAGGCTGAGCGAGCCATGGAAGAGCAAGCCATGAATAACATTTTTCCATGGCTTCCATTTCAGTATATGCTTTTAAGTTCTGCCTTAAGTTCTTGCCACAATTTCCTTCAATGATAGACTATGATGAGGAAGTGTAAAATAAAGTAAATCCTTTCCTCTGAATTGTTTTTGGTCATGGTGTTTTAGCACAGCAATAGAAAACACAATTAAGAAAAGGCTTGACAGTGGTGGTGCACATCTTTAATCCCAGCACTTGGGAGGCTGAGGCAGATGAATCTCTGTGAGTTCAAGGCCAGCCTGGTCTACAAAGTGAGTTCTAGGTCAGTCAGAGCTGTTACACAGAGAAACCCTGTCTTGAAAAACAAAAACAAACAAACAAACAAAAAGGCAAAGGCTTATAAGGCCCTCTCTAGAAGGAGCCATTTCCCTAAATTAATTTCTAGGGCTAACTGGGGACGAAGACATGTCTGACCTGGTGGAGACACATTCAGAAATTATGAACACTTTACTGAAGTTTATGAAATATCATTGTACTTGGTTCTAGTATAAAAACCAGGGTCAGTTCCTCTATAGAAATTGTATTCTGCAGCCAGTATGAATAACTGTGACCATGCAGGCAGAAGGAAAACAGGCTGGGCAGAGTATTACTGGCTGTTTTGGAGTTTTTTCCTGATACTATATATTCATTAGCAGCTCCCTGAATTCGTTACCTACAACTTTGACAGAAAGTTCATGGTAGACACCTTCAACTAAGATGACTCAGGATTAGATTAATTATTCCCCCTGGAAACCAGGAAGCGGGAGATTAAAAATAACCTCCATGTTCGGTAACAAACAGAACTTCAGACTTGACTGGAGAAAACTCCTCATTTTTCCCCTTTGGGAAATGAGGCCAAAGTTCAGGAAGATTGTGACAAAGATTGAAAGAGTTTTATGAGCTTATCATTCTCCAGAGTGGTGCCCCCAGCACCCTAGCCCACACTCCAGCAGAGAGGCTGAGAGCATGTTTCACAAGTCTGACTCTGATCACAGCAACCCAATGAGGGAACTGCCACTATCCTTCCAATTTTATAGATGAAAAAACTGAGTCACAAAGACGCAGTGACTTAGTGACACTAGTGGCTGGTGGTAGCTGTCATGAACGCAATGACAGTGACTCGCTGGCTATGTCAGGGTCTCCCAGTGTCTGGATTTTTCCACAACGTGGAGTAAGGCTCCTTAACAGGTGCTCCACACCAACTTCCAGCCTTTTCCACAGTGGGGAGTTACCCTGAAGGGGAGTGGGAAACCGACTAGGACCTGCTTTGAACTTGGCGATGGCACTGAAGAGAGCGGCAGACCTCTCTGAGCAGGCATCTATGAGGCCGACTGTGTCATGGCCATTGTGAAAAGCGACCTTGCAGAAGGTACAGAGCAGCTGGTTGTCGCTGCGGCAGTACTCGGTGATGCGGCTGGACGGGTGATGGATGCAAATCTTCTCGTCCTGGTCCTCGGCGCTGGTGTCCACGAAGACGTGGTCCTGCATCGCCACGTCCGAGTGGAAGGCCTTGAGGCAGTCGTTGCACAGATTGAGGCGGCAGGTGACACAGCGCTTGTAGGCAATGCGACGGCTGCGGCACACCTGGCAGAGGATGGGCCCCGAGGATCGGTCGAAGCGCCACTTGAGGTAGCCGTGCTGCTGCATGTAGCGTTTGGTGAGGCGCCCGCGCAGATAGTTTTCTGGAAGGTGCATCTGGTGGCTGTAGGGCATGCAGTGCGAGCGGTTGCACATGGGGCAGATGAGGATGAAGAAGTTCTCTGTGACCTCGGCATGCTTCTGCAGCTGCCGCAGGCACTTCTCGCACAGGCTGTGGTTGCATGGCAGCATGAAGGAATGCAGGCGCAGCCGGTTGCACATGGGGCAGGTGAGATGGCTCACCAAGTGGCTGCTGGCGGGCATGGACTTGAGCTCCTCCAGCTGGGTGTCGCTGCTCCCTATGCGGAGGGCGGTCTTGGAGCTGAAAGGTAAAGCAAACACAGGTGTCAGGAACACTCTCAAGAACTCCAGAAGGATCTACGAAAAGGCTCCTGCTTGCTGCCTGGCTCCTTGGCTTGCCTCCACTCTCTTAGTAAATAAACTCAGTTAGGCATTTGGTACCTGCCCCTGGTACCCATGCCACAGCGTTTTAAAAGATGATTAAAGCCGAATTAAATGCCTATTTGGACTGAATACAGTCTCTGGATCCAGCCTGAGTCCTGCAGTGACCCCCTGCTAATTTTAATTTTGAGGGAAAGAAAAGCAGCAGAGTGGTAGCCGTGTGGTGTGGTCAGCTGGGTCTGGAGGTTCCACTGCATGCTAGCAACACCACAGAGCATCAGCAGGGGACAGGACCACAGTAACTGTGATGGACCCGGGCAGAACTAATACCACTGCGTGATGCTGGAACTCAGACCAGAACATTCTCCAAACCACAAAAATGGCCTCCCACCCTCCTGTGCAGGGGAATGTGAGTGATGACGCCTGCTCTTTCTCTTTCCAGAAGCAGATTCGGGCTCTGTATGTCCTAGCTGCCTTCTAGAAAAGAATAAGAGACCCAACAGATTGGCTGTATTCTCACTCATATGAACCCTCGTCGTGTCATGGCCTGTGATGCCTTCTTACCCAGGTATCTCACATTGGCATGGAGTGGGACATTCCCGCTTGATACAATGAATAAATAAATCTAATCTTGCCCAATTACAAGGGTACTTTTGGTGGCTGTGCCCGGAAGGCAGTTGACATGATCATTACTGTTGTATGTGGGCTGGGACATAGGAAGGTAGTAAAAGACCTTTCTAAGACAGCAGGAGACAATCTGAGCTGCGCTAAAACCCCTGAGAGCGGACTTTCAGAGCATCAGCAACACACAAGGGTTTGCCTCCGGGAAACGAACAGAGGATGGGGCTTTTAGAGATGCCCGTTTAGAGAGCTTCTTAATCTCTTTTGTGCTCAGTTTTTCCAACTGTAAATCAAAGATTACAGCCCTTCCTTGGGAGTTTGTAAAGTACATAAGATAGTGTGAACATGGTCCCTACCAGCACTCTCCCCTGCAATTCATCTGCTAATGTCCACAGTAAAGGAGGGGACCACGATGGGAGGAACTCGTAGTCAAGCCTGTGAACACCCACGCGCATCTGCTGTAGTGAGTTACGGGCCTCTATTTGTCTGTTATCTGAGGTCGGTTTCATGGATTCAGTTGCACGAACCACAAATGCTGGAACTGTGCTTGTGGAATTCAAGTGCTTGCTCTGAGCAGCTGCAGTCAGCGTAAAAGCAGCTCAGGGAAAGAGGTAACCTGGCTGTGGGAACAGAGATGCAGACCAATGCGCAGTTTGTGACTATTCCTGTCATTTCCCTGTTCATCGCAAGGTGCTGGTCTTGGTGCTGGGCTGCATTTCCTTCTGCCCTAGCCTTCCTGGTTTCCCTTTGTCCCCATCTCCTCTTTCTTGGCCCCAGAGCAGTGGCAGTCAAAGGTGTTTCCCAGGCATATTGCCCTAGGGTGACCCTGAATTACAGAGTGCACCTGCATGTCCTTAGGCATCCAGACAGCCGGGCATCCCTGAGGACTTGGATGCTGAGATTCAGGCTTGCAGCCTCACTGTTTTCAGCCTTGTTTCCTTTTTGTTGCCCAGGCTCCTGCGTGGTCTCAGAGTGGTCACCTGGGGTCATAAGTCAACTGTACATGTGGTATCTGGATGGGCTTCTTTGATAAAATAATAAGACTCAGAATCATTCTTTAATAAATGGAGACAACATAAGAGGTGTGTGTGTGTGTGTGTGTGTGTGTGTGTGTGTGAGAGAGAGAGAGAGAGAGAGAGAGAGAGAGAGAGAGAGAGAGAGAGAGAGAGGAGATACTGCGTGAAGAGAGAGGGAGCAAGACTAAGAGAGGAGACCTGTTCATGGCCCAGGGCACTGGAGTAATTGTGAGACAGGGAGTGAGGAGGAGAATAAAGCCAAGAAAGCTAAGACAGACCAGAGTGGGCGAAAAATGAGGATGCTGTGCAGGATTGGGAGGGAGAGAGTCTGGAGACCAGGAGGACAGAGTGGGAAGGCACGTATCAATGCATCTGAGCTGACTCATAGCATTGTATAGCATCCCTGCCTACCCTCAAACAGACTGAGGCTCAAAATATAGGCTTCTGGGCCCCTTGGTTCTGTGCCAAGGCTGATCCTAAGCCAGCAGCTTTGCCGTCCTGCTGACATGCTCTGCCGCTGCGCCTCTGCACAGTTCAGCCCCTCCTAAGTGCTGCGCTGTTCTCACATCTGCATTCTAAGCCTCCAGGTCCCATCCTCAGCGCCACCAGATTCTTCCCATTAGAGTCACCTGGTGGGGATAGAGCTCTCACAATTTTGAAGTCCAACTTGTATCCCAAGATCAGTGAAAAATAGAATGTCAATGGGTGGAGACCAAACGTGAGTGTTTTTAAAGATGCCAAGGGGATTTCAACGCACTTCTGCGTTAGGGAGCCACGGATGGATGTCCAAGGTGTCTGTTTAAAGCAGCGATTTCAGCCCCCCTCCCTGCTACCTTACAGGACTGAGCTGTGGTCGTCCCTCCTCTGTGAAGAGTCCCCTGACACGTGACATTAAAAAAGCAGCGTGCCAAATGTGGGGGTTGCTACCTTACTGAGCGGTTGAAAACCTGAGTGTTGTGACTTGGGATGGGAAAGAAGGGGTGACCGGCCGATCAGGGTTACCTCTGTAGGTTATTAAGGTCAAAGTGGCTCCTTAGAAATTCTTACTCTTCAGGTAAATGTTGCAGTTCACAGGGAGCTGCAGAATGGTTTGCATTTTTTAAAAATCCTAACAGGCTATAGACCACATACCGTATCATGGTCTCCATTTTATAATATGGCATTTTAAAAAGTAGGACCATTGATCTAGCTCTGGGTTCAAGTCATGATTCCACTCCTTCCTAGCTGTGTGGTTCTGAGCAGTTTAGAATCTCCCAGCTAAATGTCCTGGGTCCAGTGGGCACAGGGTGAGGGAGAGGAATGGTCACATAAACAGTGGTTGGCAAAGTGGCTTACCAGTAAATATCAGCCATCACTCAATTGCAAGATGAAGAGCATTTGGAGATCAAAGGATGTAGCATACAGTCACATAGATGATGTGGTCTATACAACCAGGGGATGTTTAGTGTGCACTTAACTGCTGCAAAATCACCATTGATTTTTTTTCCTAGGTAGAGTGCACTCTAGGAAGCCCTGGTCTGTTCTGGGGTTCCTACTGCTGGCATGAGTTCCCCAGATTTTTTTCTTTCTTGATTGTTTTTTGCCAACATAACCACATGATGGACAGGCAGCACTTACGAGATACGGATGCTCCGAAGGCAACCCCTTTTGAACGTGAAGGTGGCATTCCGGCAGCAACGGCTCTCATAGTAGTAGCATTTCATATTGGTGTTGGTCGTGCAGCAGTACTTACAGTTGGGGTCGTTGGCCCAGGAGCAGCAGCACCAGTGGCAATTGGGGTTCTCCGCGCAGGTGCAGTGACAGAATTGGCAGTTCCGCTCATCCTTGTAGGGGCAGGGGAAGCAGGTGCAGTTCCGCTCTGAGGTGAAGATGAACTTGCAGCACAGACAGGAGAAGAGCCGAGGACAGCATCTCTGCCAGGTGCAGCACGGAGAGCACACACACATGGCGGTCTCCATGGCTCTTAGATCTTTGGTACTAGGCCTCTAGGGTTTTGACAACTTTCTTTACCAGACTCCTGAGGTCACTTCTCCCCCAGAGGGATCCTTGCCCCCTCTAGGGAGGCTGGCCGTTTGGGAGTTGCGGCAGGAAGCTGGCTAGTTTGCGAGGCCTTTGCAGGTGGTGTCCCTTCTAGGAGGCCTCTGAGCTGGCTTTACCTATTTCAGTCTGTGGACATTTGCTTATGTCATAATCCCTGACTCCCACCATGCCTCAACATGCTAGGTAAGAGGAAGGCACCCAGGGCCAGCATCTGGCATGGGAATGCATACTGGGTGTTTGCCATGTAACCAGCTCCACGGGAATGGTGGCACCCTGACCCTCCTGGAGACGTTAGCTGTCACCTGTCTCCTTCCGAGTTCTCACAGAGTTTTCAGGTGTGATCTTTTTCCTTGCTTGGCACTTTTCCTGATATTTGGGTAAGCTGACTTCAGGGTTTGTTTTTCTTGACTGAAGGACTGGTTAGAAATACAGATGGACGTGTTTTCCTCTTTCATCAACAGAACTCTTAGACAAGCAAAACACAGTATTTACACATAGTGGCAGTGTCACGGTCACTGTTTGGAGAAGGGACAGAGTCAAGGGTTGTCTTGGGCCATCCCTTCTTTCAGTGGTCCCTGTTCATGAGGCTTTATGCCTAAGTCACTCACAAATTTAGGATCGCAGGCTTTGTTTCTTCTCATCTATACCCATGCCCCACCCACCCCACCGTGCCTCACCCCATCCCACCCCACCCCGCCCAGCCCCACCCCACCCCACCCCACTCCACCCTGCCCCACCCCACCTCATCCCACCCTATCCTACTGTATCCCACCCCACCTTGCCCCACCCCACCCCATCCTGTCCCACCCCACCTCATCCTGTCCCACCCTATCCCACCCCACCCCACTCTATCCCACCCCACCATATCCACTTACCAAGAGGAACATATTCATTAGCTGCTCTGCCAGCATGCACTCAGGAGCCCCAGAAACAGGGCCCTATATATCGGGGAGAATTTTGCTTTTCTCTTTGTGCAGCTTACAAAGATGAAAGGAGCAGAGGTGTCGTGGCCACACCACCCTAGAACAGGAACACCGTCTCATTATATTTCCAGAGAATAGCAGAAGTGAGAGCTGAATTTGGCTGCAGGAGTTTTAGTGAATAATTTATTATCTCTTCCCATGATAATCACTTTTGTAATCGGAAAGAACATTCGCCGAGTGCTAACTGGGCCAGCCTCACATGGAGTTTAGATATCTACAACTGAAAATCCCAAATCCTAGGGGGTGCACTTTATTTTTTGATAGCTATTACTAAATTATTACTCCAAAGCAAACTCCAGTTTGCACCAACACCAGGAACAGGTGCACGACACCTCCGAGTTTGCCCACATTTAGTTTTATCAATAAGTTGCCCTACTCTGGGGGCACAGAGATCTGATTTCCATTCACAGGCCATTTCCACTTTGGTCTCTGTAACACATCCTTCTTTTCTTTCTTCAAAAGCGTGTAATTCACTTACCATTAAAGTGAACAAGTCAATGCCTTTTGGTATATTTATTAAACTGAGAAAATATTACCATTATCAAATCCCAAAACATGTCTGTCACCCCCCAAAGACACCCATTAGAAGTCATTTCCTCCTCTATTCCCCATGCCCTCACTGAACCATCTTTCTGTTTTATGTATTCACCTATTCTACAAATGGAATAATACGGAGTCTTTTTTTGTGTCTTGGTTCTTGACTAGGCACATTTCCAGGGTTCATGTTGAACCACATATGAGATTTCATTGTGTGTCTGTGTGTGCGTGTGTTCATACATGTGTATACACACATGCAGGATTGTGGAGGTGTGCTTGCCTACACGTGCATATTATGGAGGTTAGCGCAAGCTCGTAGCCATAGCCAGATAAGCTTGTTTTTGCAGAGATTCATAGCTGGTCAAAATGCTAAGAATATGTGAGTCTGAGTAGCTAGCCGTAGAGGGCTCAGCCACATCTACTTCCCTTAACTCAAAGCTCTGGAACATTGAAGAAAGTGGACATAAAGAATGTAGAGATGGATGATGGATAAAAGAGGTGGAATTCTGTCTTCCGGCATGAGGAGGGCATTGCACACAAGAATGGATAAGAGCTGAGGTTATCTGTACAGATCAAACCACTAAAATTTCCAGCATTGTGTGGGGTGGAACTGGCTCTGGGGTCCTCCTATCCCTAGCTGAGGAACTTGGCAGTTGCTGGCTGCCTAGGGATAGAGGATCACATTGGGGGCATGGCATGTGCCCATGTCCTAGTGTATGTTCCCACCCCTATATGTGGATGAACAACACAAATTGTACTTAATTGGTTATTAATTTACAACACTAAGAGGACATGCAGATGAGAGGGATATCTCTTGGGGAGTCCTGGTGGCAGTTGGAGGGAGGTAGTGGGGGGTGGATATGATCAAAATCCATTATATACATTATGAAGCTTTTAAAGACTAGTAAACGATTAGAGAATCTCATGTGATCTCACCAATTCTAGAGACGAGCAATGAAGGGAGCTCCCTAATTCTTTTAATGTGGCCAAAATGAATTCACTCAACCTAAACTGACAAAAATTGCAGTCGAGAAAAGGCAAACTACAGCCCATCTAATTTGATGCAGCACCAATGGAAGTCTTTGGTAAAGTATTCAGCAGATTGCAATAACACATTTAAAAAATTGTGCAACTTACCTTCCGTCATCTGTTCTAATAGGATTCTTCTCGCAATCATTTGAGTCACCTGCATGTGTGCAGAAGAGGCATTTGGCATAATATGAGTGTTTGTGTTAAAAAGCACCAAACACTATGGGGGTTTATATACAGTTACTTTTTAAAACAAGATAAGGTCTTACTGGGTGGCCCAGGCTAACACAGAACTCAGGACAGTTCTCTTGCCTCAGCTTCCCAGTAGGTGGTATTGCAAATGTGCACCACCTTACCTGACTTATAGTTGACTTCTTCATGTAATGAAGTTTAAATATCTCAGCCTCAAAGCAAGCACAATGTTAGAAAACACCAGAGATTCACTGTGGACGAGTGTTCTGCTCTGCCAGCTCCGCTCCAGGTCTCTAGAACTTTTTCCTTCTATTGTCTTTTACTTTTATGATTTTTTTAAAAAAAATTTATTCATTTTATGTATGAGGGAGTTTTTCTGCATGTATGTATGTGCACAATATATGTGCCTGTGGTCTGCAGATGGTGTCATATCCCTTGGAACTGGAATTAGAGATGGTTGTAAAACACCTCGTGAGTGCTGGGAATTGAACCCAAGTCATTTGTAAGAACAGGGATCTTAAACACTGAGGGATCTCCCAAGCCTTTTCCTCCTTCTCCCTCCTCCTCTACACTTTTAATTCTTTATCCACCCTCCATTTTATCTTCTCTTCTACCACTCTATCTTCTAGCAACCATGGTTCCACATTCAGACTAATTTTTTATTATTCATAAGTGAGGGAGACTATGAAATATTGGTTGTTCTGTGTCTAGGCTATTTTATTTGACATAGTATTCTCCTGTTGCATTAATTATGCTGCAGATGATAGAATACAAATAGAATACAATTCTTTTTTTTCAAGACAGGGTTTCTCTGTGTAGCTTTGGAGACTGTCCTGGCACTATCTCTGTGTTGACTGGGTTTCTGTCCTGCCTGGTTCCCACAGTTGTTAAGTCCCAAAGAAATCACACAGAGGTCTACATTAATCATAAAATGATTGGCCCATTAGTTCAGGCTTCTTATTAGCTCTTATAACTTATATTAGCCCATTATTCTTAATTGTGTTAGCCACATGGCTCAGTAACTTTTTCAGCAGCGTAGTGGTGTAGTTATATCTTTCTTCTTCTGTGCCTGGACAGAGGGAACTTCCATCTTCCTAGAATTCTCCTGTTCTCATTGACCCACCTCTACTTTCTGTCTGGTTGTCCCACCTATACTTCCTGCCTGACTACTGGCCAATCAACATTTATTTAAAACATAACTGACAAAATACAGACAATTATCCACACCAGCTCTGTAGACCAGGCTGGCCTCAAACTACAGAGATCTGCCTTCTTCTGCCTCACGAGTGCTGGCATTAAAGAGGTGTGCCACCACCACTTGGCTAGAATACAATTCTTTTAATGGATGGATAATACTCCATTGTGTGTATATGTTGCCATATCTTTATCTTATTGATGGGCATATAGGTTGATTTACATATTAGCAAATCATGAATGTTTAAAAATAAACATGGGACATGCTTTCTTTGATATGATTTTATATCATTTGAGTTTACATTTAGAACAGTGATTCTCGTCCTGTGGGTTGCAACTCCTTTAGGTGTTGCATATAAGATATTTACATTAAGATTCATAATAGTAGCAAAATTACAGTTATGAATTAGCAATAAAAATAATTTTATGGTTGGAGGTCGCCACAACATGAAGGACTGTTTTATTTATTTATTTTTATTTTTTGGCTTTTCAAGATAAGGTTTCTCTGTAGCTTTGGCACCTGTCCTGGTACTAGCTCCTGTTGACCAGACTGACCTCAAACTCACAAAGGTCCTCCTGCCTCTGCCTCCTGAGTGCTGGGATTAAAGGTGTGTGCCACTGATGTGGGAGGTCCTTCTGTATATGTGTTGCTTTTAATGGTTAATGAATAAAGAAGCCGCCTTGGCCTGCGATAGGCCAGACTAGAGCTAAGCAGGGAAAACTAAACTGAATGCTGGGAGAAAGAAGACAGAGTGAATGAGAAGCCATGTAACCACCTCCAGAGACAGATGCACTGGAACCTTGCCAGTAAGCCACAGCCACATGGTGATACACAGATTAATAGAGGGTTAAATTAAGATACAAGTGTAAGTCATAAATACACTTAAACTATTGGCCAAACAGTATTGCAAATAATATAGTTTCTGTGTGATTATTTTTGGTGCCGGGAATGAACAAACAGCCTTCAACAACATGCCACCACTGCCGGGCTGAGGAACTGTATTAAAGAATCACAGCATTAGGAGGGTTGAGAACCACTAATCTAGAAGAAAAGTAATTGAGTTGTGTGATCGATTTGTTTTTAGCTTTTTAAAAAGAACCTTCACGTTACATTAAAACTGTTTTATTTATTTAATTTTCCTACCAACTGTTGGCGAGTTTTCTTTTCCCCATATTCTTCCTAACAATTCACCAGCTTTTCCTTTTCAGGCTACAGTTGTTCTGACTCGAGTGAGATGGTTGCTTTGTAGTTTTAATTTATGTTTCTCTCATAGCTAGTGAGGCTGAATATTTTTCATAAATTTAGTGACCATTTGAGTTTCTTTTCTTAACACATGTCTGCTCACAGCCTTCGTCCATTTTAAATTGAATCATCTATCTTTGCTGCTGAGTTGCGCGTGTTCCTTATATAGTCAGGGTATTAATCCTTTGTTATTTGAATAGGTTGCAAAAATTTACCAACTTGGAGATTTTCTTTACAATCTTGATCATTTTCTTTGCTCTGTGGAATCTTTGTAATTTGACTTAATCCTCTTTGCATATTTTTGGATTTGTTTCTTATGCCTTAGGGGCCTTAGACAAAATGACACACAAAATCCCTTCAAACATGGTTTCCCTCCTATCTGGAAGCACTTCCCCTCTGCTTTCTTTAAGTCGTTTCATGCCTTATATTTATGTATTGGATCCTTTGGAGCTTAATTTCTTTCTATAAGGTGAGAGTGGAGTCCAAGCTTCAATATTTTGTATTTGCATATCTGGTTTTCCATCATAGTACTACTATCTATAACAGCCTAAGACAAAAGGGATGGATCAAGTAAAAGCAACCACACATGATGTCTGTGTGTGTTAGCAGGAGGAGGAGGACCCTTGTCTGCTTGTCTAAACTGATTCCTGAGGTGCACTGTTGAGAGAAAAGAACAGTGTGGAGATGGTGTGTGGACCCACCATTCATTTCAGGAAAAGCCTAGAGTCTTTGATTTATATTTTATATGCTATGCAAAGATAAACTAGTTAGATTTATGACAGTGCAGGAACAAAATGGAAGGGACTATGTATCTTAGTTTATAGAATAATTTTTAAGAAAGTTAAATATGTTTTAACATAATTATGAGGCAACATAAACTACAAAGAACATACTGAAACAAATAAATTTGACTGTAAGTTGAGTTCTGTACAGGAAGAATTATTTCAAATCAAAAGGGATAGTACATCAGCACAGTCATTTGACTAGACCCTCTGTGAATTCTATCCTTTAAGACGGAACCAACACAAAACAAAAGTGAAAATAGACCTTTAACTCTTTATTAAGCATACAGGTTTCGGTAGTGATTATATTGTTGTAAAAGGGTTGGCTGTACATTGAACAAACATGTAAATGAGAGCTTATGCTGTTATAAAGAAAGAAAGGACACACAGGCAGGTGACAGATGAAGTCAAGAAAACCCAGCTATACTGAATTGAAGTGGAAATACCAGTATCAACCCATGCTATATTGAAAATAAAAATTAGCCTCGTATTATAAGCTAGCGCCAGTCTTACCTTGTTATCTTGAGAGCCTTTTCTTAGCTGGTAATTTGTTAATTAATGAGATGAGAACATTCTCTGAAAACATTACTGACTGGCCACAGATGGGGCTCAAAGACCAAGACTTACCCAATAATAAGAGATAATTTATCTTTCCCAGATTGCGGTACCTGGATATGACTGAGAGGAAGCTGAGCTTTATGGAGGAATGGGTGACTTCAGATCTGGGTAAGTATACAGTAAACATGGATCTACATCTTATAACACTTAAAAGTCCCCTCAGAACTAGTGTCATTTTGGTAGAGGGCATATAACAGGAGGGACAGCAAGTAACAGCTCAGAAAGGAAGGAATGGGACCAGCTGAGTGGTATAATGAGGTGGGATGTCCATGAACCTGAGTAGGACTGAGGCACTCATTTCCTGCAGTAACCTGGAGAGCCAGCTACTCACAGGACAACTGAATAGTTTGAGAAGTTGCTCCTAGTGAGGAGGAGCATCTTCACTTAAGACTATGTCCCTATTCAATTAGCATCCCTGATTAAAATGGGACAACTTTAAAGGATTATCCCGGCTGCCAAAGAGGTTCTGTTAGATTGACTGAGGTTTATAACTTTGATTTGTCTTTATTCCTGCTGTATCCCATGATGGTCTGAATGAGAAATGCCCCCATCACTTAGGTATTTGAATACCTGGTTCCCTGTTGATCACACTGTGTGAGGTATTGGAACGTTTAGGAAGTAGTCTTTCTGAAGGAAGTCCCTCACTGAGGGCAGACTTTAGGGGGTTATAGTCTTGCCCCATACCTTGTTTTCTCTCTGCTTTGTGTTTGCTGTTGAAAGTGTGATCTCTCAGCTTCCGGCTTCTGCCACCTGTTTCCATGCCTTCCCTGCCATTGTAGACTCTCTCTCTCTGGAACTGTAAGCCCAAATAAACTCTATTGTTAGCTGCTTGGTAATTTATCACAGCACAAAAAGTAACTAATGCAGTCGCCAAGGCTAAGTCCCCAGTAACCCACTTTTGTGCAAACCCGCAGCTCAGAGTCTTCCTTGTGGAACCTGGATGAAGAAAACAGGGTCAGGGGCATCTGGTTTAGATGCCCACTGTCTATAAGACCCAGCACCTTCGTTTTGCCCCATGAGAACAGCTCTCAGTGGTCCTAGGACGGGGCATGACCTGTATTCACAGCTCCAACTGTGGGCTCCCACTGAAGGTTTGTTCATTCACTGTCCTACTAAACCAGGTAGCTTATTATTTATGGTCATTTTTATCATGAACAATGTTGCCAGGTAACAAGCTGACTGTCCACCTTTATTAGTTTCCAGGGGAACGGAGCTGGAGAGTTAACCCAAGGTCTATTTCCACAGAGAAAGAAAACTGTGCTTTGTTAACCATTTATTCACATTTTAAAAGCCATGAATTCATA
Organism: Microtus oregoni; assembly: GCF_018167655.1. Classification (NCBI taxonomy): domain Eukaryota; kingdom Metazoa; phylum Chordata; class Mammalia; order Rodentia; family Cricetidae; genus Microtus; species Microtus oregoni. The sequence continues at coordinate 26,456,042 of NW_024543087.1, read as the reverse complement.
TAGATAACTTCAGGTAAACAAAAATGCCAACCAACATCCCTTATTTAGAGAATATTAGGAAACAAACTCATTATTTTGAAACCTGGTAATAAATGGAAAGGATAGTTTATCCAGACTTTCTCATGTATATATTCCTTAGGATTATGAATAATCTGATAAAGGGGATTTTTTAAAAATGGAACTCTCCCAGCTAATAAATGAAGGAGGACAGAATTAAGCTATCATCTTGCTGCAGGTTCTAATGAAAAGATGAATATAGGCCTGAATCCTTCACAACTGCTGATAGCACCAGAGGGAGACAACTTGATGTTCTGTGCCTCTGATGGGAGGTCACAGCACGACTTAGAGTATTCTCGCAGAAAATTCCAATCTAAATATGATCAGGCTTCTAGTTCTTAGAATTATGCTAAATGATACTGTGATACTATTTTCAAAGTCTAGACTACGAAAACTACATGAGACAAATGAGCCAGTTCCTTCAAAGAAGACAAGGACAGAAAGGAGAGGAAAAGAAGAGAGAAGAGAGAGTGATGTAGCACAGATCAATGGCGAGACCAGGATTTTAATGAAAAGAAAGATAAATGGTGAGGCACGCAATCGTGAACTGTACTTAGATTCATTTGAACAGCCTTTAAAAATGATGAGTCAGTTAAAAATTGAAATTGACTGAATATTATACAATACAGAAAAGATTATTGATGTTTAGTTGTAGCATATAGGTTGAGTATGACTTACCCAGAATGCTTAGCCGTAACACATAGGTTGAGGATCTCTAACCCAGAATGCTTAGCTGTAGCATATAGGTTGAGGATGCCTTACCCAGAATGCTTAGCTGTAACATATAGGTTGGAGATGCTTTATCCAGAATGCTTAGCTGTAACATATAAGCTGAGGATGCCTTACCCAGAATGATAGCTGTAACGTATAGGTTGAGTATGTCTTACCCAGAATGCTTAGCTGTAACATATAGGTTGAGTATGCCTTATCTAGAATGCTTGGAATCAGGAGTTCTACAGTTAAATTTAAAAAATTTGGAACTTTTATACACACATATAGTATAAATATGTGTATGTATGATGTATGTGTGTGTGTATGTTTGTGTGTATGTATCTTTGGGGTGGAAACCAATCCTAGAAACAAAACCGACTTATTTAATTTACACCTTTTGCACATAGCCTGGTGATAATTTCATTCAGTATTTTGACATTTTGTACATGAAACAAAGTTTTATGGTGCATGAATCTCTACTTGTATACTCACATTGGTGTTGGAAGCATTTCTGAGTTATAGGCAATGTCAGAGTTCTGAGAGTTTGAATTAGGGGTGCTCGCCCAATCTGTTATTTGCATTATGGTTATTTTAAGTGCACGTTCAACTTTCAGAAGTAGAGTCAGATGAAATCACGGATGAAATGATAAAACAATTTGTTTTTGTCTAAAATAATCTACACCATGGGGAAATGGGTGCAGAATGAAATAGGATTAGTCATGCATTTATAAACACTGGAACTGGGAATTGGTTTGTTGGCTTAGTGTTCTGTTTCCTTTACTGTTACAAGTTTCAACATTCCTTTTGAAATTACTAGAAGCACAGATAGATTTACATTTTATTACAATAATCTCAAGAAAGTCTATCCATACATATCACCTACATTCTTTGGCTTTTACTATTTGTCTTAGTTAGGGTTTCTATTGCTGTGAAGATACACTATGACCACACAACTCTTCTAAAGGGAAACAGTTGTGGGTTAGTTTACAGTTCAGAGATTTAGTTCATTATCATCATGGTGGGAAGCATGGTACACCCAGGCAGACGTGGTGCTGGAGAAGGGCGGAGAGTTCTACATTTGGATTTTCAGGTAACAGGAATGAAGAGTGAGCCGCTGGGCCTATGTTGAGTTTTAAAACTTCAAAGTGCTCCCCCAACCCCCATGACATATTTATTTCAAAAAGGCCACACCTCCCAATAGTGCCACCCCCTGTGAGCCAACGGGGGGCCATTTTTATCCAAACCACCATACTATTGTATACGTTTATGAACAAATAGGCCTTACTACAATATACAGGTGAGAAGGACAATAGACGTTAGAAAGCTAGGGAAAGGTGTATCTTCTATGGATATGCTTTGGCTACTGGGTGGCTTAAATAGAAATATGTTCCTCATAATTCTGTATAAGCTCAAAGACATGAATTATACATTGACCAGAGGTCTCAGGTCAAAGGTTGTGGCAGGGCCATGTCCCTCTGAAGCTCCAGGGAAGTATCTGGTCAAAGCTCCTTGTTTTCTAATAATTTATTAGTTTTAATTAGTCTTTAAAATAATGACACATGTGTACCATTATACTTCTAGTTAGCTTTCCTCCCTTGCTGTCCTTCCCAGTGTTCTGTGCTCTACATCTGGTTTCGTTTTTCTTTCAAACAATCCCCTCTTCTGCTTTCATGTTACATGTATCTCATTATCCTTTCTTCCCCGCTATGCTCTTAAAATCTCTTCCTCACCTTTCAGGATCCATATGTATATATTTAATCATACATTTTGTATATGGTAGATATTTATTTACCATATACATTTATCTTTAAATATGTTATCAATATTTATCTTTTGAGCTTGGATGGACATGGCTCATTCAAATACTGCAGTGTGTGTGTGTGTGTGTGCATGTATGTTTGATGTGTACATGTGTATGGGCATACACGTGAAGTTGGGAAGACATCTTTGAAGCCTGTTCTCTCCTAACTTTATGTGGGTTCCAGGAATCACATTTAGGTTGCTGCACCTTTGAGTTGGTGGTTTGAGTACAGATGTCCCCCAGAGGCTCAGGTACTTGAACAGCTGGATCTTCAGCTGGTGGCACTGTCTGGGGTGGTTGTGAAGCCTTTAGAAGGTGGAGCCTTGCTAGAGGAAGTGTGTCACTAGGGCTGGCCTTTGAGGGTTTGGAGCCTTGCCTCACTTCTAGTTCACTTTCTCTGCTCTGTGTTTGATGTTAAAAATGCAGTCTCATGACTTCCTGCTCTGGCGACCTGTTGCTTTGCCTCCCTCACCATTGTGGATTTCCCTTCTAGAACTATAATCCAAAATAAACTTTTTCTTCTTAAGTAGCTTTGGACCATGATTTTTTAACCACATCAATGAAAAGTGATCAACACAGACACAAATAATACATTTTGAAAAGATTTATTTATTTTATTGTATGTATACAAATGTTTTCTCTGCATGTACGTAAGCACATCATATGCCTGGTGCCTACAGAGGCCAGAATATGGCATTAGGTCTCCTGAAGCTAGAGTTATAGAAGACACTGTTTGAGTGCTGGGAACTGAATTTGGATCTTCTGCGAGTCTAGCAAGAGCTCTCAACTGCTGAGCCATCTCTCTATCCCCTAAAACAGTAAGTTAAAAGTGTATATATATATATTGAGCAACACCCAAAATTCACTTATATATTCACCTGTATACCCACATGAGCAACACACATATAATAAAAATAATACAAGGAAAAAGAAAACTGGTGAGAAAATACAAACAGTAATTTATAGAATAGACAGAAGAAAATAATAAAAAAAATGGATCAAAAGTTCCTGTGGTTAAGATGCCTGGCTTGGAGATGGTTCTTTCTAGTCCATGTGCCAATCACTGTAGAAGCAGACACTCCATCCTGTGATCCCAGTGGTGTGATTAATGTCTCAGCTACAGCAAGCCCTTCTCTGTCTCAAGCTCTGGTTGTGTTAGTTGTGAGTTCATCTAGGCTGGAGGTCTCTAGTCTGTGTACCTGAGAATCTGTCAGGTGTCCAAGCCACAGTGCATACTTACTAGGGATGGGCAGGTGGGGTGTTTGTCACTGTTCATTTTGGCATCTCAGAACTGGTTATTTCTACAAACCTCATTGACCACAGTGCCTTCTACTCTCCATCACAGCCTTGCTCAAACTTTTCATTGGAATCAATAACTCCCTGCAGCCAGGGTTCGTTCGTTTCTTTCTTTCTTTCTTTCTTTCTTTCTTTCTTTCTTTCTTTCTCTCTCCCTCTCTATTCTCTCTCTCCCTTTCTCTCTCCTTTTCTTTCTTTCTTTCTTTCTTCCGTCCCTCTCCCTCTCTCTCTCTCTTTCTCTCTCTCCCTCCCTCTCTCCCTGTCTCTTCTCTCTCTCTTTCTCTTTCTTTCTTTCTTTCTTCCGTCCCTCCGTCCCTCTCCCTCTCTCTCTTTCTCTCTCTCTCCCTCCCTCTCTCCCTGTCTCTTCTCTCTCTCTCTTTCTCTTTTTCTCTTTCTTTCTTTCTTTCTTTCTTTCTTTCTTTCTTTCTTTCTTAGGGTAGCCTCATCCATCTATTCAATGGGAACCATGGATTTTGATCATTCCTGCTTTCTGCTTCCCAGTGCAGTTTAGATCCTAAGGACTGGACCCTTGGCATACTGGGACTTTTGGGTTGAATTCCTTGACAGTTTGCTTGGCATACAGATGGAGTCTCTCCAAATCCAAGTTTCTGAAGTGTGTTTGAAGCTTATAAGAACCGAGTGCTTGCCAGCTGTTAGGACTGCTGGTCCACAGATTTTTATCAGTGCTGATGTCCCCAGCTCGATTTATGCAGGCAGCCTGTGCCATGACTTGGTTTCTGCTTTTCTCTGGGTTGTCCTTCAAACTCTCCTGTTGTGTCCAGCCTCCCCAACTTCTCTCTTGGCTGTCAAAGTTTTTCCTTACATGTCTGTTTACAATATGAATTTTCCTCTATTATTGACTATCTCTCTTCTTGCCCACAGAGTCAAGTAATGGACGTTGAATGGTTGTCTGAAGAACCTGAGGTTTCTGAGGTTAGGAGATGCTAAGTGGGAGAACTCTGCACCCCATTATCTGGTTAATGCAAGATAATTTCTATCCGTGGTTTATACAGAGAGGTTTATATATAGGGGTCTATACAGAGGGAGTACGATGTTTGATCTTTATGGCAACCTTTCTGGATTTGGAAATACATAGGGAAAATGTGTCTGGCTATGTCGTTGAGGGTGTTTCTACAAGACTGAACTGAGAAGGGAAGACAGACTCTGAATGTAGTAGCATTAGTTGTTCTCAGAACAAGATAAAAGAGTGTTGCTATACAGCTGTGGAAACGAAGGATGAAAGAACCGAAGACATTCTGTGTGCTATTTACCATCCTGGAGTGTTCAGGTTATAACCGTCCCCACATTCAAGAGGCTGTTAAACTCTCTAATTGCTCATTTATCTGGTAGTAGAAAATCAGTCCCCACAGATCCAGACTGATGGGTAAATAGCTTGACAAGGATGCATTCAAAATGATAAACTAACACGCTGAGCCTTCTCTTAGGAGAATGTCCAGAACATAGAGTTGTACCACGGCTTGTAGCAGTTTTCTTTTGCAGTCACTGTTGACTGCAACACCCCAGTTTTCTTGATGGATACTGCATTTTTTTGAACCATGAAATATTGCAGCTTAAGTAAAGTTGGCAGGTCTGATGGGGGCATGCAGGACAGAGTGATTTGGCGAAGGTCAGAGAAAGCGTGTGGAGTAGAATTGAAGCTGGAGAACCCTGCTCTCCTCTGCCTTGAGCAAGTATGGAATTTCACGATGCCTCACTACTTCCTCCCCACCCTAGTAAAATGAGAGCAAAAATAAATTATAATAATGTTTACCTTATTGGAGGGTTAAATGGTCTATAGCTATACAGCATTGTGGCCAGTGCCTAGTGTCTTGTGGGTGCTGATTAATAGTGATCTACACGATTGCAGGAGGCACAAGTGAGCACTGACTCTTAAGTGCCAACCCTGAACCAGTGGCACCAGGCACTACAGCTTCGGGCCACCTTGGTATGGCTTTGGAGTCTGCCAGGCAGTCTTCAGTTTGCATGTGGTTACTAATTAGCTATGCAGCATGGCAGACATTGCTTAATATTTTAAAGTTGCTGTTAGCTCATCTGTGAAATAGGGAGCATTATGATAAGAGCATCCACTTTATGGGCCATTTTTACATATAAATGAGTTGCTAGCGAATTATCAAACAATGGCTTGCATTTGGCTAAAATAACTATTATGATTTTTCAGAAGCTACCATTCAGATATGATAAGCCTGTGGCAAAGGGAGCAAATTACGTGAAAGTCACTATAATCAAAGTGTTGGATGAAGCTCATGGATGCATGTTCCCAGACTCCGGCCAACTTGTTTGTTATATAGCAAAACCTTGTGAGTGATTAGCTCACTATGGGGAGTTGAGGAAGAAGCGACAAGAGAGAAGGGCGGTTAGCTTGAGAACACCCCCAGACGAGAGACTGTACCCCCAGGACTGGAAAGGACCTCAAGTGTCTCAGACTCCCGCTAATGTAATGACATCCCCTATCCATGCTTCCTCAAACCTCTGTGTTTCCTGGGCCATGGGAGCTTTCTTTGTCTGCCCAGAGAGACCCATTTCAGTTCAGACTGGGAGAAGCTCTAGCTAGTGGGACGCTCCTGAGACACTATGTGACAAAGCCCAAAGAAGCAGTCACTCAGGCACTTGGAAATCCTGCTTTCTTCTTATGAAATACTTTTAATTGATTTTTATTGATCAACCAATTTGGGGGATGTTAATACTCCCAATTGGTGAACCACACTTTTTTTTTCCATGACATACTCAATGTTTTATTGGCAATCAAAAGCTTTTTGAAACAGCAGAAAAATAAGTAGTGTCTTGTTGAATCAAGTAAACAACCATTTTTTTTTTTTTGCCTCATGCTTCTCTCAAAATCACAGGTTTTTCTTGTGCTAACTATGGGAAAGGGAGCATCAGGCTTATTATCCGGTCACATGTGCAATAGTTCTGGGCTTGCTGGACAATAGCTGGTCAACATGGCTCGTCTGAATTATCTGTGCCCTTGCCAGCCTTCAGGCCTGACTTCACTGGGTGGGAAATGTTCCACATCAGACATGGAGACTCTCTACAGTGATCCAGATTCCTCCATGATAGTTGGGATCTATCATCCCAGGCAAGTAATTCACTACTTTGCTTGTGGAGTCCCTTGTATGCAGAGCCTGGCAGGACCTACTCTCAGATTTTCCTCAACTGCAAGTATAGGGACAGAAGTACAAACTCCTCACTGATCATTGATGGTACTGGTAACAACCTAATATCGATAAGAGGACTTCTCGATTTTCTTTGATTCCCAGACTCACATACAATAATTGTGTGGGGGTTAAAATATCATATGATAGATGTGACTGCAACCTTTGCTAGGTCCTGTACCGACTGGCTCTTTAGTGGATCTTCAGCAGATCTTTCTGGGATCCTGCCTGCTGTACACATGTGCAGCTATACAGCCAGTTCTTCAGTAGTCTTGCAACCCATTTTCTCCCTATGGATGCTGTAATCAATTAGGCACTATAAGACGTTCCACAAAGTCAAAACATTCTGCTTGCCGTTTCAGCTCCGTGGTTCAGTGTTCCCTAAACTACTCTGTGTCTTAGGATTTGCTGTCACTCGTACTTTGTTCTTCCTGGATCCCGTTATCTCTGTTAACATGCAGAGTCATTAAAATGGCAACATTTCACACTATTTATTAAAATTATTACTAAACTATGCTGACAGTATTATAATGCTTAAGAGTTTGGGGCTGGAGAGATGGGTCAGAGATTAAGAGCATTGCCTGCTCTTCCAAAGGTCTTGAGTTCAATTCCCAGCAGCCACATGGTGGCTCACAACCATCTGTAATGAGGTCTGGTGCCCTCTTCTGACCTGCAGACATACACACATCAGAATATTGTATACATAATAAATATTTAAAAAATACTTAAAAGTTTTCAATTTATTTACTGCTAGATTTGATTTTTTGTACATTAGCCTGTACACTATGTTCTTGTTAAAAGCATTTATTGATCACAGTAATTTAATTGCTGACTTCTTAGGGTTTTGCACGCATGTCACCTGTGGACAAACACTGTCATTTTTATAGAGGCACTGGCTCATTTCTGCCTCTTCTAGACGTCAGTACAGTGTTAGATGGAGAAGGTGACAGTGACTACCCTTGCCATGCTTACTGTGTGTGGCCTTTATAATTTCCTTCTATTCCTACTTTTCAAATTAAAAGATGTTACATTTTGTCAAAAAATTCTAGTTCCCATTGAGATATCCAAATGATAATTTTTCATTTTCTCAATTTACCAGTGAAACCATCCATTCTTTAAATTTTCTTTGTAAAAAATTATAAATTATATGTTTAATAGTCATGGGGCTGTTCATATTTTATATTAAATTTTATCTGGTTGTGATAGGTTGTGTTTTCAAAGGAAAGTATTTTTTCTGAATATTAACATGATTGTTTATAACCTCTTATTTTGAGAACTTATGAGATCTGTAAGGATGGTCCTGTTTCGATCTGTGATATGGAAAGCATATTTTTTCTTATTCTGCATTAATAGACAACTTTCAGTTTATTAATATTTTCACAAAACAACTTGGTGCTAGGCATGAAGGTTCAGTCTTTCAATCCCAGCACTTGGGAAATAGAGGCAGGCGATCTCTGTGAATTTGAGGCTAGCCTTGTCTACACATCAAGCTTCAGGCTGGCCAGGGCTACAATAGTGAGACCCTGACTCAAAAAAAAAAAAAAGCAGTTTAGTTTCGTTGACTTTTCGTATTATGTTTTCTGTCTTATGGATTTTTATTCTTATTTTTATTGTTTATTTTCTTCTGCTTATCTTGTCACTTAATTATTCTGGCCTAGTTTGTTTATTGTTTTCTAACTTCTTATGTTGTAAATTTAGACTACTCTTTGCAACTTTCCTCATTTCTGTGTGACTCTTTAAAGCTGGGGAGGGGGTGTTTCCTGATAATTGCTAGTTTTGTATTTTGCTCTTTCTCCTCTCATAGATGCCCGACCTAGACAACCCTCAGTTTAAATTCTTTCCTACGCAAACTTTGGGTTGCATGAATTTGACAAAGCTGTCATGGTGACCCAACATTGTTGGGGAACACACACGTGAGCCTGAGACAGAGGCAGAGTGTGGTTTCCAGTTATGACTATGACACTACCACTGCAACGCTTTCTTCCGTTTCATCTGCCCGTCTTCATCTTATGGGAAGGCTAGCATCCTTTATGTATTTTTTGGGAAGGTTTTTAAAAATTATATTATAATTATCTTTATCCCAACTATGTGTGACATTCATATCTAAACTCACTAAGGTGTGGTATTTTGGGAAAGTGGACAAAGCTAAGGGAACCTTTGGACAAACCCTTAGTTTTTGTCCTGGCTTCTCTCTCTTATTAGTTTTGTATTTCATATTTTGATTTGAAAAAACCATAAATCTAGTTAACATTTTCAAAGTGCCTAACATATTTCTAGGCAATTGTTCTCTGTGTGTTTAGATTTCATCAGAAAATTAATTACTAATTTTCTAATTCTGTATTCCCCTCTTTAGCCTTGATTAGGTTAACTAATTTTATATATTAATTATTATGGTCTTTTATCCAAAGAATCTGTTATAATATGTTTAATCCTATCATTTAATTTTAAAAATTAAAATATTTAATTCTATTATTTGTGGATTACCAACTTACTATCTTTTTGAGCTTTTATTTTCCTTAAATATTTTAAAGATTGCTTTTCTCTCTCTTTTAGATTTCTATGCTGCATGCTTGTCTGTTCAGTAAAACGCTACAATTTTGAATGTGGCCTGGTTTTAACTTATAATGTTATTGCTTTTTTTAAAGATATTTAACAGTTACAATGTATCTATTATTTCTGATTGAATAGTTAATTAAGAGAGATTCCTCCTCCTCCCTTCATTTCTAAAGGCTTGTCTTTTCTCCATTTCTGTGTTTGTTACTTATTTGTTACATTATTATGCTGCAGCTTCAAATGAGGTTTGTATTATAACAGCTTCTTGGGATTTATGTTTAAAAGATGATAATTTTGTAAATGTACCCATAGCAACCTAGAAAGACACAATTTTCATGATATTGTTGCCATGTTTTGCTTTCCTGTTTTCACTCGCTTTCCCTGTCAGGGAGCTAAAAACTCACATTAGAGGCATTTGTTATTTTATACTTTCTGTCAGGTTCTCTTTGTATTTCCCGTGATTTTACTTTACAAATGTTGACATTTTGCTATTTGATTACTAATGGTGCAGGGTTGTATTGGCTTCGTAGTGTGTAGTCATCATCAAGGGACGCTCCTACCCTCCAGGCAATGCTTTTGACCCAGAATTTAGTTCTGTCTACTAGCAACATCACAATCGCTAACTTTTTCTACTCAAATATATGTTCCAGTCCGAATTACTGTTTTGGAGAAATAGAAGTGGTGTGGCTACTTATCTGCCCGAGGTCTTGCCTGTATTGTATTGTATTGTATTATATTGTATTGTATTGTATTGTGGTGGAGGAGGATTTCCTGCAAGTCCTTGACTTCTCTTCACTCCAAGAAGCTCAGTGTTTCTATCCATCCCAGGTGGGAACCCTTAAGATCCCCTTCCTTTCCTTTTTTCCTCCTCCTTCCTGGTAACTTTTATAGCATTGAGAATAAACCCTTGAATAAGATACAAATCCAAAGCTCCCCCTTTGCCCTGAATAAATAGGTTTATTATAATGCATGCAAAACCAGAAGAAACTAATGTATACAAAAGGAATATATGAATATATAGGCAAAACTGGATAAAAGAAAATTACTTGAGTACAGATTGCTAGTAACATACCTTAAGCATTTTATTAGCATCTGTTTATTACACATAATAATGGGTCTCATTATGGCACCTTTATACATGCAGAAAATGTATTTTTATTACATTTTCCCCAATTACCTTCTCTTGTTCCCCTGGTAATCCCACGGAACCTGTTCCTCTTCCTACCTACTCTTCCTACTTTCAAGTCTTCATTGGTCTGTTTATTTATTTTTTTGCCCCAATTAGTGTGATGAGACTTGTTCACAGGGTCCTGGGTGGGGGGTTATTTATTGTAGCACTAAAGAAAATACCTTCTTCTGCTTTTGACCATTAAGTACCTAAGATGCTCAGGGAGAGGCCTGGCTCATGATCTGCAGACAGGTCTTCTTGAGGGAGCCTTAAAGATCTTCTCTGCCCTCGCCCCCATGGCAATCATGTTGACAGGTCTAGTCTTGACAGGTCTTGTATGGCTAATCCAAGCTACTATTTGATTAAGCCTGCAACTTTGATGCTATGTTTGAGAAGCAGCATTCTTTCTCACGCCTTTCCTTCAACCGATTCTTACTTTCTTTCTTCCCTATTGTCAGTGAGGTTCTCTAGCCTTGGAGGAGGTGATATCAAGTCTGATGGAGGAAGGTCATTGGCTAATAAAGGCACTGCCCTGGCCCATTTTATTGGTTAGAGGATAGGTGGGAGGAGTAAACAGAACAGAACACTGGGAGGAAGAGGAAGTGAGGTCAGAGACTCCACAGCTCTCTTGGGAGCAGACGCCTCAGAGAGAGACGCCTCAGAGAGAGACGCCATGCTCCTGGCTCCTGGGCAGACACACGCTATGAAGCTCCGACCCAGGATGGACTAGGCTAGAATCTTCCCGGTAAGACCGGTTCTCACAGATTATTAGAGATGGGTTGATCGGGATGTGAGAATTAGCCAGTAAGGGCTAGGGCTAAAGGGCCAAGCAGTGATTAAATGAATACAGTTTGTGTGTTGTTATTTCGGGGCATAAGCTAGCTGAGCAGGCAGCCGGGGTGCTGGGGACGCAGCCCCGCCGCTCTTATTACTTCACAAGTCCATTTTGGCTGAGCATTCAAAAGTCTTTTATCCTTAGCACTTTGACCACCTATATGCCTCTGCAGTTAAAACTGACCACTGCAAAAGGAAAGTTCTTTGACCAGAGCTGAGAGTAGCACTAATCTATGAGCATAGAAATAATTATTTAGACAACAACATGATGGACAGACACATCCTGTCTATTTAGCAAAATGACAGCTCTCTTGCGAGGGCCTATGACTTCCCCAGCTTTGGATGCTTGTGACTTTGCCCTGTGGAAAAGGTCTCATAACTGACTTGTCACTATTGAGTCAGTGGGTACTCCTTTCCCCGCCACTCCCTAGCGCAGAACTCAGGGTCTACAGCTTTGTAACACCCTTGAAACAAAATAGAAAGTAGAAACTGTGGGGGAAAGGGTTAAGTGAAGAGATGGGGTAAGGACAGGGTAGTGAGGAAGAGATGGAGCAGGGAGATTAATGAAAACTAAGGCTGTGTGAAAAAAAATCTAAAAAGAAGCCTGAAAGTGGGTAGGCTAATAAAAAATTAAAATAAAACAATGAAAAAAGTTCTTAAGCAGAAATAGGCAGATAAAGTTGCTCCCAGAGACTAAAGATTCTTATTTATTTATTTATTTAATAAAATGAGTTCTGCCTCTTGAGGACACTGAAGAACACAGCTCACTGAGCCCAGGCTTTCTGCCACAGTTGCATCCAAGGCTCAGGTAGGATTCTCAAAGTAGCTTTTCCTCAGTTGCAGTTTGGCTACCATCTCAGGTTGCATGTGGTAACATGATAGCGGCGTAGCACATTAATAAAACCCCAGAGACAGATATTGGGGTTCAACCTGAAGGCCAGAAAAGCAAAATAGTCAGCCACTGGCTCTTACCTCTATCTCAGTCTGAAATGGTGACTCTGCCTCAGGAGACTGTGTCTGAGAACTATCTCCTCCCATCTTATATTTCTCTCTGGGGCTAAGATTAAAGGCGTGCACCACTACTGCCCGATTTCTATGGCAAACTAGAGTGGCTACTGGGATTAAAGATGTGCGCCACCAGTGCCTTGTCTGTAAGGCTGACCAGTGGGGCTGTTTTACTCTCTGATCTTCAGGCAATCTTTATTTATTAAAATACAAGCGAAATATCACTTCATAGTGGGAATAAACTTTCACTGTTCTCCCTTCAGGATTAAGTGCACAAATTTAAATACAATATTGTTTCTTTCTCTGGGAGTCTTAGCATGTTCCTGCATCCTATTGGCTCTGGTTCTTTCGTGTGATTGGCTTATCTCTAAGCCAATCACTGTAGCCAGGAGAATGAGATGTACAGAATATACTCAAGTTATATGTTTACATTTACATCTGGGCATTGGCTCATCTCAGAATACGTGGACCACAGGATGGGGGGGGGGGGTTGAGAGGAAAATGGGGGTGCATCACCAGCACAACAGCAAACAGATAGTGGGGGACACAAAGCTTCTGAGAGCATGCCTCATCTGCCCAAGCAGCTCTGAACTTCTAGATAAAAAACCAGATTGAAAGAAATAATAAGATACGAGGATACTGTCATTTCTGGAACGCGTTTTAGGGGGCAATGATATACTAGTTACAGAAAAACCAGAGATGTATCGTGATTGAAGTGCTACCTCAGTCTTTATAGTCTTTGCAATCATTTAGCGATATCTTTCCAGGGGAAACTAATAGAGGAGAGATGGCGTCTTACTCAGTCTGGCTATTGCTGGCAATTTTGAGAGACATTGTTTTGAAAACCTATTTATTATATGTGTTGAGAAACTACAAATTGCTTTCAACATTTTTTTCCCCCTCCAGAGAAGTGTGAAGTGCTCTGGAGGCTGCCAACAAAATGTCAAGTCGGCCAACAGACAGAGCAGAGGCTTGATTGTTTCGTGGTGACTTAGATTCCATCTGCATCTGATTGGCTGACCTGAGCCAAGCGAGGGTAAAGGAATGAAGTGCTGAGCGAGCGTCTTGCTAATGGTTTCTGTGGGAGGGAGAGTTGCCATCTCCATCATTGTGATTCTAAGGGGAGGACCCATAGCTTCAAAGGCATCCGCGTGTCTCTGCTTGCATAGCAAAACTTAGAGCGGGAAAAGAAACCTCAGCACGAATTTCTTTGGGCATCTTTTATTAATAAACTTGGGCCAACTAAGTGATTCTTCAAAAGATTTTCAAATTTCTACAAAGGCAAATAAAATTATTAGTCATCAAATATTCATCATGATTTTTGCTTATATTTTAGGGCAAATACGTAACAGTGATGTTGTACCAGGGCAGTGATCTGGTAGTACTAAATGTGGAGAGCCCTGGTACATAGACTACATAGCAAAGCAACAGAGGCACGAGGCGAGGTGAGATGAAGCTGTTAAACACAGGAGCTTCCAGGGAAACAGGGTCTCACTGCCATCTAGAGCAAGTATTTAGGCAGTGACCAAACTCATAGTAAATACTTGGTAGGCTGGACTCATGCTTTTAGGGCAGTTTTTTCCTTGGGATCCTGAAGGGTTGAATTATTTGTCCTTAGTTTTATTTTTGCAAATTAAGTTCACACAATGCAATACTTTTTGGGAGGTTTGTGTGCCAAAAAGTCAATGGTCATTCCTATGGTGCCAAGGTCTTCTAAAGAACCAGTTTGCAAACTCTGATGGTCAAGAAGGAAGTAAGAAGCCAAGAATGCTGGCATCTTAGTTGACTTAACTCTGAGGGCACCCAGCTTAATTTCTCTTTCCCTCTTTCTCATGTCCCATGTGCTTAGATGTAAAGGTCCAGAAACTTCTTGTCTGGGCATTGTATCTCTCAGAAAAGATCTGAGTGGTGGGCTGAAAAGGGGAACTGTTCCAGGTGTTTGAAATCCCTCCTCTTCTATTTTGGGTCCATTCTCTTGGGATTACTTTCCCTCTACTTTGGAAGTGCTAGAAAAGAAGTCTCCCAGAAAGCTTAGCTTCACCCTCACTTGGTTCAGCCTAGGTGCTTGGCGACCAGAGTGGAACTGGGGACCCCTTAAAGGAGAGAAAGGAGAAGACAAGAAGGGTGACTACAGAGGTGGCTTCAGAACTTTTGGTGTCCTTGCTACAGAAAAATTCAGTCCCTTTCCATGATCATGACTAGAATACAGACTGGTCAGCCTGACCTCGCTACTCCCATCTTTTCTCCTAAGCCTTTGCTAGTCACAAGTAGAGCATGGAGAACAGGCAGGCAGATGGGACAAGACAAGGCAAAGGATGTGATGGCATGGGTGCATTCAGGATGGGGGATGGGAAGGCAGCTGAGGCCTCTGGTGTTGGGCTGGGGCCCTTGGGTTGTGATATTACAAAAGTCATAGTAGAGAAACAGCAACCATGAAGATTCTTTTTGAGGGATGTGGGGGCAGCACAGTGCCAACAAGAGTCTAGGGACTGCTGTGGTCAGCGGATCAGTCTGTCTTCCTGGGCTTTTCACTGACAAGCCCACCCAGAGTTTCCACTTTGGTGACTGCCACTGATAAGAGCATGCTCTTGGCTCTTCTTGACTCAGGGGGTTGTGGGCCAGTGACAGAGGAGGGACAAGCCCCAGCTTCCTCCCTCAACAAAGTCAACTGGAGGAAGCTGAAAGCATAAAGACTAGTGAAGGTTGATTTAGAGTCCTCAGGAAAAACATGGCCAGGCCAAAGTTTTCACATTCAATCACAAGTGCTGTGGAGATATGGAAGTCAAGAGAAATGGATTTGGAAGGAAAAAGTGGCTCCATACTTGCTGGCCCATTTCACAAGAGAGCACAGAAGGTGCATAGATTTGAGAAGAGGAGACATGCTGTACAATGAAAAAGATAATTTCCATAACATAAGTTGCTTCCACCTCCCACCCTCCACCTATCTTTAGCACTTTGGAGATAGGATGTTAACGTGCACTTGGCTTCTGAGTCATGGGAAGGAAAAGCAAACTGGTGAAAGCAAATGGTGAGAGAAGAGGAAGACCTTCAGACACAAGTCAACCAGGGCTCTCGCCCTAATTCGAGGCCTTTCACCCCGCATTGCTGTGCTGTAGGATGGATGTCTGCATTTAAAGGCTGGCTTTCCACAGTTCTGTGGATTTTATATCTACACATGGCTCCATTCTGAGCAGAAGAGCTTCTCTTTTCCAAACAATGAGAACTTCCGAATTATATCTGAGTCTGGCCAGTTTCTGTTGTGAGGGGGAGAGGATTATCTTGAAGGAGTTTGGGGACCACTGTCAGGTCAATCAGTGTCACTCACCTTTGCTCCCTCCACACAATGAGTGATCACAGATGATGTTGGAGAAAATGCAGCCAGTACTGTCCCTTCTTAGGTAGACCACCTTCTCCCCAGTAGGAAATCAGGTTGAGCAAGCCATGGGGAGCAAGTTGGTAAGCAGCTTTCCTCCATGGCCTTGGCTTCAGTGCCTGTCTCCAGGTTCCTGCCCTGCTTGAGTTCCTGCCCTGAGTTCCCTCAATGATGGACTGCAAACTGAAAGCCAAATAAACCTTTCCCTTTCCAAGTTGCCTTTGGTCATGGTGTTTTATGACAGTGATAGAAAGAAAACTGATACAACAGAGCAAGGAACAAGTGCCCATGTTGAGTGGGGGAGGAGACAAAAGTCTACAGGTTGACCTCAATCACAATAACACAGATGCACAACACTGACTGGAATTGCCCTACAATGCATAATCAATTATCCCTTTTGAAACGTTTAGAACCAGAAATTACCAGAAACCTTATAGAACCAGAAATTCACATTAAATACTAATAGACCTGCAAATACTATAAAGTGCTGTTCATGACAAACTTAAGACTGGTTGAAGGGCAGATATTATTTGAAGATGTGGTGATGTTTAACAGATTACTAGAAGCAAGTGCATGAAAATGAAACATTTAAACACATATCATTTCCTCCCTCTCTCCATCCTTTCTTCCACTCTTTCCTTGTCTTTGGTTTGCTTGTGAACTTTCATCCTCCATAGAAAAGCAATGATTTCTGAGTCATCTGCTCCACAGTCTGGCCACAGTCTTGTAAGAGAAATATTGATATATGGGTAGACAGAGAAGACAGAGAGGTGATATCACACACCCACACATGAGCATTTTCTAGGACTTTATTCTGCATTCTCTCTCTCTCTTTTTAAAAATTTATTTATTTATTTATTTATTTATTTATTATGTATACTACAGTGTTATGTCTGTCTGTATGCCTGCAGGCCAGAAGAGGGCACCAGATCTCATTATAGATGGTTGTGAGCCACCATGTGGTTGCTGGGAATTGAACTCAGGACCTCTGGAATAACAGCTCACTTAACCACTTAACCACTGAGCCATCTTTCCAGCTCATATTCTGCATTCTCTTATGATCCTGACAGACACAGGTTTTTGGTTGTTTCTGTCTTGTTGAGTTTCTGCTAACAATACCACCTAGAACAAGACATCTCTCTGTGCAAAGGTAGCTTGAAAAACAGCATGTCTGCCTTGTTCTCTGTCTGTGTTTTCCTTTTTTTATTAGTTAATTATTTTTTCATTTATTTTACATCCCGACAGAAGTTTCCCCTCCCTTCTCTTCTCCTGTTCCCTTCCTCAGGCTCCCCTCTATCCTCCCTCCTATCCACTTCTCATCCAACACCTTTCAGGAAGAAGTAGGCCTCCATGGGCATCAACATAGCCTGGCACATCAAGTTGAGGCAGGACAAACTTATAGCTGTTGGTCCAGTGTCCATGAGCTTCCATGAGCCCAGATCAGCTCACTCTGTGGGTTCCCCCTTCATGACCTTGCTCATGCAATCCCTCCTTGTCTCTTCAACTTCCAGGACTCCTGGAGCTCAGTCCAGTGCTTGGTCCAGTGCATGCTCCTGAATCTCTGCATCTGCTTCCATTAGTTACTGGATGAATGCTCTTTGATGGCAATGGGGGCAGTCACCAATCTGATCACAGGAGATGACCGGTTGATTCCTGGGGGTTTCCCCGGCACCACGTTTCTTCCTAACTCCATAATGTCCCCCATCAAGACATCTCTTTCATTACTCTTTCCCTCTGACCAGTCCCCAACCCACACAAACAGATCTCTCATGTTCCCATCCCCCTCAGTTTATCCAGGAGATCTCTTCTATTTCTCCTTCCCAGGGAAATTCATGCATCCCTCTTTGGGTCCTCCTTGTTATGTAGACTCTTGGGGCAGTGGATTGGAGCTTTTACTTTACACCTAGTGTCCATTTAAGAGTGAGTACATACCATGTTTGTCCTGTTGCGGGAGGTCCTTCCGCTCCTCCAGCCAATAGCCGCTAAGATACCAGCCCATTGGGGCGTGGCCTCTCTCCCTTTAAAAAAGTGGCCAGTTCCCTTCTCGCTCTCTCTTACTTCCTGCTCCGCTTCCTGGTTGTGCAGAGGGCTGTTGTCTGGGACGGTGATCTGTAAGGTTTTTCACCTTTAAATAAATAACCATTCTATTAATCATAATTCTAAACTGGTGTGGGATTGTTTTTGACTTACGCCTTCGCCTTCATTGTCCTTTTCAATCTGGGTTACCTCACTCATGGTGATTTTTTTTTTTTTTTTAGTTTCATCCATTTGCCTGAAAATTTCATGACGTCATTTTTTTTTCTTACAGCTGAATAATACTCCGTTGTGTAAATGTACCATATTTTCTTTATCCATTCTTTAGTTGGGGGGACATCTAAGTTGTTTCCAGATTCTGGCTATTATAAGTAACACTGCTATGAGCATAGTTGAGCAAGTGTCTTTGTAGTATGATTGAGCATCCTTTGGGTATCTGCCCAAGTCTGGTATAGCTGGATCTTGAAGTAGACTGATTCCTAATTTTCTGAGAAACTGCCAAATCAATTTCCCAAGTGACTGTACAAGTTTTCACTCCCACCAACAGTGGAGGAATGTTTCCTTTACTCCACATCCTCTCCAACATAAGCTGTCATTATTGTTTTTGATCTTAGTCATTCTGACAGGTATAAGATGGAATCTCAGAGTCATTTTGCTTTGCATTTCCCTGATTACTAATGATGTTGAACAATTGTTTAAGTGTACCTTGGTCATCTGAGAGTCTTCTGCTGAGAATTCTCTGTTTAGATCTGTATTCCATCTTTGATTGGATTATTTGGTATTTTGGTGTTTCTTGAGTTCTTTATGTATTTTTGAGATCAGCCCTCTGTCAGACGTGGGGTTGGTGAAGATCTTTTCCATTACGTAGACTGCTGTTTTGTCTTATTGACAGTATCCTTTGCCTTACAGAAGCTTCTCAGTGTCAGGTGGTGCTTTGAGTCAGGCATGGCACCTCCTTACCATAGCCACAGTGGACACAGGAGAAGATGCCTTTAACTGACTCCTTTAGGGCTGGCCTTCCCTCTCTTAGGCACAGAGAGTCTATGTCAGGGACTGAGTGTAAGAGCATGCTGAGGTGGCTGGATGGTTTAAGTCCCTTTGTCTCTGTGTTCAGGATGTTGAGATATAAAACATCACCATGGCAGCAAACAGCACATTTGAAGAAACAGGATGGCATGTGTCCTGTGGTCAGAGGCACTAAAGAAAGCTGCCAGATTGTAGATCTTGACAGTGTGTAGCTGTGGCTTGGTCTACAGCAGGGCTCCCATGTGTCTCCTCCAATGGTCTGTCTTTGGATGAAATTTCATTTCAAATTGAAAATTATTTTTCAGGCATAAGGGCCTACATCTACCTGATTGCATGTGTCATCTTGGATCGCATTGTTGTTCTTGGAGTAAGGACCTCTTTTGCTTATTTTAATTTCCCCCAATATTTCCTCATCCCAGAGAAGCTCATTCTACTATGTTTTATGTACACCCTTTCACACCACCTTCCACGTGTTTATTCAGATAAGTCTGTCCTAAAAATATAGACGGCAGTGTGTGTTTTTATTTACGCAAATGTTTCTGTGCTGCAGACCTCCTTCTGTGGTTTATTCTTCCTACTCAGTCTGTTTTATAGATTTATCCATTTCGCTGTACAAAAAATCCAATTCATTTTCATTCCTCCTCCAGGATATCATTCCATTATGGGTAAATGCCACAATTATTTTTCCAGACAGAGGGAACACAAGGTTGTTTTCTTTTCTGATTATCGCAAACAACACAGTGGTGAGCGTTCTTGCTGTTTCCTTGGTGTCCTTGGGCTTGTGTCAGAGTTTCTTCCAGATAAATGTCCAAGTCTGAAGCTACTTCCTGCCACTCCCTCTGCCCACAGTGACCCCTGATGCGACAGTGCCGTTTGCTCTCCCTCGAGAGTGAACTAGACTGCAATTGCTTAATTTTGGTTAATAAATGAGTGTTTTGTGTTGATATCAACTCTTTTGTGTTCCATTAAAAGACAAGCGACCAGTATCCAAGTGGTTGAGACCACTGGAGAAAACATGGCGTTTTAAAGTTGTCTTTGAGTTCTCTGATAATAATGAAGCTGAGCATTTCTTCATATATTTTAGATTTCTTTTATGTGATCTCCCCCAAGTTCATTTGTCTTCCCTGCTCTACTCTTTGCTTGCTGGCATTTTAGAGAAAATGAAGAATTTTACTTGGAAACCACAATGTATTAAGATATATTATTGGCATATTGGCTATTTCTAGTTTGATGAAACAGAAGATTGATTTATTATTTGAAGAATCTATCCATTCAATTTGCCTTATTAATAAACCAACTAAAGGAATGGTTTCATCTTAGTAGGGAAGAAGAAACATCTGGCAAAATTCAAAAGTGCTTTTTGATGAGACTCCCTGGAAACCAGGAGCAAAGTAGTGTCTCCTCAACCTGAGGTAACAATTACTAAAAATCAACAAACATCAACAACACACATGCCAGCCGTGGTGGCTTCTGCTGGCGACCCTGGCACTCTGAAAGTCATCTTAGGAGGGGCACAAATTCAAGACCGACCTGGATTTTATAGTGAGTTCCAGTAGCCAGGCTGTCTCCCCCAAAAGAAAAATGAAGAAGGAAAGAGACAAGAAGAGAATAAAAGCTCACAGGTGGTGTGATATTCAGTGGTGGAAGAATAAATCACTTCTCCCCAGCTTAAAAAGAACAATACAAAAGGCGTGATTATCCAGGGGTTGTCGTTCCTCCTCCTCCATGCATTCTTCCCTCCTTTTCTCTTTTATGCCCTTTCCTGTCCTTTCTTCTTTTTACTGTACAGGCCAGGCTAGTCTTGAACTTCTGGTCTTCCTGACTCAGAGGACTTGCAGTTGCTGAGGTCCGAAAAGTCCACAGTCACATCAAGCTCCTGGACTAATCTTATCATTGCCAGTGTAATAAGACAGGAAAAAGAAATGAGGCATATATACTTGGGAAGATGTCAAGCTATGTTTGTAGATGCTATAACTATCTCCATAGAAAATATCCAAGAATCTATGAAAATGCTCTAAGAACTGGGAAATGATTTCCTTGGCTTGAAGAACACAAGGTCAATAACCAAAATTAACTTGTATTTCACTAGAATCAGAAGCTTCAGAATCGAAATTAAAATGCTATCTGAAGTTTTATCAAGAGTATAAAGTTATTTATATGGAAATTAAGAAGTAGGAAATAAAAACACACAATAATCATATGCTTATTTTTTCAGTATATTGAAAATTATTGCTGGAGGAAATTTAAAAGGTTTAAGAAGTGGAAAAATGTTCTGTATAATGAATAAAAGGAGTCAATATTATTAAGATGTCAATTCTCTTGAAATGGTTCTATAGCTCTAATGCAATCCCCATCAAAATCCTAAGAGATTTTTTTGTTATTAAAACTCAGAATGTCATGCTGCAATTAAGGAATGTAGTACATATAGATAAGTAAACCATTTTACAGTAAATAAGAACAACTGAGGCTCTCAATATCTGATTTCCAGAATTGTGAGGAAATAAGAGTAGGTGTGTAACTCAATTCAAGGGGATAAAGAGTTTAAAAATAAACCTGTGCATGTCAACTGATTTCCAAGAAAAGTGCTGTTACTGTTCAACGTAGAAAGATTCAGCTTTGCAATAAATGGAGCTGGGCTGGCTGGGTTGGTAGTCACAGTGAAATGATTTTTATCTCAGTCTTGTGCTACTCATAGTGGACAATGAGGACTACTGAGAATTCAAGAACAATCGCAGTGGGTTCTTGGTCCTACTGCAAGTACTGGCTTTGTGGGAGCCTAGGCAGTTTGGATGCTCACCTTACGAGACCTGGATAGAGGTGGGCAGTCCTTGGGCTTCCCACAGGTCAGGGAACCCTGATTGCTCTTCCAGCAGATGAGGGAGGGGGACTTGATCGGGGGAGGGGGAGGGAAATGGGAAGCGGTTGCGGGGAGGAGGCAGAAATCCTTAATAAATAAATAAATAAAAAAACCCAAAAACAACAACAACAACAACAACAACAAAAAAGACATTAGCACTCGCAGGGCGGTGGTGGCGCACGCCTTTAATCCCAGCACTCGGGAGGCAGAGGCAGGCGGATCTCTGTGAGTTCGAGGCCAGCCTTGTCTACAAGAGCTAGTTCCAGGACAGGAACCAAAAAGCTACGGAGAAACCCTGTCTCGAAAAAGACATTAGCACTTGATGGATTGTAGATTATTCTTTAATAAAGGACAAACCTATAAGCCTTATACAAATAAACACAGGATCTTTTTGATCTTGGATGAGGTAAGGGCTTCCTAGCCAATACACAAAGAAGCAGAAGCATTATGAAGCAGAAATTTGTAATATATTCGACTTAATAAAAATTAAAACCTTCTGTCCTTGGAAAGACTCTCCTTAGGAAATGAGGGCACACATTTCCGGCAAGGACAAGATGTTTGTCAATTATTTACTCGTGACAAGATTTACAACTAGTATTCATAAAACTTTTCCAACTAACTAAGAATCCAAACAGTCCAATTAAAACATGGGCAAAGGGTTTAATAAGATTTCTTGGTTGTCTATCAAAGGGGGCACACAAGGTAAATAACCAAGTTGAAAATGATTAGCTTCTTTTATCCCAAAAGGAATTCTACTGATTTGTTATCATGCTGGTATTGTTTAGGTGGTTATATTGTTGATGTCATGAGTGCAGCTTCTCTGTCATAGATTGGAGACATTTTCTCCAAGCAGATATCCTGATCTTCTGGCTCCGACAAGCTTTCTGTCCTCTCTTCCTTGATGCTCCTTGAGCCTTTGGTGTATGGGCTGTGCTGCAGATGTTATCAGTTGGGACTGGAAACCCCAGTCAGTTGTTCTCTGAATTTTGCTCAGTTAACCAGTTGATGGGTTCTGTAAAAGTTCTCTGGTTAAAGCGCCTTCTCTGTGGGTCTAAGGATAAGCATTTAGAATACAGTTTGAAATTCTATTGCTTTGTGAAAATGTCAGTAACAGGTTCTCCCTTCCGGTGTTGATATGACAAAGTGGATGTGGGAATTCTCACAAGGCCCCACTCCAGGTGAAGAGCTACAGGCAATTAACGGCTGCTTAGACAGGGAGAATGAGTCTCCTCAAAGGATGAGACCCCTGGTAGATTATCCAATTCAAAATGCTTAGCTCTAAACAAACACACACATGAGCAAAACTAAATGGACTCAGGGGGTTTTATATGCATACGTGTGTGTATGTGTATGCATGCATATGTAAATATGGCAATGATTAAGAAAGGTCATGGATTTGAGGGGGTGAAGGAGACACAGGAGGAGTTTGGCACAGGGAGAGGGAGGGGTAGAAAGGATGGAAGCAAAGCATTCATGTATAAAGTTTTAAAAAATTTCAATTAGAAGATAAACTCAGAATAGAACAGTGAGATATGATAGTAGCATAGTTAACTTTTAAAAGACTCATAATGTCACTGTCAAAGAGAAAGCGGTGCAACACAGGACAGCTTGAACTCCTGTGAGTGGCTGGCATGAGAATAAGATGCTATGGATGCTTCAGAAGATAGTTTGACATTTTTTTTTATAAAGTTAAATGCCTACCAATATCTTGCCTGTTTAACACAGATAAAATTTGAAAATAACCCGATTGTTCACTAACAAGTGAATGAGAAAGTGGGTTGTGATAGAGCCATACAATAGAGTATTGTTACTTAATAATGTAAACAGCCATATAGATGGATATTAAAATTATCATGCTCAGTGAAAGAAGCCAAAGCCCAAAGACAATAAATATACTCTGCACTTTCATCTCATGACATTCTAGAGAAAGTCCAACTGTAGGAATGGATATGGAGTCACATTAAGTAAAGCAAGAAGTTGAGGCGGGAGTCACAGGGAGCTGTCTGGGCTGATGAAAATATTCTGGTATCTTCTGTGCAGTGGTTAAAGTTTGCATATCATTTACAGAGACCCATTGAAATATATATTTTAAGATGAGTAAAAATTTGCATGTTGGCTAGACTTCAATAAATCCCATTTAAAATAGGATAGTGTTTATGGCATTGGTTTAACCGTTGCCACATTGCACAGTGGGTGAAGTCTTAGGATGATTTGGGGTGTTGGCTGAGTGCTGTGAAGGAAGGGGAGCACTCTGGTCCGCAGTATCTACAGCTCTACAGCTGGTCCTAGCACCTATGTGGTGATGTCACGGTTTTTTCCTGGAGCCTCCATCAGTGACTTGAGAGCCACACTTGAGCACAAGTGAAAGCCTCAGCTTTTCTGGTGAAAGCTGCCCTGTTCTATTAAAATTTAAGTGGAAGGATTTTAGTGCTCCTATGGAGAGACAGGAAGAGTGTTCTGGAAGGTGGGTCAGGGTGTAGCTGATTCATTCCCTTGCTGATCATCAGAGGCCACCTGATCCAGGACTCTGTGATCCATTAGGCCTATGCTAGGGGCTTTAGTTTGCTTCTAATTTCAAGAACACCACACCCTAAAAATGCAAGCAGGCAGGCAGTTACCATAATGCTCTTAGCAGGTGCTGTAATGTAAGATGTGGGAGACTCGCAGAGGGCTGGGCTCTCTTGAGCCCTGACAACTTCACCTATTAAATTAGAGCGATAACAATAGCCACCTCCTAAGATTGCTGTGCAGGATTAATGGCATACCTAAAACCGTGTTCTCAGACTACATACGGCCCACATTGTAAATAGAGCAGGCGTTCATGAATGGCTTGTTTTTGATTCCTGCTTAGCCTTACCTTTACCAAATGGAGGGTGGCTTGTGTCTAAATAAACTAATCATAATAATAGCTGCCAGGTGCTGTGTAAACATTATGCAGTTTAATCCTTATAATCATCACACAGGGCCCACACTGTCAGCCCCATTTCTCCACAGGAGAAGAGTGAAGGTTCTCAAGGTTATGGAACTTGACAAAAGTCACCCAGCGTGAGCACTAGTGAAAAGCATCTAAAATGCAGGACTGCATTCGTTTTGTTTCATCTTTGCTAGATTCGTGCAGGCTTGGCTATACTTCTGTTTTTATGAAGGATTGCAAATCCACATTCCTATAGGAGCTGTCAGATGATGCAAAAGAGGGAGCTATTTGGAGAGCAGCCCTGTGGGGAGCAGAGTGGCAGGGAGTCAGGGTTGCTCTATCCACTCCTATCATATCCAGCCTCTCTACTCCCACCTCACCATCCACACAACTTCAAGTTGTCTCCTCTTCCTCCTTTTCCTTCCCCTCCTTCATCCTCTTCCTCTTCCTCCTTTCCTTCCTCTTCTTTGTCATAACCCAGTGAATCCAGTTTGTGTTGCCCAACTACTCTAGGCCTGGAGCCTGAGATGAAGTGTGGTAGACTTTATCAGAGTTCACACCATTAAAGAAAACTGACTCTCCCCCTTCCAAAAGCTTTCAAAAGCCAGTCTATTCTTAGACAGTGGTAGGATTTCATGCCTTTCTCTCCCACTCCAAGCTGAAAGTTTGTCTCCCGTGAGCTCGCACGGATTTGTGCATGCTGTCACATTCTCTGTGTGTTTATATGTTCAACTGCCCTATGGTGTCCAGAAAATAGTATATATGATTTTTTAATATTTCCATCACTTCTGGCTCTTAATTTTTTCTTCCTCCTCTTCCTCTAAGATTCTTGAATTTGGGTGTGTACATGATATGTACATCTCATTGAACGTTGAAGCTTTCAAAGTCTCTTATCTCCGCATATCTGTAAGCTGTGGGTCTCTGTGTTGTCTAGTTGCCATCTATTCCAAGAAGCTTCTCTGAAGAGAGGCGAGTGGTGCCCTGATCGATGGGTAGAACGGTCAGTCATTAGAGTGTTTAAATACATTTAGCAGACAGCAGTAGCTTGGCACCAGGGCCCATCTAGTCACAAGATCTTGGTCCTGTCAGCAGTGCAAGTATGCGCTCTTGCTTATGGAGTAGATCCAGTCCGAGTGTTGTTAACTCATGTCAAATCTGTGCCACTATCACAGAAGTGGCCATATCTTGTCAGGGCAGTAATTACTAGAGCTTGTCGGGTTCACGTCTGGGTGACAGCGATGGTCTCTTTTCTCCTTACATGGTGTGCATAGCGCTTTCCGGCACCGTGACAGCTAGCCAGATGGACTGAGCTTCCAGGAAAGTACCAGTTAGATTCTCCCTTGTTTCATATGACTGAAGTAGGTAGTGTTTTCAGCAGTAGGGTCTTGCTGTCAAGTTCTGGAGGGTAACCACTGGCATTGAAAGTAGCCTGTAATGTTTCGGGGCCTATGGGACTCCATCTGCAAACAACTCAAAATTGCCCACTTTGAGAGAAAGAAACGGATCCCTAAGCCCAGGCAGCATTTACAACTTCAAAAGCAACCATTCTGACAATAACCTCTCCATAACCTGTGAAAGTCAAGATGTCAAAGACACAAAGCAAAGAACTAATCCTAAAAGCTGTAAGGGGAAATGAGCCACTCCACTCCTAAGGCACACACGTCAGACTCCAGCAACCTGAAAGCCCAGAAACCACGAAATAGCGCCACTAACATTGCACACCCGGCAAAAAGAAATAGGGACATTTTATGAGAGGTCATAGCTACTGTGCCAGCATCATGGAGGGGTTTCCCTTCTTCCTGCACTGAAGGAAGCCTTACAGCTGGAGTCATGTTCAGCTGGGCTTCTCTTTGATTTACCACCGCCTTTTCTTCTGTCACAGCCAGGTGTCCTGTCACGGCCTTTGTGAGTTTTTAAAGTGTGCCCTTCATTTTCTCCCTTGGAGTAGAGTCTACTGTCTCTCCTCCTTCACTGGCCCACAAGGAGGCGGCTTCTGCTCCATCACCTCAAAGGGATGCCGTCCACTTTTATCTGCCTTATTTATTTGATTCTGATTCTGAAGTCTCTATAAAGGTTGTAAATATCATCTTTTAGGAATCAGCCAACTCTTTGTTATATGATGTTTTGTATTTTGTAGTTTCTACTGGTTTTTATTATGTTGTTGTTTACATTTCAATTTTCAAGAATTTTTATTGGCATGTGTTCATTGGATATAACAGTATGTTTCATAACGGCATCCAAATATATCATGTAATTTGAGCTTATTAACTCTTTGTGTCCTACCCCTGCTCCCCTTCCCTACTCCCACTAGCCTGGTTTCTCAGACAGTCCTTCATGTGACATCGTATGCATGTAATCTGATGTACACATATGACCTGCAATGTTTGTTTTTCTGGGTTTGACTTATTTCATTTAATACAATGATTTATAATTTTATCTATTTTACTGAAAATGAATAATTTTGTTCTTCTTTATGGCTGAATAAAACTCCACGGTGTGTATACACATTTTCTCTCTTAGTCTGTTGGCACCTAGACTGAATCTATAAATTGGTTCCTGTTAATAGTGCTACATAAACATGATGTGCAAACAGCCTTATATTATGCTGATTTAGGATTTGGGAAAATTTTTCTAGGAGTAGTATAGCTGGAGTGTATGGAAATTCTATTTTTGATTTTCTATGGTGCTTTAAATTTATTCTTGAGAATTTCATACACTCATACGATGTGTTTTGCTCATACTCATGCCCCCTCCTGTTTTTCTGGAATATTCCTCTCCACGTCCTCCTACCAACTTCTTGTCCTTTTCTTCTTCTTTCCTTATGACCCACCGGGTCCAATTACTGCATCTTGTATATTTATGGTATGGAAACATCACTGGAGTGTGGTTCAGCAGTCAGGAGTCATATCCTTAAAGAAAGCTGACTCTCTGTCAGTGACTGCCAATAGCTCCTCTGCTGTGGTTGGCTTCTCTTGTGGGTCCTCATATGGGTGGAGACAGTCCCAGACATTCCCAAGTGCTTTGCTGCTCACATCCATTGATTTTTTTTTTTTTTTTTTTTTTGGTTTCTCGAGACAAAGTTTCTCTGTAGCTTTGGAACCTGTCCTGGCACTAGCTCTTGTAGACCGGGTTGGCCTCGAACTCACAGAGATCTGCCTGCCTCTGCCTCCTGAGTGCTGCTGATGCGTGGGCCGCCACCGCCTGGCTCTATTGACATTTTTTAAAGTCCTTAGCATTCTGTCTGACATTATGTCTCCCTGTCAAGAGGCCTCTCTTGGATCTCTTATGCAATAACTCATCAGCTACATATGTTTCCTTCCCGCAGAGAAACAATGTTTCTACCTATGTTCTGTTGCCTGGGGTTGAGGCATAGACAAGTTTTCCAGGGTGAGGTGGGTTTATTTGGGATTCTGCATCAATGATTATCTGGGTTTGTGATCTGTTGTCTGACATTTGAGGGTTTCATTCTCTAGGTGTTGTGTCTGAAATTCAACCCAGTGACACCCACAGGGGAGTAAATGAAAGGGGGCGGTGCCTGTTGTCAGACCCTGCATCCTTAATGAAGCTTGGAACAGTTCCTTAACCACTACCAGCCTCAGGGTTCAAACGAAAATCAAAGATGAAATGTCAGACTCAGTGAGTGAAGACTTTATCTGGCTGCAGAACTGTTGGTGATGCTTGAGAAAAGGACACAATGACTTGACTCGCTTCTTATAAAGCAAATAAAACCTCGCAAGTTTAGACTGGGAAAACGACTGCCTAAGAAGGCACAGGGCTGTGTCAGATGAGTACTAAATTCACATTCTCCCGTCAGTGCTCAGGCTGTGTTTCCAAGTATAGTCTTAGGTAGCTCTGCAAGATCAGTTGAGGGATTGGTGATGCAGCTTCCAGTCCTGGCCGTTTTTCATTAAGTGTTAAAATCTGGAGCAACTATTCTTGGCTTCAGTAACCTCATCTAAGAAACAGGTGAGCTTTCTGAACAAGTTTTTTTTTTTCCTCACTACACTTCCTATTTCCTACTTCTGATTTCCTTTCCATGTCAGCAAGTCTGTAATACCACTGTTTACAGAGAGAATTAGGAGCTAATTTAGTCCTTCTGACAACGTGGTTGATCCAAATCTGCTTCTTAGAATTGATATTCATGGAAAAGCCGAGCAAATTTGAAAGCTTCTGCCACATTTACAAAATGTTTAATCAAATTTCTTTTGTACACGTCTCATCTAATGACACATATGCTTAAATATTTGTATATAAAATTACTAAATAAGACACTTCTGGTCCTCTGTGTACTTTCTACATTTGAGGTATCTCTTTTCTGTTTTATTTTCTTAAATATTTCCAAGGTTTTTTTTTTAAAGTCAAATCAAATAGATATGACCTTAAAGGAATTGGCAGAGACATCTTTTAAAGTGCTCAAAATAGACAAAATAGAGAAAAAAAATAAAAGAGATAAAGAAAATGCTTTTAGGGATTTACTCGGACCGCACTGAAGGTGAAGAACAGCATGTGTGATGAAATACCTGTAGAAGAAGCACCTGAAGGCAAATTGTCGGTGTTAGGTCAGCATCTGCCTGCCAGGTGGGTAAAGCCACCCTCTGCTTTCCAGCTTGAAGCCTTTAAATCCAGCAGCTGTGCCTCAGGGAACTGGGTTTCTCTACCCACCAACTTGCTTTAATTTTCTAGACATGGTACTGAGTGTAGGAACAAGAGAGAGCCTGTACCAGGATCCTGCTCCCCTCCTCACCCTGTGGAAAAGTGATGCCTCCAAATACCAGTGGTATGGTTCTACCTTATGTGAACCATGAATAACACTGAATGTATTTCTATTTTTGTTTTTGCCGCTTTGAATCTCTTATAAACCATCTGACTTCAGTTAAGCGAGACTGCATAGCATGGGTTTTTAGGAATTCTGGCTTTGTTTCCATATGCTAATGGTTGCTAATTCTCTCTCTTTCTCTCATCTATGGAATGCAGATTTGAAGGGCAACACTAACCCTTTCTGTAAAAATAATAAAAGTACAAATGAAAGTTGGCATTTTGGAGAGAGGGTGGCTGAGTTGGAAATGAGCAGCCAAGGCTGAGAATATAAACTCTGGGATGAAAAGAATGAATTTTGAAAATTGAAGAAATGTAGAGTAAGATGAGGACAGGGATAGAACACTGCAGATGGAATCAGTTTTTGAGAAGATGCTAGCTAGGAGAGACGGCGTGCTGAAGTCAGAGGAAGAAAGAGACTGGCTCAGGGAAGGCAGAGGTGCTCGGCCACACCCTGGGGCCAGGGAGAGGTGCTCAGCTGCACCCTGGGGCCAGCTCAGGGATGGGAGAGTAGCTCAGCTGCATCCTAGGACCAGGGAGAGGTGCTCAGCTGCATCCTGGGGACCTCTTGTTGTCAAGTCCTATTTTGTTCATGAAGCTCTTTGTTGTTATCTGAAGATGTCTAAGGTTTTCCTCTTTATCTTCCTGTTGACATGTTGAGTTTGGATTTCTGTTTTCAGAGCAAGCTTTAATATGAAAGTTCAAGTCTTCAATCCTGGCTGCCATTCTGCTTTCTTCAGACAACACTCCCCATTATTTCCGACATCTCTTCCCGTCTCCCTCTTATTTTTATCACTATAATTTTATAGTCATTTTTGGGGTAATTTCTTCTAAGTCAACTTGATTCTGTGTCCAGTGGAGTAAATTTCACCCATTGAGCTTATTTCATTTTTAATATTTCCATTTGGGGTTTTGTAATTTACGGATATTTTGACTTCATCTGATTCCCCCCACCTCACTTCCTCCTTTTGGCTGATGCTCTCTGAGGACCCCAGCCATGTTTCTTTCCAATCTTTGTCAGTTCTTTTACAAATTCAGTTTGATCTGGGCTGCACTCGTGTTTGGCTCTTTGTTGGCTTATTCCATTTTCTGTCTTTCATTGCCACACATTCCTTATGTGCTGGTGCACAGGCCCATTTTAAGAGGGAGGAGCTGTCTCACTTGCCCGTTGGTGTGGATCCACAAGCACGCTTGCACACAGCTGCAGTTAGCAAACATGACTTTACAGAAGAGGAAATCTGTCCAATAACAGAAATCTCATAATGATGGCGTGTCTTCGTTTCAAAGTTTATCATATTACTTCTTTTGGCATGTGTGTGCATGCTGTGCATGTGTGTGAGAATATGCTGATTGTGATCTGAAGGAGTAAGTCACAAACAATGCCACACCAGTTTGGAATTATGATTAATAGGGTGGTATTTATTTAAAGGGGAAAAAACTTACAGATCACCGTCAGCCCTCTGCGCAACCAGGAAGGGAGTCTAGTCGCCAGGGGAGCAGGAAGTGAAGAGAGAGAGGAGAGGGAAGTGGCCGCTTTTTTAAAGGGAGAGAGACCACGCCCCAATGGGCTGGTATCTCAGCGGCTATTGGCTGGAGGAGTGGGAGGACCTCCTGCAACAGTGATCAGGGCACAGTCTTTGATGCCATTAGACCTGGTGGCAGGTGCTCA
The DNA here is from genome assembly GCF_018167655.1 of Microtus oregoni. Taxonomy (NCBI): domain Eukaryota; kingdom Metazoa; phylum Chordata; class Mammalia; order Rodentia; family Cricetidae; genus Microtus; species Microtus oregoni. Next base: position 26,424,756 of record NW_024543087.1, on the reverse strand, counting down.
GTGGGTAGTGTTGAGCCCTCTTACTGGCCTGGAATTTTTTACTTTAGAACCAGGAGGCTGAGTATTCCAGAACTCACTGAAGGAGTCCATGGATGACAGACACAATGTCCATCTGTCCTTTACCTGTGTAGTCGCAAAGAACTTGTCAGTGCAAAGAAGCACCCCAGGGAAGAGGAAAGACACGGACCCCACCCCCTCAATAACTCATCTTCTGGAAGAAAATCTTTTGGACAGGTGTAGATAGTCTTTCTCTGTCCCACCATCCATCTCTCGAATCACAACATGGAGACTATTTTTAGCTATATAAGCCCAGCCAATTGCCTAGGTTTATTCCTAACTAGTTCTGATGACTTACATCAACCCATTTCTATTAACTTATGTGTTACCACATGGCTTGTGGCTTGTTACCTCATGCTTCCTTTAAGACTGGCTGTCAACTCCGCCCTTCTCCTTTCCAGCGTCCTCTGTGCCTGGAAATCCTGCCTAGCTATTGGCCATTTAACTCTTTAGTAAACCAAAACAGAGTGACATATCTTTACATAATGTAATCAAATATCTTGCAACATTTCCCCCCTTTTGGTTAAAAAAAGGAAAGGGTTTTAAATCTAACATAGTAAAACTATATACAATAAGAACAATTATCAAGTATGCATTAGAGTTATTACACTAAACAGAATGACATATCTTTATCAAATATCTCACAACTGGAAGGAGATGCTTTGGTGGGTAGAAGCACTTGCTATGCACACCTGATAGTCTGAGCTTTATTTATGGAACCCACACAAAGGTGAAAGGAGAGGACCAATTCCACAAAGTTTTCCTCTGACCTCCACCCATGTGCTATGGCATACCCCCATCTCAAAATAATAATAAAAACTAAATAAAGAAAAATTTTCCTAGAACCTTGAGATGGCTACCTATGCAGCCAGAATTAGGTTCTCAGAAGTGCCTTACTAAATGAGAGCTTGGCAGGACAGGCGCTTCTGTCTCCTCACAAGTCTGCCTGTTTCTACTGCTTCTGTTCCATAGACACAGCCATCTTGAACTTGAACCTGCTATGATGGCTGTCATTTTCTATACAGCTCATCTCTCATTGCTCTCTGCTCAGACTGGAGTCTAATGGGGCTTCGAATGATGCACTTACAATGTGATCTTGATCCAAATCCCATCTCTGCTATAAATTATGGGATGTGAGTCATGTAATGAGCAAACTCAGACATCTCTAGGAGATTAAAGGAAGTCCAATGGCTTGAATGTGCTAAGAAGAAAGCCATTTTCCCGGACAACACAGCCAGGGGAGGCACAGGTGATGCTCGAAACAAGATGCTGATAAACACTATCAGCAAGTCCTATATTTATTCAGCTCTGAGCAGAGCCCCTGCACCCTCGGCTTATTGATGTTTGGTGGGCAACTGCCTTGACAGATTCTGTAGCCCAGCTACACTTATCATGGGAATTTCAAAATCAGCCTCCACAGCCAAAAGTTGTTTCTTAGGCTTAGCATTAGCCATCCATAAGCAGCCAAGAACAATATCCATATTCACCCTGGGTCATTGTTGTATTAGTTGACTGAAATGTGGCTTAATACTTAAGAGGAGTGGGTGTGGAGCCTCCCTCCTTCCCTCCCTCCCTCCCTCCCTCCCTCCCTTCCTTTCTATTTTTCTCTCTTTTCAAGACAGGGATTCTCTGTGTAACAGTTCTGGCTGTCCTGGAACTCATTCTATAGACCAGAATGGTCTCGAATTCACAGAGATCCACTGGCCTCTGCCTCCTGACTGCTGGGATTAAAGGCATGCACCACTACTGCCCAGCTTCCATAGAGCTTTTATGGATTGAAAAGGTGGAAATATATGAACATTCACAGATGTGAAATGGGGGTGCAGGCAGTGGGGGAGTCAGGATAGCCTTTCCTATTCCTCTCCACGGGTGAGACATTTTACAAAAAGTCATGACTGCAAGCACACAGCACGTTCAGCTGCAGCTACAATTCTGCTCACCATTAACTTTCCTAGGCTGTATGGGTCAAGTCTGGAGTAGAAATGGTGGCGTTTCAAAGCCTTCTTTCAAAGCCTTTGTTCTCAGTACATTTTTCTACCTTCTAAAGCCAAAAAAAAATATGCAATTTATTCACTAGCAGTTTTTCCAAGGGCTAGTTCAGCATCCCAAATATTGTATTTTATCATCTTTTCTGCTCTTTTTCCAAAGAGAAAAATTTCTAGGCATCTTCTGAGGATGTTTTCCCGAAGGATGTTAGAAGGTGGTTTCTGATAGAGAAACCTCAGCTGGCATTGCCTGGCCTTTGTCCTCCCAGCTTTTGTCAGCTGCTGTCCAAGCAAAGAGTTCAGGGCTCTGACCTGTGACTTGTGGCTGTAGCTACCATGCTATGTCCACCATCTCATGGCTGCTGGTTCGGATTATATAGCCCTTCTGCTTCTGGCTGCTTCGTCCCATTCCAGTCTCTGCCCAGGTCCACCTTCATATCTCTATCAAGGATGCTGTGTAGCTTGGGTCTGGTCAAGGACTAACCTCAGTCCCCAGACTCCCCCTGTGAGCCCCTCAGGTACTAAGCACACTTCAGCTAACCCCTCCCGACTCCATGCGGGGCAGTAGCCTACATCCCTCAGCCTGTGATCTCTCTCTCCTTTCAGCAACTTGAGCTCAGAGGCACCAAGGCGCCGTCATCTGCTGTAGCAGCACATTGTCTCTCAGCCGCCACATGTCCCTTGCCCACTTGAAGGAGCTATTATTGTGTGGAGCTTCTCAGTGGCTGCCAAATGGAGGGGGACTGCTGCACTAATTGCCTGTAAGTGATGAAGCTCACAGCAGATGTTGGCAAAAGTAAACCAACAGTTTACTTAGCTTCAAGGCTCTAAGTACTGAAGGGTGTAGGGAGAGTCTCAGGAGCTGTTCAGTAATATAGAATGAGGTCTTTGTCAGACCACTTTAGGGAGATTGCTATAGCCTACAGCAGGGGTGGGCAATACGGCCAGTGGGTCCAATAAAGCCTGCTGCTTGTTCCTGTTGTTCCTGTCTACCCAGGCACCTCTCTCTCTCTCTCTCTCTCTCTCTCTCTCTCTCTCTCTCCCTCTCTCTCCACCCTCCATCTCCCTTCTCCCCAGTATTTCTATTGCTATTTTCTTGCCAAGTCTGGTGGTTACAATGGCAAGCCTGTGACCTTTGGCCCACAGCATTTTCCTCTGGTTCTTTACAGTGAAATTCATTAGTCCCTGCTGTCTGTTAAGTAAAAGAAACTTAAGACTTCCTTGCCACAACCTTCCTCTCCCCAGAGATTAAAGGAGTCTGCCCTCACCCTCTACTACATCTGTGTTAACAGCCAAGTTTAGGGGTGAATTCTTTCTAAAAGGTATTATGAAGATGATGTGCTAACTCAGTAAAAATATTTGTAATTTTGTGGGTTTTGTTTTGTTTTGTTGGTGGTGGTTAGGTGCTGTGTGTGTATGGGCGTGTGTGAGTTTGTGTGTATGTTTTGCCTTCCTGCTTTCTTGTTTTGTCTTAGTGACTTCTTGTTAGGCATAAGAAGGCTAGGAAGATCTCATCACTTCCTGTCTCAGTCCTGTTGGACATGCTCAACTCTCCCTGGTGGCCTGATGGTCAGGGAGGCCAGCAGGGCTGTGGGTGCTACAGCTGCTCTCAGCCTAGGCCGTGCATGAAAGCCAGCACCCCGGAAGAGAGAGCGGAGCCTCCCATGACGGCAGATTAACGGAGGCCACAGGGCGGTGCTGTATGTGTTGCTCCCTTTACACCGAGCGGCCTCGCCGGTGTTCCAGTTAACAGGTCTGCGGTTTCGAAGACGTTCCCAAGAACCCGCTTCCCTTTGCGTCTTCCAGGTTATCTTCTATGATAATTCTGTAGCCCTCAGAGGGCTGTGGAGAAACGTTATTTAAGGCAAACACATATGCAGTCATCCTATTAATGGCGAATGGCATTGATGGAGGATTAATTATCTGTGAGAATGACCTGGGTTTGACTTTGCTGTTTATGATGAAGTCAAGCCCAGATATCATAAAGTTACATGCTAATTTGTAGTTTTGTTTAATAGCAAGTAACCCCTTCTTCCCCAGTTACGGTTTTATTGCCTTGTAGACTAGTAACTAGTTTTGCATCTGACCTAGAAATCTGCTTCCCTGGCCCCTGCCTCTTATTCAAACATCCTGTTTTTGAAATGCCTCTTGTTCATGGGCGAGACAAATCCTGCTCTTCATACAGTCTTGGAATGAGCACTGCCGTCTTGGACTCAGGGAAGAAGCATGCCTGCTGTGTCATTTTAAGCCTCTTCTCCTTCTAGAGCCACAACTCAAGATGCTTCTCAAAATGGAGTAGGGATGAAAAGCGGCTGAACAAATGTCTAGCCTAACCCAGGCGGCAGCAAGGCATCAGCAGAATTCTTTGCAGTGCAAGCATTCTGATACTAGAACAGATAAAAATAATCATATTGTATCTAATATGTAACAGAATGCAAGAGGACTCCTCAGCAAAAGTACTATGCAGTGGCATTTCCTTTGTGTTTTAATAAATAAAGCTTGCCTGAAGATCAGAGAGTAAAACAGCCCCACTGCTCAGCCTTACAGGCCAGGCAGTGGTAACACACACCTTTAATCCCAGTAGCTATACTAGTTTGTCATAGAAACTGGACGGTGCATGCCTTTAATCCTAGTGGTGCACGACTTTAATCCCAGCCCTAGAGAGGATTATAAAACGGGAGGAGACAGCTCCCAGTCTCATTCTGAGATTCCTGGAAGCAGGATTTACCATTTCAGACTGAGGTAGAAAGAAGTAAGAGCCAGCGGCTGGCTGCTTTGCATTTCATATCTCCAAGTTGAGCCCCAATTTCTCTCTCTGAGTTTTTATTAATTGTGCTTCAGTACTGATTGCCAATAGCATCCTGGCAAATGCCAAACTGGCATGGCTAAGCACATTGAGGCTGATAAACAATTCCAGCCAATCCAGCCATGGCAGTGACATGATGCTGCTCTGGAAGGCCACTTGCTCTCCTCTAGATGACTGCCAGTGTCACGGTGTAGAAGAGAACAGATACATTGTAAGGATGCTCAGGAAAGACTAGAACACTCTATAAAAATTCTGCCTTGCCTCAGAATTGAATCAGAGGGGGGCAGGTGTGACTTACAGGGCTAATGTGGCCCACACTCACTTTTTTTTAAATTTATTTATTTATTAAAGATTTCTGTCTCTTCCCCGCCACAGCCTCCCATTTCCCTACCCCTCCCCCAATTAAGGCCCCCCCCTAGCCCGAAAAGCAATCAGGGTTCCCTGTCCTGTGGGAAGTCCAAGGAACCCCCACCTCCATCCAGGTCTAGTAAGTTGAGCATCCAAACTGCCTAGGCTCCCTCAAAGCCAGTGCGTGCAGTAGGATCAGAAACTCATTGCCATTGTTCTTGAGTTCTCAGTAGTCCTCATTGTCCGCTATGTTCAGAGAGTCCGGTTTTATCCCAGGCTTTTCCAGACCCAGGCCAGCTGGTCTTGGTGAGTTCCCAGTAGCCATAAACCAAGGACATTGAGCCTATAATTAGGGATCCTAGAGAAGCTAAATAAGGAGAACCCAAAGAAAAACATATAGGCATCCTCCTGAATATTAACCTTCAGCAAGCGATGAAAGGAGACAGAGACAGAGACCTACATTGGAGCACAGGACTGAAATCTCAAGGTCCAAATCAGGAGTAGAAGGAGAGAGAGCACGAGCAAGGAACTCAGGACCAGGAGGGGTGCACCCACACACTGAGACAATGGGGATGTTCTACTGGGAACCCACACTCCCTTTTGGCAAATAGGTTTTTGGTAGTAGAGTTCTATTAAAATGGAACCACACACATTCTTGTATCTGTCGTCTGTGTCTAGTTTTGTGTATCAATAGCAGAGGACAACAGTCACTGCAGGTGTCTCAAAGCCTACAGTTTGTACGACCGGACTCTCCTTTTCAAACCGGAAATGATTTCTGACTCCAATTCCTGATGAATGCTACTTTGGTGATTTTTGACCACTCTCTCGAGATGGCTTTGAACGTGATACAGTCTATAGGTAACAGAGAGAATGATCATCTTAGTTTTCTGTTCCTGCAACAAGACACAAGGGCTAAGGAAACATAAAGAAGAGTTGAGGCTTACAGTTTCAGAGGGTCAGAGTCCATGACCATCACGGTAAAGAGCATCGCAGCAGGCAAGTAGCCACGGCACTGAAGCAGCCACTGAGAGCGCCCATCTAGCAATAACCAGGAAGAAGCAGAGAGCAAGCACTCCGGGAATGGTACTCGTTTTTTGAAACTTCCAAGTTGGCTCCCAGAACACACCACCTCCAATAAGGTCATCTCTTCTAATCCTTCTCACAGAGTCCCACCAAAGTGACACTAAGTAATCAAACAAATGACCCTTTGGGGCTATTGGCATGTTCACCACCACAGGTGAGGAATCCTCAGAGTAGGGAGCAGTTAGAGCCTCCACTGAGTTAGGCTGCAGGCTTCAGGGAGATTCCCAGCAGCAAGCTCTACGAGGACACCTCCTGGTAGGTCCTCCCTCCCTGTACCTCCTCACACTCTACAGGAAAATGTTCCAGGAAGGGAAAAGCTGTGGAAGCCACTGTCCCTCAAGGGCGGGAAGTGTTTACCTCCATCACACGCAGTGAGCTGAAAACACGGGGTGTTTACTTGAGGCTGTGAAAAACTCAATTTGCAGCAGCAGTGACAGGCACACACTATGGCAGGCTGCCCTCTCCCCAATGACATTGCCAGGATTAAAAATAGCTGTTCTGTGTGTCCTTCAGTCTGGTATTGAACCGGAGCCTTCGAGCGTTGGTCTCCTTAGCTTCATGCTTAATGAAGCATAATTTGTATTAATAGCAGCTATTAAATCTAGAGTGCTTAATAGGAATTTAGAGTGGAGGCCCTAAGTTACCGAGCTCCTCCAATGTGGTCCCCAGAGAGCTGAGCTCAGGCTTGAACACTAGCGGCAATGAATCACTGGTCTGGTACAACGAACCAGCTGTGGATGGGTGGGAGGAAGAAGAAGGAGGTGGGGGACAGGGAATCAGAGTTCAAAATGTAAGCATCATGGGCTTCTCTCTACTTCCAGGTCCTGCAAGGTGATCTGTCAGTCAGGTGGTGACTGCCTTAAAAGAAAGGCAGGCTTAGGTGACTTGATCATAGAGATCTAGGCTTAGATTCAGCTCCTCCTGTGAGCTGGCTGCCGTCTCTGTATGTTTCTGAGCTTCCTGCTTCCTCACTCAAGACTGGCAATACAGAGCAGCAACATCCTGGGAGCTGCTGTGAAGACTGTGGAGTCAATATGAAGATTGGATGGGACCCCTGAACCTCTTTGCTTGCCTTTCCTTGAGACTCAGTTCTATTTTACATGGACCATTAAGAATTTAAGCAAGAAATTACCCGAAGAAGCTAAATTACCTGCGTTTACTAATTTTCCCAATTGGCCACCATTTTCATGACTGATCCTGGCCCCTTTCCCCCACTAGCACACACCATGTTTGCTTTTTGCTGTATTATCAATTCCCCCATTCAAATCTCTGACTCCAACACAAGTCCGCCCTTAGGACAGTTCTTTAAAGAAAGTGGGAGAAATATGTCCAGTTGCCTGATACAGGCTTTGGCCCTAAATAACTGAGCCATCAATCATGGTTGACATTATCACTGTCATTTCATAATTAAGAGAATGGTGCCCAACACCAATTCTGCCTGTCTGTCTGAACATTACCAGCTGTTCTGCCTTGAGCAAATCCCTTTGTCCATCTGGGCCTCAATGTGTACGTCTGTAAAACAGGGTTGCTCTGGAAGGAACCCGAGGCTGTTGAGAAGGTAGCCATGAAACAGAGCCCCCGGGCAGTGCTTGTGTCCTAGCTGCTCATCACAGAAGAGGGCACTAGGGCATCTCAGCCTGTAACCTCCCCAAAATTGCACGCTGGACATAGACATTGTTTCCCACACTGAGTTATGGGTCTGGATCATGTGATGCAGGTCTCGTTCTAGGCATGGCTTCTCAACCCTTGGGTAGAAACAGACTACTACAGAATTGAAGCTTCAGAGATGTTATGGAGCTGGGCAGGCTGCTGGGGGAAGGCAGCATTTGAGACAAGTCCAGCTCCACTGTGTGTGCCCAGGAGAAAAGCCATTTTAACAGTCACAGCTGCCCTGAAACATTGAAGCAATGTGGCCTGTGCCTGTTGGCAGACACTACCTGTCCCAGGACCCCATGTAGTAAAAGGAGTGGTGGGCTGCGTTCCTGCTGCCCGGCTTCCGGCTGCCTGGCTAGCTTATACCCTGAAATAACAGCACACAAATTGTATTCATTTAAATACTGCCTGGCCCATTAGTTCTAGCCTCTTTTTGGCTAACTCTCACATCTTGATTCAACCAATTTCTAATAATCTGTATGTCACCATGAGCTTGTGGCTTACCGGGAAAGATTCAGCATGGCTGACCTGGCAGCTTCATGGTGGGCGGCTCTCTGTTTCTGCCTCCTTTCTCCCAGCATTCTATTCTGTCTACTCTGCCTATCTAAGCTGCTGTCCTATCAAAAAGCCAAGGCAGTCTCTTTATTTAACCAATGAAAGCAACACATAGAAAGAAGACCCTTCTACACCAACCCCAGAGGAGGGACAGGCAACATGGAACTTCTGTTTCAGTGACTTCTGATTTATGTGATCTTGGCTAAACTATCACCTCCAATCACAGAGATGGCATCCTCATTTCACAACTTATAAATTACCTATTTTATATTTTCCCATTTAATTATTTTAGATCATGACTGACTGTGGGTAACACTGTGGATAGAGAATCCATAGATAAGGGAAAGGCATTCCTTTATATAGGTAAAATTATATTGGTAATTATATGAACATAAGTGCATATATATCACTGATTATGTCTTAATTTTTTCATCACTTTTAGCTCAAATAGCATATGTACACGTGTGTCAAAGTGTGTATGTGCACATGGGAGTGTAGATTACTGCAGGCTCCAAAAGGCAGCTTTGGACTCTCTACTGGAGTCGCAGGAGCTTGTGAGCCACCTGATGTGTGTGCTGAGCTGGCCTCAAACTCAGAGATCTACTGCCTCTGCCTGCCTCTGCCTCCCAAATGCTGGAATTAAAGGTATATGTCATCACTGTCTGGTGGTGGAAGCACTCTTAAGTGCTGAGATCTATCTTCTAGAACTTTGGTCAGCCAGACACTTGACTTCCCTTTCTAGGAAAAGAGAAGTGGGATAGGTTTTCTGTCACACCCTGGCTCTGAAATCCTAAAGTGCTTTTCCTCAGAAGAGACGCACAGACACTATTGTGATCTACAGCCCTGAACCAGGACAGGGTATGTAGCCACATCTAACTGCATGGAAGAATATGTCTGTATATGGCAGATGCCACCTGACTCTGTCACAGTCCAAATTATATAAACCCAGAGCCCTAAAAGCTAATTTAGAAGGTGAGAAAACATCTTCAAATTAATAATAAGATGTCTTATGAGTCATATTATCAAATATTATTAAAATGTTTTCCTCAAAATTATCTAAACAAAGTGAAATGGAAACACGCCTGTATGATTTTCCAATGTCTGGTTTTACCAGAAGCAATTTATTTTCCAACTAGTTGTTTATATTTTGAGATGTCTGCAACACCGGTTGTAATATCATCCTGGCGTTATGTTATGTATCTTCCAATATCGGCATAATGAAGAATAACTAGACCATTTCTACTGTTGCTTTTATATGAAAATAAGAAAAATTGTAGCCATAACGAGCTACTTTGCCTTTGTTATAAATCCCCATATGGCATAATTAAAATATGTCATAATATACTTCCAGTCTTTCTTTCTGTACCAACTGTACACAGAGAGAAAACACGATCACTTATAAAGAACCGAATTCCAACAAAGCTTACATTTACCATTTTTCTCATTAAATTTATAATGAAATTATTAGACTATGAATTGTTAAATTTTCTACTTTTACTATATGATGCAATTTTTATTTCTTTTGAACTACAAGTATTGACAAAAAAATTTCCTAATTTGGAATTATTCACTTGGAGAAAATAAAGCTAATATTTAAGATATTTTTCTTGGAATAGTTCTGTTTTCTCTCTCTCTTCCCTCCCCCCATCTTTCTTTTTTGCTTCTGGCCATATTTTACAGACATGAAGAAAATAATATTTTTTCTCCATCTTGAAATTTTTTTTTCATCCCTGGAAGAAATTTTAATATTGTTATAATTTTCCTAGGTTCCTATTATTTTGCCTTAGTATAATCTTAAAGTGTTGCCAGTTTCTGTAGCACATCAGTTGCTCCCTTAAGAAGAGATTATGTTTGAAAGTAAGATGTGTAATTAAATCACAGCTTAATCCTAGTAGCATCTTGTTTCTCAGTACTGAAGAGATGCTGGAATTGATAAGAGTCATCACTTATGGATTGTAAGAAACATGTGCTTAGTCATTTCCCCTGTGGTCAGAACATATCAAGTCTCAAACAGACTTTTAAAAAAACATTTTTGAGAAATATTTATTTCAAGTGCGGGTTATACATTTTATATTAGAAATTCAGGAGAAACCTTATCTCTATAATCAAGTTTTCTATTTATAATCTCTGTGCATTATTTTAAAATTAAAATTTAATTGTTCTATAGGATGTATATGTATTGTAGAGCACTAACTTCACCAGTTTCTCAAAAATTTGAGAAAATATGTTTCCATAGAGAAGCTAATGTCTCAAGAATCCATCTGTCTGCCAATGACAGTCAACTAATATTAGCTGAAAGTAGCATCAAGTGGAAACAGTGGTGGCCTGGAGACCCAGATGTCACTGGTTTACAAAGCCACACAGTGTGGATTCACATCTGTCTAGTTTGTTACGCTCAGTACAGGTTGACTTTGTGCCTCAGGCATGATGCCTTTTGATTACAAAGTATCTGATGGTCTTGAAACTTACTTGGCAGAGCTGAGTTAAACAGACAGCATGAAAAATAGCTGTGGGGATAAAAAGCAGAATGAATTGCAGAATATAATTGCTTATATAATTAAAATTGTACAGACATATAAAAGTATGTAAATAATATTAAAAATGATTTCACTTTGGTCACAGTACATGAAGAAATTGAATGTGTTACTGACCATTAAGTTTTCCTCCATCCTGGCTTGCTTTCATGGTACTAGAAAGTTCTGGCAGACTGCAGGGGGAGGGGAAAGGTCCCCATCTTATCCAGCTATTAACTCTGTGAACTACAAAATGACAACTATGGCAAGAAATTCCGTGGGTGTGATAGTGGCATGAATGTCATGGGGGTGACCAACAACTTTCTGATTGTATTCAAGGCCCACTCCACACTTGTTTGGGGGAGATTCTAGGCCCCAGGTGTGATCCTACTACTATTATTTTGCTAAATGGATAGAGTATCAAACTGCCTTTGGAATTTGCATCTGTACCCATAGATAAGTGCAGCTGTCTGAACGTCAGATAAGTTTCTTTGTGTAGTAGACAGCGGCTAATGTAGAAACAACGGCATAGTACAGAGAATAAATGTCACATTTATCCACAAATGGGATATCTCTAGCATCCTCCATGCCCAGGGCTCAGGGACTGGGGAGGACCAAAGCTGTACGATATCTTCTAGACATGACAAGACTTCTGCACTGAAGCCCACACTAGCTGTGGTTGCCTACCCAGGCCTGACAGTCAATATTCTAGAGTAGAACAGGAAAGGCTCATGAGTCCTATCCCTAGCTAAACAGATATACATAGTGATGATTCATGGGGAAGGAAAAACCAGTTTCCCTTAAGGATATGGTCCCTCATATATCAACTACGTTCCATTTGGTCCTACACCTAGGAGTATATAAACAACACAAATTGGACTTTGTCTTTTGTTAAAAAAAATAGTCTACATAAAATGAGAATGGGTGATCTCTATGGAGATGGAGGTAGATCTGGGAGGAATTTGGGGAAGGGGCAGGGTGAATTTGATCAGAATATATTGTATGAAATTTTCAAAGAATTAATAAAATATTACATTCAAACATGAAAGCGATCTCTAGTTTGTCTCCTGTTCTATTTTTTCTCTGTGAAGAGAACTGGCTAGATTGTCCTCAGACTCAATTTGGTCATCTTCCATAGGTGTCCCATCATTATATTTTGCACAAAATGTGAAGGACTCCTGGGTAATTTGGCAGGGGAAATCAGGCAGATGCAAACAGGCCTATCCAAGGAATCACAATAATGTAAATCCAGTGCTCTATGGTTACCAGTTTCTAAATTGTTGACTCTCTCATTTTTGTCCTGAAGAATGTGTCTTGATTCTTTTGGGACTTGGGTGTTTGAAATCCACAGCCAGGTGGCTCTCCACAAGAGCTCCCATCTCTCCTCACTGATACATCCAAGGCCACAAGCTGCTCTGTGGCCAGTGGGGTAAAGACGTTCACAGGAAGCTTCTGGAGGCAGAGCTGGGAGCACTACTGGAGCTTGTAGGATGAAAGCCCATGCTCCGGCAGCTCCAACAAGGTGGGCATCGTCACGGGTCCCAGTACGCTAATTAAATAGGCAACAATGAAAGGAAAGAAAGGCTTGTTGAGTGTGGCCATATGAGGAAGAGGAGTGAAGAAGAGATTCAGTGACCACTGTGTCTTTGGGGTACTGACACGGGGTTTAAATAGAGGGCCACGGGTATGTATATTTTAGTTACCATGGCCAAGGTGTACCCCATCACTGATCCACCATTGTCTCAAGGTCTCCTTTGTCCTATGAGGTGGTTTCATTGGCTGTCAAACCAATGTGAAATCTCTGCCTGGGAGGTACATTTCTTCCCTCATTTGCACGAAAGCATCTTCCTTTTACTTCCCCCCAGCATGAGTGTTCCAGGGAAATTTTAAGTCTTTGGGGTTCATTGTTTCAATAGTCTGATGGCAAGAGGGGAGGGCACAAGCCAGTATCTCCATAGACTACCTCCTCTCCTGCCAGGTCAGTTTCAAAAACAGTTGGCCTCCTTCCTATGACTTTCCATAGCCTAGAGTGCCCTCATTCCATATGAAAATGGCAGCTGTGTGGTTAAAAACAGCTCTTGAAGAAAGCTTGCAAGAAAGAGGAGGGGAGGAGGTCTGGTGATAATCCAACTGTCACTGCCTCCCAGCCAATTTAAGTCTCGAACAGTGCCCAGATTCTTCTGGTAATGGTGAATGCTGCTTGTGCCTGATATTTAGAGGCACGGAGCCACAGTTTCCTCTATTCCATAGTTTTGCTGAAGGAATATCACGATTACACAAGTTCCAGACTAATTCCATTAAATGTATACAGCAGTCACCAAACAATGCAAACTGTATCCAGCGGTCCCTGCTCTGATGAATCACGCAGGGCCTACTCAAGGATACTGTGACTCAGGACCAGCAAGGCTGACAGCCAAATGCTGTTCTGGAAATGTAGAGGCTTGTGGGCTGAGTGAGGTTCTAGATCTTTCTAGAGGAGGTGGGTTGCAGTGTTTCCTTTCTGACCTTGTGTGAATACTGTGGAAACCCTTGAACCACCTGCCATTTCATCAGCTAAAGTTTGTACCAATTTCCTTCTCAGATGAAACAGGATTTATTGGCTGAACCCCTTGATTCATGTTCCATTGCCATAACTGGTCTCTCTTGAAGGACATATTCTTACTTGCCTAGTCTCCTTTGCCTAATCAATTCTTCAGTATTGTCTTTTCTATTATACATTTTAAAGAACATGCATAGTTTTATGTGCATTTATTAGTTTTATTGAATACTATTGGGTTAGAAATCCTTCTATTGTATGCCAGGCAGTGGTGGCACATGCCTTTCTTTAACCCCAGCATTCATGGGGCAGAGGCATATGGCTCTCTCTGAGTTTGAGTCCAGCCTAGTCTACTGAGATAGTTCCAGGACAGCTAGCGCTGTTTCACCGAGAAACCCTGGCCCAAAAAACAAATAAACAAACAAAAAATGTCCACAAAAATAACAACACATTTAAAGAAGAAATAATACCTTTAAAAAAAGCTGGGTAGTGGTGGCACATGCCTTTAATCCTAGCACGTGGGAGGCAGAGACAGGAAGGTGGATCTTTGTGAGTCTGATGTCAGCCTGGTCTATAGAGTGAGTTCCAGGACAGAGGGCAGACTCCAAAGTTACAGAGAGACCCTGTCTGAAAATAAACAACAAAAAAGAGAAATCCTTCTTCTATCACATATTTTATCTTCTTTTGTCAATATGCTTACATGATCCATCCATGTTGCTGTGTCTTATGTTGGGCTTTCTATGAGCAGACTCTAAGGTAGAGATTGGCAGGAAGACAATTCTGTGTCTCAGAATCAACTCTTGGGAAGAACAGAGGGAATCAGGCCAAAGAGAGAGCAGCCAGCTGGACATTCCTAGGAGCTAGAAAAATGAGTACCTGAAAAGGTAACAGGAGGACATTACATGAACTACCAGCTGGGCGGTTGTGGTTTACACCTTTAATCCCAGCACTGGGGAGGCAGAGGCAGGCGGATCTCTGTGAGTTTGAGGTTTGGTCTATGAATTGAGTTCCAGGACATCCAGAGCTATTACACAGAGAGAACTTGTCTCAAAAAACCAAAAACAAAAATCAAACAACAACAAAATTAACTGCCACTCTGTGTGTCAGTCTAGAATCTTCTTGTTATACCCAGAGTCCAAATCCCCAAAGACTGTGAAGAGACCAGCTCTGTTGCAAAAATAAAATCTGTTTAACTGAGTTCGAACCTGGGTCTTCCGTTCATTTGATGTAGCAGTGGAGTTGGAGAGACCCTGAGTAGCAGTGGGGCAGGATATGTATTGGGGGTAAAGCAAAGCAGACTCTAACAGGCTACAGACTGCACAGGAACAGATTCAGGATTGGTGTACCTCTGGGCTGGGGGCACTTGTCTTTTGATATTTGGTAAATGGAGACTGCTTTTCTGTTTCCCGGCCTCCCAGACCTGAATAATCACACAAAAACCAAATTAATTACAACACTGTTTGGCCAATAGCTTAGGCATATTCCTTGCTAGCTCTTACATCTTAAATTAACCTATTTCTATTCATCTGTGAATCGCTATGAGGCTGTGACCTACCAGCAAGGTTCCAGCGCCTTTCTTCTTCAGCAGCTACATGGCATCTCCTTGACTCCACCTTTTATCTTTCTCTATCTCTGCTTGGATTCCCCACCTTGCTATATTCTGCTCTTCCATAGGCCAAAGCAGCTTATTTATTAACCAACAGTAATAAGGCATATTCACAGCATACAGAGGGGAATCCCACATCACTAATTGGTTAGTTTGCAACTGCAGGGAGGTTGCTATCTCTTGTTAATAAACACTACCTTTATCATGAAACCATGGCCAGAGCCTGCTAGCCTAGCCTCTGACTGGTTATTTACCATATAGGCATATCTTGTGGTTTTTCTTGTATTTCTTTTTTTTTTTTAATAACTTAGGAAAGATCAAACAAGATTGGGGGCAAAGCACATCCTGCTGAGTTAGAGGCCTACATCCTGCAAGGTCTTTCCTGCAGCCTGTCATGGCTGCAGAATTGTCAGAGAAGGGCCTGGGTGAGGGCCTGTCTCCTTCACTTCTCACTCATCTCTACTGCACAACCCACTCTGTCTACTCATTACTTCTGTCCAGATTCCCTGGCATAGCAAAGGGTGCTGCACCTTCAGGCCGTTTATTAGGAGCACTCGAAAGTTTCTCTAGGGATTACCAGAGGGAATTCCTGCGTTTCTGGACTGTGGTCTTTGCCTTTGTTCTCATCAGACGTGCACAAGGGTCTCTGGGTCTCACCAACGTTGTCACTACTATCTCTGTCCCAAGCTGATGGTTCTGTGATGCCAAATTTGCATTTGCAAAATTATCAATGGCCTTGAGAATGTTTTATATGCTTTTTAATCTCTCAGGTTCCTTCTGTGAATCATCTATTCATTGCCTTTGTTCAATTTTCTATTGGGTTCTGAGGAACCCTTTTTAGCTGGGGAGCAATCTCTCACAGATTTTGATAATGATATCGAAAGAAGTTAAACAACCCTCTTAGGCATGTGGATTCATGTTTAGAACCTCTAGGTTTTAATTAATCACATTTTCTCATTCTCCGTGTCTGTCTGCCTCTCTGTGTGTGGCTCTCATATACACAGCTGTTTGTGATAATTTTGAATGATTACTGTGATTATATAATCATCATGTACTTTTTAACCGAATTTTTGAAAGTGGCTAATTAAAACGAACAAACAAAAAACCCCCAAAATCTTAGTGAGTGTGTGAGTGCCTACTGTCCTTCTCAAGTTGACAAAGAATTAGAGTATTTTCCACCATTTCTGAGTTGTCTTCTGTTTTGTAGTCAGTTGGGTTTACATAAAGGAATGGAAGCGAGGAGGGGAGCTGGCTTTGTTGTATCCCAGTCTCTTTCACCCAACTGTCCCCCACCCCTTTACTCCCCACTTCCTTCCTCAGTCTTGGTCCCTCTGATGTATTAGCCACAACAGGACTTCGGGGAACCAGAACCTAACAATGCTATGGTTGCCCTGAAGGTCTTAATTTTACCTAAAGCAGAGGTAATTTGAAAAATGTTTTTTGGGTAAGAATGTAAATTCTGTAAGCACACAATGCACATATAAATGGCACGGTGCTGAGAGGCACATCCTTGGGCTGTCTCTTCTTTTTGTGCCTCTCACTCAGGAGGCAGACACCCCTGGGCTCGTCTGTCATCTCTCCTCAGGGGGTATTGAAGTCAAGAGAATACATTCCCAGCCATCTGTCTCGGGTTAAGACTTCCCATGTACAGAACCAATCCTCCCGAGGTCCTTATTGCTGAAGCCAGAATAGCCTTTCCCGTGTGGGAAGGCATAGGTGTAGGGTGATGGTATATGCCCAGCCTGCTCCCTCACCTCAGCCAGCACGTAGTTTGGGAACTGGCACCTCACATTTATTTTTCTTGCTGGAGCAGCAGCCAGAGAGGCACCCTCAGGAACGCCTCGCTCCTTCTGGGGTCCAGACACAATATTTTCGAAACGAGTTGAGAAAAATTTGGCAGCAAAAACTGGTTCACGCATGCCGGACACACACGCAGACTACCCATCTGTGGAATCCCTCACCAGAGGTCTTGATACTAAGAATTCTGCTTCTGCTCCGTGTCAAACACATTTCCTGAGTGGGAGGCTCCACTGTGAGTGGGAGAATCAGCTTCAAGTTGTGTTTGGGTCAAAATGTGTTAGAAGTAGGCTTTGACGGTTGTGTTCTAGCAGCTGCTGAGCAAGACAGAGTGGGCAGGGAGAGCCTTGTAGTGCTCTCCTACCAAGTGACGGACTGATGTACTTGTTTAAAGTGAAACATTATTTATCATTTATTCACAAAAGGAAAATGCACAACGCGGGCTTTTCAGCGTCTAAAAGTCTTGTCAGAGGCCGCTTGTGGCTGTCCATCACCTGTACTGTAGATGAATAGCCACATTTTCCAGAAAGCAGCCGGCATCTTTGTGATTGAGTCACGCTATCCATATCTCTAGGTCTAGCTAAGTCTGATGAATGCATGGATGAGCTTAGGACCGCAGAATCCCACAAGGCAAGGGTGTGGGAGGAGCTCTGGGCAGCTCAAGAGAAGTGCCAGGATCCATGCCCTTTAGTTTCACAGGGCCTTGAGGTCTTGGAGCCAACTTGAGCTGGTGAGCAACATAGCCTTAAGTAATAAAATCCATGCCCGGTGGGAGGTTCCCATACCCGCACCCCCACTCACTGTTGTGTGTTCAGGGGGTGACAACCACGTAAGGCGTGACAGACTGCCCTGGAGAAATCACAGGAAGAGTGTGGAGTCGATGCCTCCGGGGAAGAAATATAGAGCAGAGAGGAAGGCCAAATCCTTCCAGATCACCCTGTCTTAGTTTATGTCGGTTGCTGGTGGCGTCTAGAGGCTCAGACCGTTATCACCTCAAGAGTCAGCGAGCTCTTACGTATTCCTCCGTAGATGTTGCTCATGGCTCCGGTTGTGTCTCCTTTGTGGATTTCACAGCCAGGGCGACTATGCGCTTATTTATGAGACCGTTTAATTTTATGTCTCTCCTCCACTAGCCTGTGAAGCCGGCCCCTCCGTAAGGAGCTGTGGGCATCTTTGGGCAATGACTTGATAAGTGAGCGAAGATGCTACATTGCTCTGCGCCCCCAGGACCTTTTGAGGTTTCAGGACATGGAGGTCTAGGGAGGCCCTGGAGACCACTTCCGGGTGTCACTGCTGTGGGAGATGTCACATTTGCCCTAGTTTCTGTGCGTATTTTCACAGAATGTGCTCTCCTGCTGGCTCTTAGTCATTCCGTGGCTTACATTTTTAACGCAATTTTTATTTTTGAAACTGCAGTTATTTAACCAGGGTTTTCCAGCTTGTATCTGGTGTTGGGGAGGGGAACTGGTTTTATTCCAAGGTGCTAGGAAGGGAAACAGCGTTTGTCACCAGCCCTGGCACCTGCAGGCTTGGCTTTTGCAAAGGCAACACTTGACTCTCAAAAGGGGGTACTCCTTGGCATGGGTGGTAGGCATTTTGGAACAAGCACAGGGTTCTGAAAATCATGCTTGTGTATCATCAGCTGCGTGGCCTTGGGCGGGAGACCTGGGCACTCTGGGCTCAGTTTTTTTCTTTTATGGAATAGGGATGAAGGTACTTTCTCCCGAAGTCACTGGAAAAACTGGAAAATACTGGTAAAGTCTTGGTCCAAGATAAATCCTTAACAAATCTGTGTGCGTCACCCCCTGACCTTTTTCTTTCCTCCCTTTCTTCAGTCTCCATTGAGAGGGCGAGGAGAGCATCTACCACCCAGTGAATGAAGGAGTTCACTTGGTGAGAGAAGGCAGGAAGATCTGTGTGGCTGAGGGTGTGACCCACACTGTGTATGACTGTGGAGTATTGAATGGAAGTGGTGAAACTTACTTAGCACCTACCCAAAGGTCTGCACACTGTGGCAGACAATTGAAAGGCGTTAGCTCATTTAATCATCACAAGGATGCTTTAAGTAATGTTCCATTATCAACCCTGTACAAAGGAAATGAAAGGGCAGAGAGACTGTCATGGGATAATGGTGTCATACGGAAGAAGGGATTTTACTAAGGTACCTTGAAACAGAAGGCCATGGATAGGGTGTGTGTGCAAGTTACCAAGGTGAACCAGAGAAGGACCGCTTTTCAGATCAAGGCTTCTTTATCTCTTTATTAACTCTGTGATGCAAAAGGAAAAACAGAATTCAGCATGACAGATAGGCTGGTTTCACATCAAGTGAGAATAACGCCGAGGGTAGGAGTAATCTGGATGTGTGAGAATCTACATTTGGGTATGGGAAGATGCAAGCGGGTTTTGGTTAGACACCAAGAGAGGAAAGGAGGATGATAAAGCTGGTCTTCCCAGAGAAAAGGAAAAGCACATCTTTTTAACCTCCACCTGAGGAGGAAGATGAGAGGAAGGCAGCAAGGACTGGTGGGAAGTCAGACGGGCCCCGTGAGGGTGTGAGGAAAGCAAGAATGCCTCTTATGACAGGCAGCTTGTTGTGCTCAGCGTCTTCTATAGGCCACTAAAGCTCCTGTTGTGGTTTGAATTTGTAATGCCCCTCATAGGCTCATTATCTGAATGCTTGGGACCCCAGATGCTTGCACTGTTTGAGTGACGCTCTGGGAATTTAGAGCTGAACTGGAGGAAGTAGGTCACTTTGGATGTGTCCATGGGGATGTATTATTTTTGGACCTCTTGATCACAAAGTACACATCTCTTCTGCTGTCCCATTGTCGTGTCCAGGTACATGGAACTAAGATTTTTTAAGGATTTTTTTTAACCGAACGTTACAAAATTGGGAGCCAAAGCAACCCTTTCCCTTCAGTTGTCCCTGTCAGGTATTTTATTAACCACGAGGTAAACAAGCTAATTCTTCTTCCAAGGACATTAAACAAATATTCAATTATTTTTATTTTATGTGTGTGAGTATTATGCTCACATGTCTGCATGTCTACCACATTTGTGCCTGGTGCCCGTGGAGGCCAGAAAAGGGCATCAAATCCCCTGGGACTATGCTATAGATGGTTGTGAGAATCTTCATGTAGACAGAACTCAGGTCTAGAAGAGTAGCAAGTGCTCTTGATCGCTGAGCCATCTCTCCAGCTGCCCAAGGATATTTTGTTTGAATTTTCCCTCCTTCCCTCTGACACTCAACCGAAGGGTGGTGCTTAGCCTTGTGTTGGCTCAACAGAAACTTCGGAGGGAGAATGGCTGGCTAATGGACATGGATGGCAGGAACTTTTCTGGAGAAAGTAGAGTTAGTAGATGGGGGTTGGGGGAAGGGATTGGGAAGAGAGGAGAGAGGGAGGGGGATTGTGATTGGCCTGGGAAAAATTAATTGGTCAATTAATTAATAAAAATGAAGGAAACTAGGAGGGGATATCTGGTAATGGCAGCATCTAGAATCTTAGGGACGTGTTCTGAATCTCCACTGTCTTTGGATAGTGAGAGGGAGCTCAACACTGTGAGCTCCTGTGCCAAGGTGGCCCTAAGTGTCACCTGTATCTATGGGCACATCAGCATGGTGGAAAGGGACGGCTCAAAAAAGGGGAAGGGCCATGTAGTAGAATTATTTGTTTAACTATGCAAAGATGTTTTACATTTGTTTAATTATGTAAAGATGTGTTGCTGTTTCACCTTGCTTGCCTAAGGCACCTGATTGGTCTAATGAAAAGCTGAATGACCAATAGTGAGGGAGGAGACATAGACGGATTTCCGGGCAGAGGGAGTAAGTAGGAAGAGGAATTTAGTCTTGAAGAAGAAAGAAAAAGAGATGCCAAGGAGACTCCAGGGGTCAGTCAGGTAGACACAGAGGAAGCAGGGAAGTAGGGTGTACAGAATTAAAGATGGGTAAAAAGCCCTGAGGCAAAACATAGATGGGCAGTAGCTGTTCTGAAGTTAGATTCAATTTTCTATAAGTTCATAAGTCCTTTTAAGAAGACATTTCAAGGTCTTAAGTTAAAAGAGCTAGTGGGACAAGCCTAAGCTAAGTCTGAGCATTCATAATTAATATTAAATCTCCATGTCTTTATTTGAGAGCTGGTTGGCAGCTCAAAGATAAATCCAGCTACAGCGCCATGCTCACAACCTCTTGTCTGAGGAAATACTCTGGATTCCTCTGGGTCTCATGGTTACCAGGAAGAATAAGCTACTTCAGGGTTCATAGCTCCAGCAATTCGCTGGTCTCCAATAAACACCCCATCGCGCTGAGATCACTATGCTAGCCATCTCCCGTGACAACACCGCCAGGCTCAGGTCTCATATCACAGGGGGCTCAGAAGTCAGTCGTATGGGGTCAACCATTGTCACATTCACCAGGTCGCTCTCACCCACGTGGATCCAGGTCAGAGCCCCAGTGATGCTGATCCAGTCAGAGCAGTTTTCAGCCTCTCGTCCCACTGCATGTCTGGACAATGAAACCCTCGGAAGTCATCTTTACTGTGAAATTCTAAAATCATATTTATTCACCAATTCACAGAAGTGTCATAACGACCACCAACATGAATCAGTTTGTAGGCATTTACAAGCCAAGGCTGAAAATAAATATCTGTCTGTGTTGAATAGGCATTTAACAAATTACTCAGAAACTGCAAGAATCGAAACTGTTAGAAATTTAGAGTTTGGGATTCGGGCATGATAAGATCACAGCCATGGGAAGAAACTCAACTGATTCTCCCAGAGTTTATTTTTCTATTAAATCTTTATGTACATGTACACTCTCAGCATCCTTCACTCTGCATCAGTTAGACTCTGGTAGGGCAATTAGGCAGGGAGAAGGGACCAAGGAAAGGAGTGGGAGGGTAAGGTTTTCCTTGGGTCCCCTGTGGCTGGTCAACCTTATTGACCGACAATATAACGCGCTGTTCTGAAGTTAGATTCAATTTTCTATAAACTCACAAGTCCTTTTAATAAGACATTTCAAAGCTTTTGCATTGTATCAGACTCATACACACACAGTAGCATAGTTACCAAATAAATACATTTGTAGACTAAGAAGATTCATTCTTGGAGGCAGCTCAAGTGGCTCAGAACATGTGTGCCAAGAACACGCTGGATAATCCCCAGGTGAAGCTGGCTCTGGCTATAGACACACCAGCTGCACAGGCCTAATGGCCACTGCCCAGTCAGGAGTGGGTGGAAGGGGAGATCCATAAATGAGGGTGCTCTGTCTCTCTGCAGGGTGGACCCCAGAGAGGCTCCAGTAGAGCAAGCAGCCTGTCTCAGGCCTTTCCCATCACTGAGGTTGAGGAACAGGCTCAACAGGCTCAAACAAACAGGCTTCTCACACAACGTTTTTAAATGGTGACATCATCTCCAGAGATGGGAGGAGGGAAGGGCCTGAGATTGACTATACCCAGAATCTTTATATTTCATCCCAACATCATGACTGAAGAAGGCAGATTCAATAGTACCTATCAAGTCCATAGGGAAAGGCAGAGACAATGGTAGGGTGGGCAGACTCTATCCTGCAGAAACAGCATTGCAGGTATTATTCAGATAGTTCTAAATGTGTGTAAGCCACTGTCACTGTTCACTGCCAGAGATCCAGACCCAGTGTCTGTAGCTGTCTGAGTACTGCGTGGACTAATGGGAATTCACAAAGGCGTCTGTAAGCTAGGAGAAGTGTGTGGTCAACCTGCTTCTGTATGGCTCAGTCAATATGGGGTTTTGTGATCTGTCTTCACCAAGTAGGGACAAGCTACGTGCTTCACTTCCAAATGTTTACGACTCCTGCTGTGTTCCAGGTGCTTTTTCCAGGGATTTGAGAGCTAAAAGCAAATAACAATAAGAATAACCTAAGGCTTCTGGAGGATTAAAATCTGTTGGGACTAATGACCTCTCTTTATAAATCTCATTTCCATCTTATAGATATGCATATATGTACATACATATATATTATCAGTATCCCTTCATCTAGTTATGTCTGGTATCTTATACTTAATATTCTAATTCCTTAAACTAATGGCCCATCGTATCATTACGACGCCTCCTTACATACATTACAATGCCCACGCAATAACATAACAAACTCTGCTCTAGTAACTATAGGTTTCCTTGGGTACAGCCAGCATCTATATAAGCTTTCTTCTTTCTATTCTCCACCTAGTTTGCTCCAACGCCCAGCCATGCCCATCCAGCTTAGAGCACCAACTGCTCTTTCTCAGAAGCAGATCATACAGCAACCTGGCAGGCAGACTGATCTGTCATCCACTTCAAGGGGCTCTGACTTGTAAAACCATTGCAGTGACTGCCTCTGTGGTTACATGGTTACACTTACCCATGATTCCTTTGACACATGAATGTAAGTGTAAGCACAGAGCAGTACCCTCGCTTCTTGGTTGCTCCCCCTTCTATCGCTCCTAATCAACTTGTTCCCTCTCCAACTCCATCGCCTTCTCGGTCAACATTTCTTCCCTTCCGTTACAAGCAATTTACTTGGGTGCCATAACTAACTTCCTTTCCCCAAAACTTATGCTCTGTTTCCACCCTCGGGAGTATTCCTGTGAGAGTGCCATCAATATTTCCTCCAGGCTGTATCATGGAGATTGCATAGTGGTGAGAGTCACACCCCAGCATTCCCTGATGGCCAGAACTGATGCGCTTTTGCCTCATGGTGAATGCATGCATTTTACTAGGCTATGTGACTCATGGATACCACTGAACTCCCTTAACCCCTGCCCCAGGAATCCTTCCAGAGGGCAGAGGCTACCTTCTTGTCCACCCTCATCCCTTTCCCACAGGAGTGCTTGAGTCTTGACCTAAAATCCGCGGGCTGATTCTCTGCCTTTGCAGATAGATATTACCTCTTTGCTTCGTCTTCTGACAGCTCGTTCTGCTGGGGAAAAGAACCCTCAATAGTTATGTGTTTGCTTGCCATGTCTATTCCCGAAATGCTCAGTATAAAAGGTCCAGGTAACAGAGGTGCGTTTTCATTCCCAGATAAAAGCAAACAGACATTAAAGCCAACACGATTTTGTTCCTGGGATTAATACACACCACCTGCATGCTGGAGCCTCCCCTGTCTGCTGCCCTCTTCTCGTTAGACTCTCGGGACTTGAGCTTCACAGTGATGAATTCTGCCACGGCATAGCTGATCAGAGGCTTATTAACAAATTGAAGGCTCCATTTCCTCAGTCCCATGATCCATGGGGTAGAACAAATGGGGCTCATCAAGACCTAGCTATGCTTGCTCCTGGCTTTGGGGGGATACTTCAACAGGTCCAATGAATTCCCTTCCTGTCGGCTGTCACCTGTCCTTCCCCCTTCTCTTCTTCTCCCACTCTTGACTTTGCAAACGACAACTGATAACACTAAAACTGGGCTGGAGGAGTCTTTCTCCAACAGGCATCTTAACTTCAAACCATACTCCTACTCTGAGGCCAGATGATCTCTGGGACTCTATTTGATTCAATATCTGTTGAGCCCATGATGTAGCACATGATTGGTTGGTTACATCCTCAGTGCAGGACCAGGGTCCTGGGACACATCAGTTATTTTTTTCTTGCTTAGGGAAGAGGCAAGTGGAGGTAGGAAACGTAGGGAGGGTCTATACTGATTCCATAGGTCTTGTTTTCTAGGGTATTCTGGGAAGGTAGACTGGGACTCTTGGGGGTGGTGCTACCTCAGGCTTACCATGTCACTAGCTCAGAACTATCGGTTCATATATTCTGCTTGTTGACTGCACCACCTGTCTCCTTCCTGGGTGGTCTCTCCTTTCCCCCAATACCCTGGCTGGATCTGATCTCCTGCTCCAAGGGCGAACTGTCTCCTTGCCCTGCCTGAACAAACCTGCCAATGAGCATCCTGCTTCCAGGAATACTTTCCATCTCTTTCTGTTCTGTCCCTTCCGAGGCCTTCGTCGCAAATGGCTGGTGTGTAAGGGAAACACAAAATTGCCTTAACTGTCGGGACAGAAGTGTTGTCAGCGGGGATTTCACTCTGAGAGGCCAGGCTGTAAAAGAAAATTTCCTCTACTTGGTTTTCTCTTGCTTCCCACAGGTAAATAACAGGCATGTCCTACATTTTTTTCCTCCGCTCCCATTTCTTCTACTTAATGAAAAGGGTAGATTCTAACTTTTTAAAGATGTGTAGTCTCAGGCTCCTTTTGGAGTCCTTAGGGGGCTCAGGGAAGCATCTGTGAGGAGGGACGTTTCTGAGCACAATGGGGTCTCTTGGCTTATGTGCCCTCACCTCTGACCTTGACCCTGAGATTTCGATATGTAGACTTAGGTCACAGGCACGGTAACTGGTAAAACAGTAAGGAGTTCCAGCTGAGGGTTTATGGTGCTTGTACCATAGATCTTATGCTGGAAATCAGGCCCAGGTATCTGGTCATTCAAGCAAAGGGCAATGGTTGGGGCCTGGTGCTTACCTAGACTACAGGAATGAGATTCCCATTGTAGATAAAGCTGCTGGTTTGGCTGTTAGGTTTTTTTTCTATTTTTAGTAACATGGCTTACTGTCCTGTCAAGAGAAGCAATCCTTTCCCCATCCAATTTAGTGTTTGCTTTGTGACTGCATTCCCCCAGTCTCATTACAAATGAATAGTGATGTAGCAACCTGGGAGTGTCCTTGAAGGACCCTGTTCTCCGGGATGCACGCAGAGAGCAAAGTGGCCTCCTAGTGGCCTGGGCTCCTCCCTGCAGCCTCTTTGCTTCCACACAAAACAGGCTTTATAGGCCAGGAACTGGGCAAGCTGGGTAGGTGGCCTCCCTGGGGCTGGGTGAATTCAGTACAGCCCTCCTAGGCAGTGTCCCTCCTTACTGTAGAAGGGGCATGTGGGCAGGGATCGCCTCACACCCAGGCAGAGGAGAGAAATTGGAATTGGGACTCGGTTCTTTGAAATTATTGCTCCAGGGGTGTGAATTGGGGCCCTGCTCTGTTTTCCTCTCGGACTGTAGTAGGAGCTTGTTATTTTCTCCGATTGTTAGCAGTCCCTCCCAATGCTAGCAGACGCTGGTCTCTTCCTCCACAGCAGCGGTTCTCGACCCCTGGACTACCTGAGCAGCACACTAGAGAACACAGTTTGCTGAACCTCACCTGGGGAGTTTGCCTTCCCAGTTCCATGGCTGCTGTCCTCACCTTGCAAATCACACAGCCAGAGGACTGGACCTGGGCAACATGGTGAGCAAACCTCCGCGGAGCCTTCAGAGCTCCGGCCTTCATGTGAGGATGCTCACATCAGGCTGGCTTTGGCTGTCAGCCTCCCACCCTCTTACACCCCCCCCCCCCCCCCCCGCCCTGTTCATAACCTGTCCGCTCTGCCTGGCTGCGGCTCCTACGTAAGGACGTCCTCTGTCTTAGTTTTACCAAATCTCAGCCATCAGTCATATTATTTGGGCATGGAGGGAAAGGCTTTCTTCTATAAGCGATCTAAACCCTGATAATGAAGGAGCATTGCAGAGCACAGTGCTCACTTCCCTAAAGATCTTCTCTGTCTTTTCATAGAGGCCCTTCAGCACCCCTAGGATCTTTCCTGCCATCTAACTTCAAGCAGGTGACTGCAAAGCAATTATATTCTACCCCTGACCATCCTAATTGCTTGTGGACGCCTCTGGCATACAAGACCGGGGATCCTCACAAGCAAATCTCTGTTTCATTTAATCTCTCTTCCCCATGCCCCAACTTTGAGTCTAGCCCTCACGGGTGCTCAGAGAGGACTTGCTGAATTGGCTGAACACAACCACAGAGACTCCCATCGGCTAACAGACTGACACAGCAGCCATCTGACTGTTCTCTGAGAAGCTTGTGGAGGTCCTTTCTGTGTCCTTTGTTACCATGGGACAAAGTCAAGCTTGGTCCTACGCCCTAGCTCCTCTAAAACCAACTCTCCCTTTCCACCAGTGTTGGAAGGAAGCTAACGCAGAACAAATAAAGACAGTCAAACGAGGGTGCTGGAGTTGACTTCTAAGCTGGCATTGCTCATTTCCTCTCCCTGCAGCTGGACAACGGAAAGCGGTTACATGAAAATTAAACCGTGCCAAGGGCTTTGGCTTGTCAGCCTCGATAAATGTCTGGCCCAGATGGAGACGCCTGCGCCATCACAACTGCCTGAGCACATTGCAGGAGAGTCTGGGAAACCCCAGAGGCTACATGTTATGTGAACATCTTCTACAATTCACTGGCAAATTCTTCTAAAGAATTAGATTTGTTCCCTCCCATTTTTATTTATATTTATTTATTTATTTTGCAAAGCCAATCTGATTAATTTAAATGGGGGAGATGATTAAGAAAAAGCACTCCTTTCTTTGCTGCTAATATCGAGTCACGGAGGCAAGAAGACGGTTCATTTTGCAGTGTGCCGGGTAGGGCTTTCTGCTGATTGTGTTGCTATTGATTCAAACAGCCACAGGTCTTTAGGATCATTTTTAGAGCGAAGACATGAACAGGGCTGAAATGAAAATCAGTCCCAGATAATGAACACTTCTGCTTGGAAATCATTATGGACTGAGCCCTGCTGGGAAGGTGCTGAGCCTGGGGAGTTAGCTCCTGCTTCAGCAGAGGAGATAGTCAGTGCTCAGTGATTAGCCAGTTCCCTGGGTCCAAGGCATCCGACCCTTGGGGATATTTGTCTGATTTGATCAGTTCAAAAATAACAAGTGGGATTTCTGTTGGTTCGCATATTTATTTATTTATTTATTTATTTATTTATTTATTTATTTTTTCTCCAATATTCCGTGAACTTCTCAGAGAGTTTTCAGGAAGAGCCTAGTGTTTTTCAGCTGTTCAATTCAAGGCACCGTCCACTAGGCACGCTGGTATAGTTTTTCTCCTGGGAAATGGAGGGCTACTTCCTGTGTATTGTGGGTACTCACATGGATTTACCTGGTGGCTAGTTTTCTCAATGTCTTGCAGGCTAAGTTTTGTGTGGGAAATGAGAAATAAAGAGAGTAAAAGCTTTATGACATGAATTGAATTCAATGAGTTCAAATTTCCTCTTTTTTTTTTTCATAAATCAACTTTCCAGGGAAGCTGATGGAGAAATGAATTGGAAAGTCTCATTGTTTGGGTATTGCCAGTGGCTTCTTTCATGCCATAAGGTGGGACTCAACAGGAGCAACAGAGAGAACAAATGCTTACTGCCCTAAGTCTCTCCTTTCTGGATCTTTCCAGACATAAGCTGTTGATCTCTGATGCATGGGAAGGGGGCACTAGCAGAGGTCGCCTTCATAGAGACTCCGGGTCCCTGGAAGACTCCCTTGATAACCTGAGAACCCATGGTCTAAACTAAGCGTGGCAGACGGATGGCTAATTGAAGAAAGTTCTCACAGAAATCACAGATTTTGCTTCTGTGTGACTTGGAGCCTTGGCCAGACTGATAGTATTTGTTTAAATCTGTTAGAATACAATCAGCTTTCCTGGAGAGACTTCTTCAATGGGCTTAATGGCTTTTCTCCAGTGGGGCAACCCACTCTGTGCTGTCTCTTCTAACCTCATCCTCCTTTTTCTCATCCTCTCTGTCTTTTAGGTTGCCTGAGCATGGCGGTCTACCTGTTTTCAGGCTCAACCTATTTCCAAGCTCTGAATAGCAGACTCAGGTTGTCCATTTGGCCAGCTAACCAATGGACTAGTCTGTGGCCAAACCAATCAGCTGCTTCTCCTGGGACTGAGTCTGCCTCTCCTTGACTGCTCATCTGTCCCTGAGAAGTCACAGAGTGTCCAAATCATCTGGGAGTTCGGGTTTCAAAAAACCACCCTACAGAGCCTGAGAAATGCCAGTGTGATTAACATCTTACACTTTTGGCCAGAATATCTGGTGGAAGGCATATGCCGTTACCTACCACTTACCTGGATGCCTGCTAAACCTGGTTATTTTATGACACAACCCCTCCTTGATCTTACCCAAGATAACAAGTGAGTGTTGGGAACAGGATAAATGCCTCTGGCCCCAGTAGCATCATTTAGATGCCTCAGCTTTGGAGTTGGCATATAGAATGACCTTGTGCACTGCCAGAGGAGGGAAAGGCTTTCGTTTCTTGTTATCACCATTTCCCTGCAAATAAGTCCAGCCACCAAATGCCTCCTGCATTGACACATCTTTGCTGGTTTACCCTAATGCTTCCTAACCTCCATCTGCTTTCCCCTCCTCCACCTCATACAAAACATAAAGGTCTTCTAATACTCCAAACAGTTCACCTAACCACGAATGAGCAATGCAACCACAAGAGGTAGCCCGGGGCACGAGAACAGCTTTCCACCCAATTGGAACTGAAAAGTCAGAGCAGAACAAAGCACTCTCATAAACCCTAGACTTAAATATTTGCAATCAAAATCTCATTCAAAAAGGATTGGTTTTAAACATACAAAGTGTTCCCTTTACTGCCATAATTTTGGGAGAATTCAGTAGCTTCTAAAATGCCTGACTGAAGAATGTCTTTTTATTTAAATAATGGGATTGGGAAGCCCTAACTGGTCCTGTAGATTTTTCCCCTTGTAAATGTACAGAAAGTGCTTAACAGAAAAGGGGCATTTGATTGGGGGTAATTCATGAGAGATGTGTCTATTTCCCAGCAATGAATATAAAATCTCAAGTTTCTTCCAAGAAAGAAAAATTAGGGCACCGATTGAGTTGGTAAATGTGTCCCTGTTCACCCTGTGTTTTCTGTCACTTCCTTCTCCTTTCTCCTGTGTAATTCCCAGGCTTGTTTGTGTGTCTTCTGTAACTCTCAGGTCCTCTATGGGGAAAGGCCTGTCTCCTTCAGCTTCATGCCCTCCCCACTGGAGAGTGCTTAGCACATACTGGGTACCCAGGAACGTATGTTAATTCGACTGGGAGCAAAGGGAAGTCTATACCTCTGAACGGACTCTGAGCAGGACACTGACTCTGAACCTCAGTTTACTCAGCCCAGAAACATACCCCCTAACAGATTTCTCAAATATTTCCCAAGGTTACTTGGAGGCTCAAGAAAGAGAAGGTGTGCATGAAACGCTCCAGGAGACGGAACTACAGCATGCGGTAGATCTCTCCAGCTGGAAGCTGGCAGAGACCTGGCATGGATCCTCACTGCCCAGAGGGCTGAGCAGAGGACTGGACGACATCAGTCCCAGCCACTCTCCGAATGTTCTGTTGAATGGCATGGGGGAATATTTAGTTCAACCCCAAAGTTATGTGACGAGAAACTGACAGTGGACGGGGACAGAGCCACTTTGGGATGGGCCTGGGGAAGAGTGGGATGAGGAGGATGGCCTAAACAGATTGAGAACAAGAGGAGCTCAAGGTGTTTGGAGCAAACATGTTTTCAAAGCCTTGTGGGGCCCTTGCCACAGCCTTCATTCTTGCCTGCTATTCTCTTGGCCGCAAAAGATTGTCTACCAGTTACTATAGCAACAATTCTCCTCATGAAGTGCCCATGTTAGAATGGAGATGGAAAAGTCTTCCTTATTAAAATAAGAAAAAGAAATTAGGGTTTTGATATATTTGCCCCCTATTCAAAGCGTCCCTCCTTTTACGAGAAGAAAGAAGCAGCTGCTATTATTACGAATACGCTTTGAATTACTAGCAGTTAAATTTCCCAACTTCCATTGCAGGCTGCGAGAGCCCATATTTGTTCCACTTACATCTGAAAATGATGTTATTTCCTCGAGAGAAAACAGTAACCTAGGAGATAAAGGACCACAGGCTAGGTGGTGGCAGCCTTGTCAACCTTCAGGCTGCCCTTATCTAGGGGAGTCCAACCATATCAACCCACTGTCAAAGCAGATTTCCAGCCACTATGAACCTTGCTGGGTCACCCCAATAGTCCTTTCTCGGGCTCCTGACAATAGCCAAACTTAAGCTGTCACCCGAGCAGTGCCTGTGTGACATGCTTCCTGGGCCCCGAGGTTCTGTTTGGTGATAGCCCCCGACAGGGCCACCCCACTTACCCAGGCATCCCTAGGCAGGTCCGAATGCTGGTCAGTAAGCCCTTTGATGAGGATCCATGCTACTTATGGTCAAAGACCAACTAACTTTTGGTTTTGAACTTTTTTATACTAGTTTATGTAGTCTTAGAAAGAAGTAAAAAGAAAAGGCTCTCAAAGCTAGGAACTCTGTGTGTGTGTGTGTGTATGTATGTGTGTGTTTGTGTGTGGTGTTTGTCCATGTACAGGTATCCTATGAACCCTTCCCTGGAAACTCAATTCTGCCTCAACAAAGGCTTTCTTTTCAATTCTTCAGCTCTAAGACCTTAGGTTTATGAGATTCCATTGCCCTCCCTGTAAAAAGCAACCTGGAGACCAAACCTAGGGAGGACCTGCTGGTGTAGGTGGAGAAAGGCTGTTTAGTTAAGTACATACACAGTGAGTTACAACCCAAGGAGTCTGAGAACACTAACTTTGGGGTGGTAAGTGACAAAGGTGGACTTTTCCCCTGCAGAAAAGAATGTGTTCAGAACTCTGTAGACTGGGTGAGTGACAGGATTCTGGGTGATCCCAGGGCAGTGAGGGCTACAGGACAATGGAACCATCCTGAAGTCCTCACTGACGGTGACACTGGGCTCTTGGAACTGCCCTACGGCTGGGACACCAGCAGTACCCAAACCACAGAGGGCAGATTCCGGGAAGCCGATGTCCTTCCCAGACCTGTCATAGAAATCAGAGGCGAGTGTGACAGGCTTGGGTATACATTGGGTTGGGCTTTACAAAAGGGGCACACAGGTTGGTCAGCAGAGCTGTGGGAGCTAGTAGGGGAGAGTGGAATCATCCCACTCTAGCTGGGCTTGCCTCGTGCCACTCTGCCCATGTCTGCCTCTGCCGGTGCCTTCCTCCTCTTCCTCTTCGCTGTCGTCAGAGCCGCTGCTGCTGGAGCTCACACCTTCCTCTGCTTCCTCTTCTTCCTCTCCTTCAGTCTCATCTTCCCCATGCCCTGGTCCTTCATGTTTCTGGACGCCAAGGACAAATGAAATATACATCAAGGACTGGGCAGGGTCCCCTGGGAGCTCTGTGCAGCAACGACTTAAGACTCTTGGGATTCATTTAACTCAAAGCTAAACCCCTTACTCTGCCTAGATAGGATCTCTGGGAAAGAGACTTGGTAGAGGAAAGTCAGAAAGTCAGATAAAGGTCTAAAATAGCAGCAAATCCCAGGACACATAGTCAAGGTAACGTATTAGTGTCACTGACGAGATGGGCATTTAACCAACAACGTCACCTACTGAATCTTTCAGATCCTTTAATTAGAACTTTCCGATCTTAACTGTTTGCTTCCCAGGGGTACAATCATGCTTAATCTTGGACACCTTTCCATGTGGGAACCTCGTATCCCTGGAAATAGAAGGTTGTCTAAGCCAAGGTGCGGGTGTACTGTAATGAGAAACTATTCTTTTGCAAAGGCCAAAGTTTAGGTCCTCACTTTCCCTGCCTGCCTCCTTATGCCATAATTTGTGAATTAAAACTGCACGCTACCCTCTCCAGTTCCATTTTCCCTTCTGACAGCTTTGTGGTGATTGCAGCAACATCCTTTTTTTCTGGGTTTATGTTTTGAGTTGGCAATTCAGGCCATGAGCGATATGTTGCCTTGTGTGGCTACGTAGATTATCTGTGGCTCTTTAGATTATCTTCTGTCCACTTCTGTCTCCTCCAAACCCTTCCTACGAGGTTTTCCTTACATTAGTGTCCCCTAATGATAGCTATTTTGATGAATGGCAGGCCCCCAAGAGTCTACACAGTAGAGCTTCAGCAAGAGCTGGCCTGACTGGGTCTGCCCCTTTGAGGCACACTGTTTGCTCCTCAGATTGCTCCTGCTTCTTACACTTAAAGTTAGTCTCTTTGAGGATGGAAGTGCATACTTAAAGAAATTGTGCCATGCTGGCCGTGAAACAGGAGCAGGGGATGAGCTGCGAGTAGAACTGGAACCAGTCAGCAACGATCATCTCTATTATTTCCCTATGACTTTCTCTGGGCTTGTGTCTTCCAGACTCGGCATCTGTGTGCCAAAGGAATGATAGGAAGATATATAGACCAGCCCCCTCACATGGTCATAGATGGCTTCTGGGGGCTCCTGGACAACCGAAATCCAGGGAGCTTCAGAATTGTACTGCCTTGACTTTGAATGCTGGCTGCATGCATTTGAACATGGCACCACTCTTCTCTCAGCTCCCACCTTGGTAAATGAGGGTGATGCTTTCCACTTCACATGGTGCTTAGGTATACAGACCATCTGGTGCAGTGTCTAGCTAAAGGGGCCCTTATTAAATGGCAGGTGTTGTTGCTGAGCTTTTGTTTTAACTTATTCCAAGCCTGTAAGTGAGCTCTGTAGGCCACCTAATTTGCACTGTTAGCTAATCAAGAGTTCAATATTAAATTCCTGAGTGTTCGTCAGCTCTGAACGACAGTGGGGGAGAGGAATAGACACTGAACGACTACTTGCTTTAAGAAAATTCTAGCTATGTTTGTGGGATAAGAAAGATGGCACATTATAAATTAGAGAACACAGATCATAGGGAAATAGGGCTTGCTCATGTCGAGAGGACTGAAGAAGCAGAGATAAGAGAATCACCGGAAATGGATGGACCTCCCTTGCTCTTGGATTGGGAGGATCAACATAGTAAAAATGGCAATTCTACCAAAGGCTATTTATAGATTCAATGCAATCCCCATCAAGATCCCATCAAAATTCTTCACAGATCTTGAGAGGACAATAATCAACTTTATATGGAAAAACAAAAAACCCAGGATAGCCAAAACAATCCTATACAATAAAGGATCTTCTGGAGGCATTACCATCCACTGTGGAAGTCAGTGTTTCGGTTTCTCAGGAAATTCGGGATCAACTTACCCCTGGACCCAGCAATACCACTCCTGGGAATATACCCAAGAGATGCTCTATCATATGACAAAAGCATTTGTTCAACTATGTTCATAGCAGTATTATTTGTAATAGCCAGAACCTGGAAACAACCTAGATGCCCTTCAATGGAAGAATGGATGAAGAAAGTATGGAATATATACACGCTAGAGTACTACGCTGCGGTAAAAAACAATGACTTCTCGAATTTTGCAGGCAAATGGATGGAAATAGAAAACACTATCCTGAGTGAGGTGTCCCAGACCCAAAAAGATGAACATGGGATGTACTCGCTCATAATTGGTTTCTAGCCATAAATTAGGGCCGCGGAGTCTACAATAGGTGAACCTAAAGAAGCTAAGTAAGAAGGTGAACCCAAGGAAAAACATATAGTTATCCTCTTGGCTAAGGGAAGTAGACCCAATTGCCGGGGAGAAAATTAGGATCTTGGGGGTGGGGTGGGATGGGGGTAAGGGGAGATGGGGAGAGAAAAGGTAGAAGGGAAGGAGGGGGGACTTGGGGAATCAGGAGAATTGGGATAAAGGAAAGGTGGATAGGGGAGCACGGAACCACAATTCTTAGTTAAGGGAACCACTTTAGGGTGAGCAAGAGATTTGACCCTAGAGGGGCTCCCAAGTGCCCAACATGAGGTTCCCAGTTAGTTCCTTGGGTAGCTGAGGATTGGGAACCTGAAATGACCCTATCCGAGAGCAATACTGACGAATATCTTGCATATCATCATAGAACCTTCATCTGGTGATGGATGGAGACAGAGACAGAGACCCACACTGGAGCACTGGACTGAGCTCCCAAGGTCCCAATGAGGAGCAGAAGGAGGGAGAACATGAGCAAAGAAGTCGGGACCACGAGGCGTGCACCCACCCACTGAGACAGTGGAGCTGATCTACTGGGAGCTCACCAAGGCCAGCTGGACTGTGACCGAAAAAGCATGGGATAAAACCGGACTCTCTGAACATGGCGAACAATGAGGGCTGATGAGACGCCAAGGACAATGGCACGGGGTTTTGATCCTACTTAATGTGCTGGCTTTGTGGAAGCCTAGCCAGTTTGGATGTTCACCTTCCTAGATATGGACGGAGGGGGGAGGACCTAGGACTTACCACAGGGCAGGGAACCTGGACTGCTCTGTGGACTGGAGAGGGAGGGGGAGAGGAGTGGGGGGAGGGGTAGAAGGGTGGGAGGAGGGGGAGAAGGGTGGGAGGAGGGGAAGGGAAATGGGAGGCTGGGAGGAGGTGGAAACTTGTAGTAAATTATTATATAAAAAAAATAAAAAAAAAAAAAGAGAATCACCGGAAATGGGACTCATTAGACTAGGAGGAGTCTGGATCCGGGATCGGGGCAGAAGACGAGCCCAGTCAATTAGCAGGAGAAGCTCCCACCCCCACCCCAAGCCCACATTCCAGAGAGCATCACCTCCATAGGATTGACTGTGATCGTCAGGGCCGAGTCATCCCAATCCATCTCAGCTTCTTTGGCGGCCTCAGTCTCTTGGAGAAAATGCTGGTGGGCAATTCGAACTCGGTAGACACCCATGGCCACAACGAACACCAGCATGCACACGGAGATAATGATGACCACTGTGGCGATGCTCGGGACCACTGAAACAAAAAAGGAACCCAAATAACATGATGATCAAAGCGATCACTCATTCTTCCAAAGGACAAGACATCTGTGTTCACAATAAAATCTTCCCTCCAGTTTCTCAGTCGTAGGTTTCTGGGGCCTTACCTCACTATGCCTGGGATATACTTTCATCCATGTGTGTTAGATGTTACACCCACTCTGCTATGGTAATTGTGAAGAGTAAGGAAGATAATCTCTGTGAGCGTCTACAGAGGCACACAGTAGGCATTCAATAAATGTAGATTCTCTTTTACTCATGGCTTTTCTCCTCAAATTGTATGGAAGTTTCCTCTGAGTTAGGCACTATAAAATTTAGTAGGAATATGTGTGCGACCCGACGGTGACACAATACAGCAAGCGCTCAAGCAAAGGCATGGGCAGATGACTTTGAATGTGCTAAGTGTGGAAGCGGTTCATGGAAAGCTGTTGAGTTGGGCCTGAAATGACTAACATAACGTCTCAGCCCTTTGTACCAATCTCTGTCATTACGGGTTGCATGAAACTCCTTGCTTAGTTGGTTGACTCCCTGTTGAAAGCAGATGTGTTCAGAGAGAGGGTTTGTAGTTTCCCCACAGCAGGAGTCCCTTCCTCAGCTCCGAGCACCTTTGGGTGCTACAATATAACTGTCTGCTCAGTGACTGTCTGAATTGCCATCGAATGTCCTACCTGAGCTGCGTTGGATACTAGTCCGGGACTCAGGGTGATGGACAGACTGGAGGAAGGGAGGCTGCACAACAAGGTGGTTGACGTGCTCCTTATCAGAGAC
This sequence comes from Microtus oregoni, assembly GCF_018167655.1. Classification (NCBI taxonomy): domain Eukaryota; kingdom Metazoa; phylum Chordata; class Mammalia; order Rodentia; family Cricetidae; genus Microtus; species Microtus oregoni. The sequence goes on along the minus strand of NW_024543087.1, from coordinate 26,388,549 downwards.
TCTGACTTCATGGAGGACACTGACCTGGGAAGAGCAAGGAGAGATGCAAGCAGGAGGTTGAGATAGTTCTCTGAATGAATGAGGGAGCGTGCAGGTGGGTCCGGCCTCCCCTAACAATGGCAGGATACACTCACCTCCAGGTTGAACTCATTGCTAGTGTAACGCCCATTGAGTTCTGAACACTTGATCCGGAACCTCCGGGTCTCAAGGGAAGTGGGATGCCAGTTGCGGTAATGGAGATGGTGCAGCACTTGCTCGTAGCGGCTCATGGACCCTACACCTGCACAAAGAGACCATACCTACTGTCAGGAGGGAAAAGAGAAGGGGGAACTGTAGGCATAGGAGACAGACTGATGCTGTCAGGGCTGTGAATCCAGGGTAAAAGTCAGAGCACTTATGGGTGGGAAAGGAGCAGAAGCAGAAGCTTCAAAGATGAAACCAATTCAAAGAGTTTCCATGTAGACTAGTCTATGACTGGAATGTTTGGCCCCAGTCTGTCAAACGTAGCTGAGGCATTTTCTGGGATCAAAAAGTAAAGTCCCCCTCTCAGTTTCTACAGATTCCCAAAGAATAAGGATAAGGTACAGTTTTCCCAGAGGGGGGAGTTACTCTAGAAAGTAAAGACTAGAAACATAAGAATTTCCACTTGACCCCTAGGACTGCACGATACACCCCAACCCCAGATGCTACGATAGTCAGTGTCCCTTGACAAGACTGTTCTGAGAGGACACCACTGAGCAGAGGGGGTGTGGGACCTTACCATAAATAGATAGAGTAGCTGGCTGTAGAGATAGTGGCATCTAGGTGTCATTGGTGAAGCTCACTGTGGTTGAGGACACAACACTGAGCAGAGGGGCTGTGTGGGACCTTACCATAGATGGAGTAGCCTGCCGTAGAGTTAGTGGCATCTAGGTGTTGTTGGTGAAGCTCACTGTGGTTGAGCTCCAAGCACTCATGTCTCGGATCCAGGTCCCCTCCAAGTACCAAAATGTCACAGAAATCCAAGTTGTGTAGCATTTCTTCCAAGACTGACGATTTGGGGGCTGCAGGAAGGAGGGTGCATGAGAAACACCAGCATTGAGAGCTCTTGCTCACCTTGGCACCTCCTCTGTTACTGCTTGCACATCTAGGTGGATCAGGAGGAGGGGGCATGCAACCCTGTTAGCCACACCCATTACTCAAGCATCAGGGCATCTTCAAGAAGGTGGCATGAGTTAGTGGGGAGAAGGCATGTGTCTCTGAGGAGCCATATACTACTCAGTTTCCTCATTGGGGGGGGGCATTATAGGTCATAGCCACAGTTTGCATTGGGGAAGAACTAAGTGGCTCTTCATCAGACTCGTGTGCTTTTTCCATGTGGAGTGTGTGTGTGTGTGTGTGTGTGTGTGTGTGTGTGCGTCTGCATGCACACATGTGCATGCACATGCATACATGCACTCTAGAGCGTGCACGCATGAGTGTGTATGTCCACACCAGGCTCCGAGGATCTCAAGGGAAGAAACTTATTTAGAATCTGGCACAGGAACTGCCATGAAGCAGCCTCTATGCTTTACTCAAACAGAAATGGCTTGTTCATTAATCATCACTGGATTCCACAAGATATAAGCAAAAGTTAATTAATAATTAATAAATTAGAGCAAATTGATTAGTTCATATGCTCTCACAGGAGCCCATTAGCAAGCTGGTCAGTATGGTGGTCCTTGCCTGATTTTATGACTCCAAATTTCTGCAGGAAATATCCATGTATTGGAATGCTAGACAATTTGGCAGTCTTAACTAAAAACCCCATTTAAAGACAAAGGTGTTGGCTACTTATGGAATGGATGCTGTGTGCCAGGCACAGTGCAAGGATAATAGACACTAGTACTATCCACAGTCCATCACTGGGGGCATAGATGCTCAAAGAAGTGGAGGGGGGTAGTTGCCCAAAGTCACATAGAGAGTATGTGATAGAGTGTGCTGTTCTGGCCCTATAACTTGGAAACTTGTAACTTCTAAGGCTACATCTTCAAATATTATTGGTATCTATAACAATGCAAATGTTTAAAAAGACATTCAAAGGACAAGGCAATTATTTTCATTAAAAAATTCCAGTGGTACCTAAAATAGTTTTGTTCTCATTAGCTACATATTATTAGAGTTTCTGCATGCCTAAGTTTTTACTCTTAGCCAACCACAATGGTTCCTTGTGCTACTAGCAATATACAAAAGCACAATAATTTACATTAACACTGAGGTCAATTGTTAGCAGAAGTGAATGTGCAATTGCAAATCTCTGCCAGGTGTTTTCTAGCTTCCTTTCAGGTGGACTTAGGTCACCTTCCTCATAATACAACTGGCTAGAGTCGCACTAGGCAGGTGTGTGTCCTGGTTGCTACCTCATGGTTATTTCCCTACGGCATTATCTTCTTCTATCCCTTCGTTCCTGGGTCCACTGTGTCAAAGGGACTGCTGGGTTAGGAGCCCTGAGTGGAATCATTCATGACCGAGCCCTCCAGGATCTGCTGGTCTGGTTGAACAAACAGGTAATGCACCACCAAGAGCTAACTCTACTAAAGAGAGCTAGAGGGAAGCCCAAGCCTTTGGCATCTCAGGCTGGGAGTCAGGGTGGTGATGAGCAGAACATTTCAGAAGTTGTGTTGAATGAGATCGTTGCAAACAGTCGATAGCAGGGGTCAGAAGAGAGATGGGTACAAGGGAGCCAAGTAGACAGAAGCATGGAAACATACATGTGTTGGGGTATTGAGTATGTAGCTGTGTGCTCCTGCATAAATAGGAATGGCCGTGAGTATATGTGCATATATGCCAGTGGGGGGCAGAAGATGACCCTGGAACCTGTCACTGTGGCCTGGTAGCAAATGCAGTTGGCCTGCTCATTTAAGAGTCTCGTAAAAATGACTATTTCAACAGTAAGTGTAGAAATTTAGAAGTTCTAATAATAGCTCTCGGGCACTGGGCTGTGCGCTCTGCCTGCATCTCTCATAAATAGGAGGTGAAGTGTGGACCCAGTTAACTGCTTTCCCCCGCATTGGCTGTGTGCGGGTATCAGCTGCGGCAAAGCTCAATGCTCTTGGGCTGTGACCACTGAAGTCAGCAGGCCTTCCTTTTCTCAGTCCGATTTTAGCCACAAATGAGTACAACAGAGGAGGGAAGGGTCACCTGACTTAATGCACCATGGCATGTAACTCAGAAACCACCCTGGCTGGCCAGGTGTGAAATACCAACTATTTTTAGGCGTTCAGGAGGTCTGCCCCTTGAGAACCTATTCACGGAGGACCAGTGTGGTTTAAGACGGTGGGTAATTGGGATTATTATAGAAGCAGCTCTTCAGGGACTCAGGCCTACTGGTACCAACACATCATTAGCAGCGGCTTTGGATCGGGGAGGGGCTTGAAACTGTGCTTCTGGAGGAGGCTTTGAAGGACTGTTCTCAGACAAGCATTGCCTCGTGATGCTGAGTCTCTCTGAGTTGCAAAAGGAAGGCTCCCTTCCTTCCTCTCTGCACACTCTCTCTGTGGGCTTCTTTCCTTTTGTCTGCATCCAGCATATGCTCTTGCTTTCTGTGTAATGGAGTGTTTCTCCCAAGCAGAGAATGGAAACTAATCCTTCCCTCAGCAACAGCCCTAATAATGAAACTGGTGGGAATTACAACCCGGGAGTTCCCTGAGAGCTCAGTCATATTGCCTTGTGCAGTGTATATGGAAATGCGGAGCCGGGCTCTATCCTTTGCACACCCTTAGCACTTCTTCTAGTGATCGGAAAAACACAAACCCACTTCAGGGCATTTTTGCAGTCACAGAAAAGGGAAGGTAAATCGTCTCTCTCCGTGCTTCTTAGGGGACCCTGTGTTAGCATCAAGTATCTTTTCTTCTGGGCATCTCTTTCTTACATGGCTCTGATCATGCTACATGGGTACTGCTAAGTCTTCTTGTCACTTCTCACTTACCATGTAGCACAAGTGTATTCCTTCTTGCTTCCTGACACTAACATGGGTGTGCTACACTCTGGTGAGTTGCCTGTCCCTTTCCTGCTCATCATCTGAGTGTTTTTAGCTTTGTTTGATCTTTCCTGTTATACATCATCCTGCCGTGGGTGAGAAGTGTGGTTATCCTGATGTATATCATTATACTCCACCCTCCCGCGGTCCCATGTGCACCTGTGCCTGTGGCTCTCGTGTCCCCGGAGGCTTCCGTTTTGGCAAAGCTGCTCACGATCTTGATGTCAGGGAAGAGAGTCACTCCTCTGGCACTTTCAAACTGGGCAGCTGGTCTCCAGAAGCGCTCTGTTCCCTGGAGGGTAATCTGGGGCTCGATGGCCTGCAGGACCATGATGTAGGCATCCACATCTGGGATGCTGATGCACACATCTTCCCCAAAGCACCTGGAAAGACATCTCCAGTCATGGCCCTGGTCAGCTGATGATTTAAACCATCTGCTCCAGAGCCGTGGGCAATGACTGCCACCTCCTGTCCTTGTCAAGGTGTCCTGGATGTTAGGGATCTCTGAGGGTGGCAGCAGACCTTCACATGTAAAGCCACATTTATACCCCCAACCATTAACAATGCAGGGATGTAAAAGACTGGCTCCTGGAAGGGATGGGACTTTTCAATACTAGCAACAAGTTGCCATTAAAGCTTTCATTATCTTTTAGCAAAGTAACATTAATTAGAAAGCAACTGTTTGCTTTTGTACATTAGGATTTGGTAAGGGAATTGTTGCCTGGTTGGCTATGGCCATTTTATAAGATGAGAGCCCAGGGCTAAATTCTCCTGCTGTAAATATGCTTGTGTTCTCGAGCAAGGAACTCAGGACCGCGAGGGGTGCACCCACACACTGAGACAATGGGGATGTTCTATCGGGAACTCACCAAGGCCAGCTGGACTGGATCTGAAAAAGCATGGGATAAAACTGGACTCGCTGAACATAGCAGACAATGAGGACTGCTGAGAAGTCAAGAACATTGGCACTGGGTTTTGATCCTACTGCACGTACTGGCTTTGTGGGAGCCTAGGCTGTTTGGATGTTCACCTTACTAGACCTGGAAGGAGGTGAGTGGTCCTTGGACTCCCCACAGGGCAGGGAACCCTGACTACTCTTTGGGCTAATGAGAGAGGGGGAGTTGATTGGGGGAGGGGGAAGGAAATGGGAGGCGGTGGCGGGGAGAAGACAGAAATCTTTAATAAATAAATAAATAAATAAATAAATAAAATATGCTTGTGTTCTGTCTGTGGTGGTATCACAGGGGCGCACCTCTTCTATGGGTGAGGGCAGGCTAAAGCAGTTATATTAATTTACCCTAGTGCACTGCTACGCAAGCGTCTGGTAAGGTTTGGAAGGGTGATAGACGAGGATCCATGCCCTGCTTGGCCACTCCTGGCTAGGTAGTTCATTGCTTTGTACTTTAGCTTCTTATCCACACAATACAATCGGGAGAGCAATGATCACCCTGTATTAGTATTGGCTAGTTAAAAAGACCCTCAAAACAGCTGCTGCCCAGAGCTTGCATCCTGATTTGAATCCAGTAAAGTCTAAGCTTTCTCATTAGGTTCACTGAAGCCTACAAATCATCGATACTCTCCATTATCATTGACTCCAAAGACTTGGGCAAAACCAGTGAGGACTGCCTAGACCAATTGTGTGTTCTAGGCATTTAGGCTCGATCCCCATAGAGGCAGCCATCATCCTGTATGCTGAGAGAAGGTCCCCAGGGGAAGAAGGAAGGGTAGTTTGTGTAAGTCCCCTGAGGAGATGGAGTTTTCATCTCTTCCACACTCTAGGTTAGATGCTGAGTTTGGGAGCTACCGCAGGTTCCCAGCCCAGCTTCCTGTTACCTTTGCCCTGCCTACCCAATGGGCTCCCAATCCTCGCAGTGGACAGCAGGTCTCAGTGACGGACTCTGGGCAGTTTCTTCCCTCTTCTTTACTGACATTGGAGCTGACTCAGTGGTGCCTACACCTAACCTTAGCCTCTTGAGTAGGGACACATTTTCATCCCTCTGCTGAGCGTTGCTTCCCGCTGCTGGCATCTCTTCCAGGTCCAGAAATGCAGGTCAGCAGACCCATCCCTGTGGTCCTTTCCCTTGAGCTTTTCTAGCCCAGTTGCTTAGTGACTATATTTCCATCTATGACTATATTTCCATCTCCTGAGAGTCTCCCTGCGGACCCTTACCTAGCAGTCATCTCAAGTAGCTGCCATGTCTGGGAAGTGATGTATCAACGCTTCAAGTAAACTATCAAAGACTTCAGTAATCTCATTTTCTTAATTGAACTCTGCTCCCTGGGGACAAGAACCATGCTTTCTCTTTCTCTGGCTTGCCCATAGTATTTAAGAATTCTACAAAGCAAAGTTAGTTAAGTTAATCAAATTTAATAAATATTGTCAAGCACCTACCATGTGCTAGGTGCTATGCCCTTATACCAGACCATTTTAGACCTAGCTGTTGGAGAATGTATAGAAATCAGGCCTTTCTAGGCATCAGATTAGTTGTGGGATAAAATACAGAAAGGTAGGTTTGAATTGGTGACACTACCTAACGTTTTCCTTAAGAAAGCAAAAGGAGATCGCAGGTCCCTGAAGCATCTCCCATGGACAGCAGAGTTGAGAAAAGTAGGGTAAGAGAAGCCCTGCCTGCAAAGGAATATTCCCAAGGGACCACTGCCTCAGCCTCAGCTGGGCCTAGGCTGCTTGGCTGTCACTCACTGGACTTTGGAAGAGAGTCTGAGGCGCCGGACCCCTGCTGTTGGGAACTGCCTGGAGTTGATGTAGGACACCTTCTGGAGGGCTCGGTTGATGTTCCCAATGTCATCACCTTCCATCACGAGGACGGACTGTGAAGGGTTGAAGTGATACTGGAAGACAGAAGTGGGCATCACAGGAAAGATGGTCAATGATAGGCACGGCGCTCTGAAAACTGCAACTCCGCAAAGAAGCCACTAAGGCCGCCTTGGTCATCCCCAGAACATGGGAAGATGATGAAGCAGTTATGGTCTCCACCTCACTAGGGAGTAGTACATGCTCCTTGTCCATGCTGGCAAATTTCTGATAACACACACACACACACACACACACACACACACACACACACACACACACACCTCACAGCAGAATGTAAGTATCTCTTCTCTAAGCCCATCTATTTCTATGCTGTTAGTCTTTGGGAACTCAGTCAGACAGACAGGTGACAATGCCAAATTTCTCTGGTTTTCTTTCATATTTCTCTTACTACATGGGAAGTTGAATGTATATTTTCATGGGTTTAAGAAGAATATCTGTTTACTTTACCCTGATCTGACCAAAACGTCTTTACAGCAATACTCTTGTTCTGTGTGCCATTGTTGGGAGTCACTGGCATGGTGCTCCTAGTCAACTGATGGGACTTCCTTTGTTTCCTTTACTTACTATATAAGTCTTTTATTTCTGCCTACTCCTTGAAGCACCTAGCTGTCTTCATTTAGGTCTCAATGGGATTGTATATTTTTTCTTCCTGATAACACTTACAAAATAGTAGCATGGTTACAGGGTATACTGATGAGGGCTCTGTTCACTGATCACAGGGACCCTACTGATCCATGATCCCAGAAGCTAGCTCCAGTGATCTGAGGACTGTTAGATGGACAAATGAATGGTTCCTGATGGACCGATGACTGGATGGTTCCTCAAGCTTCCATTTACTCAGCACCATCTCCTGTCGGTCCCCACAGGATCTTCTAGTCCTTTTCAGCAAGCTCATCATTACAGCACCAAACTCTGCTCTCTCCCTTTCCTAAGAACTGTAGAAATAGCAATTCCTACCTCCCTTGTGCCATGTGTTTTAAGGTCATGTGACCACACCTGACCAATGAGACAAAGGAGAAAGGAGGTTGGATGTCCTGGACCAGGGCAGGGAACTGCCCTATGCAGTTCTCTAGTCTGTCCCCTCCACTTCAATGACCTTCAGCCTCTACCTAGTTACTCTACCTCATCCCCTCTACTTATGTAAGAGGAAAACATTTCTATGTGTCCAGTCCACTGAATTGTAGAGTTACTACCACCATAGGTCAACCTATCTGGGGGATGAAGTCAGCCCTTCCCAGTCATGATTCTTCTCTTATGCAGCATAGCTGAGAGACCACAAGTTTAAATGAGATAACATACAGGATGAGTATATTGCAAATGAGATACTTGGGGCCAGAAGTGTTTGGGATGCTTTGTTTAGATGTGAAATATTTGGACATAGACGTAATGAGGTGTTTTAGGGCTGGAGCCTAAATCTTACATAAAATTCATTTATGGTTCATATATATCATATATACTCAGTCTTCAGGTAATTGTATGTAATATTTTTTATGTGCCTGTGGTTTGACTGTGGTCTGTCACAGGAGACTAGCTGCAACTTTTCACATGTTTCATATCAGTGCTTACGAAATTTTGTATTTCAGAACAGTAGATTAAAGAGGCCCACCTTTCTAGTATTTAAAAAGCATTCAATATAGGAACGCCAGTGCTGTAGTAAGTCTACCTTTGTTGAGTCTTTGCTCTTGAGACCACTGTACCTTTGTTGCCTTTCCTTCCCCATGGTCTAACTCTTCCCTGTCCCTTCAAAGTCCTGGGTAGGGTCCCTCTGAGTTGTGACCTCTGTCCATGAGCACAGCTTCCCTGCTTTAGATTCAGGACGTCCCAGGTAGATATTCCACAGACAGCCACTGAATGTCTCTAACCACTATTCCACAGCCAGCCACTGGGGTTAGCCTCAAACCACCATTACACAGCTAATCACTGTGTGTGTCTCTATGTACGGATGTATCTTCCAATCAGGATGCTCATCTCTGAAGCCACCACACACCAGTGGGTCCTGTACAGATCTGAAACATGTTTATGAGTCATCCATTTTAGATCTGAAAAGATTTAAGGTTATCCTTCCAAAAACACTACTGAGAATTCTGGCCTGCTCCTCTGCATGGTGCCACTGTCTGTGTGAGACCCTCAAGGGCCTGGTTACTAGCTTACCTCAGCTTTCCCACAGGGTCTAGAGTGGCAATCATACAAAGAAGATGGTTAGCACTACAGAGATGGCTGAAGTTTGAGCCTGGCATAAGACTGAATAGGAAGATCGAGAGGTTCGTGGAGAGCAGTGGTTATCAACTGTCCTGATGCTGCGACCCTTTAATACAGCTCCTAATGTTGTGGTGAGCCCCAACCATCAAATCATTATTGTTGCTACTTCATAAACGTAATTTTACTACCGTTATGAATCATAATGTAAATATCTGTGTTTTCCAATGGTCATAGGTGACCCCTGTGAAAGAGTCATTCCATCCCAAAGGGGTCATGGCCCACAGGTTGAGACACATTGTTCGAGAAGAATGACCTGACAGCATTTCTTGGCAATTGACAGAGCACAGGTCTCCACTGAATCCTAGCAAAAGCACAGGCTAGCCAATGGGCTGGATTTCCAGTTAATACCCAGTTCAGGCCCGAGAACTTCTAACCACAGAGCATGAAGATGGACACTGGCCCAGTGGCCAATATAGTTCTTGCAGGATCAATAAAAGTCTTCATAGGTTCTCATATTTTTCTAGCTGCAGTATTTCATGCTCTAGGGATATGTCTGTAGTAATGTGGTAAACATGTTTGTACTGGCACAATCATAGTGGCAAACAGAGCCCATAGTTCCTTGGGAATCTGTGTTATGATCATAGTAAGCCAGGAAGATGGTAGAAAGATAACCTTCCAGAACGGCCACTTCTCCCAGACACTCACCTGGTTTCTTCAGTTTCCTTGCAGGCTGGACTATCAATAAAATTCCTATCCAAGACCTGAGCTCCCTTGCCTCAGCATCAGGTTGGCTATGGCTTGTGGGGCACTTTGCCATTCCCTGGCCAACTACCACCTGCAATCCTCTTTCATCTGAACCAAATGGCTCAGAGGGTAAAGGCCTTTGCCACCAAGCCTGACAATTTGAATTGTAATCCCTGAGACCCACATGGCAGAAGGGTGAAAACTGGATCCCGTAAGTTGTCCTCTGACTTCCGCATGAGTATCATGGCATGCATCCTCCTCCAGATACATAAGTAAATTAGCAGAAAGGTCCCCTGTGCCTCAAAAGGACCTGTGATTTGCCAAGAACCTATTAGGTTTGCTACAGAAATGTATTATCTATATTGCTAAAAGATACATAGTATTAATTCCTTTTGTACTTGGGGGGTGGGGCTTTGGGTGTTGAAATATCTTGCCCAGGGTCACCAAGGGAGTAAATAAATAAATTATAAAAATACTGGTGCTGAGAACATAGGAGTGTCTGGCGCTAAGGTCACTATTCTTTCATGCTCTCCCACACTGTGAAGGTGAGGGTGGCAAAGATGGTGCTGTGAAAATCAGAACAGGATACTCTTCCAGAATGTGACTATTCAGTGGTATCTTGCATGTGCACAAGGCAACAAACACCACAACCCTGTGGAGATTGAAATATCCTCCAGAAGTATCCAGAAATATGCACGATCCACAGGAAGATAAGCTGAACAAAGAGCTGGTGCTAGACCATATCCATGGAGAAGTCCCTTCAGCAAGTGATGTCTTGCTTCTTTATAAGTCAATCACACAGCACACGGCTAGTCACTGGCAAACCAAATGGTAGTCATTCAGCAATGATGGACAGGAGACATGCAGGGTCTGAAGGAAGTTAGTTTTAATAATGGTCAAGGCCATCTTTTAATCAGAGTTGCTGGTGTGGAGGAAAGAGGCAACGACTTACTTTGGACAAGTCCCTAAGCCCCAGTCCCCTTGCTTTTGAAATGAGGTCATAATCTTTAATTTGTTTTGAGGGGTAGAGACAATGAACATAAAATAGCCCCCAGTGAGCGCTCTGTAAACTGAGTGTCTTATTAACTTCTCTCGCAGACCTCGTGCTCTCACAAGTCAGGCCTTAGGGATGGGAAAGGACCATTTGTAGTGACTTGGGTATGAGCCGGTGGGATGCCAAATGGCTTCCCCAAACCCCTCTATTTGTGTGACACTTAGCTTAGCACTTTTCTTTCCACAGGCTATGACTACTCATTAGAAATCACTTTGGTTCTTAATTTATTATTCACAAAATGCCTGGTTGTTAAGTCTAGCATCTTTGGTTTTTTTTTTTTTTTTTTCCTCCGTCAAGCCTGGAACTCTGCAACGGTGGCTCTTGGGAATGGTTCAAGGAAGAGGCTGCATTTATAGGCAGGCAGTGAGTCGGAGTGTGAAAAAGAGAGGGTTGGAGGCTAGATTTCTGTAGCACTGTGTGGACAATATGCCAAGGAAATAACACATGCTAATCAGATCAGCTTTCTTTGGGACATGCGATTAACATGCGTGTATGAGCTTGTGTGTGTCAAAGCCATGGTTGGTAAACAGTATCTGGGAATTCAATCCTTCCTAACCATGCCTTCTGTATTCTGTCTTCCCCTTCTGACCCAGTGTCTAGGGTAGGGATCGTAAACCCTGCAGGCCAAGATTATTTTCTCTTATTTGAGCCTTCAATGGCTCCTCGTAGTTGACAGGAAACAAAATACATCTAAATGGATCTAGGAGTCCATGATATGGTCTTCATCTAGCTCCTTGGTCCCACTTTTGTGCTACTATTTGGGCGCTTACAACACCGGCCCCGAGGTTCCTGTGCATTTCTGCCATGCTCCTTTGCTACCGCTCAAATTCCCAGATGGTCTTGGAGTGTCTGCTCGCTATTTCCCTTCCTTTACTGGGAGGACTCCTACCTGATATTACACATTCTCCTCAGGCTTCCCCTCCTCTGGGGAGCCTTCCCTGAAGGCCATTCACCCTGAATCTGAAGCTATAGTGTGGGGCTGCCTAGATTCAGATTCTGGATCAGCCCATCACTAACTTCAGGATGTTTCTTGAACATCCTTTATCCTTCAGTTCTCAATATCAGAACAACACAGTACTTTTATCAATGGGAAGGGATATTACAAAGAGGGATGGCCAGAAAGCATTTAGAACAAGCAATGTCTGCCTCTTAGAGCCCTTGGGGAATGTCAGTGCTCACCGTCAATGTAGTGGTACCCAAACAGGTTTATTGACCGTTAGAGCTACTGAAGTATCTAAAGACAACAAGCTGAGATCATCCACCTTTGTATGGTAGAACCATGCCCATAACAGCAGCATGATATGTTTACTGAAGTGATCACATTTTAATGAATGCCACAGGTGCTCAGACCAGCAGGCCCTGCTTGCAAATCCAGGGCCAGAGTCCTCAAGTGTTAGACCCTTGTTACGTTAGGAGTAGGTTCTGCTGGAAAGTGAGTCCCTGGCTACCAGGCCCATGGTATATGACAAGGCAGGCCCATGATAGACTGGAGACAGATGGACAGCAAATAGAGATTCTCGGCTATTATCACTTTCCCTTGGGAAATAGCCAAGGGGAAGTACTATGGCTTCTGGGCACTCCAGGAGCTTTCCTGGTCTTCAGGACGCAGAGGGTAGGCCATCCTGACTTCCAGAAAAGAGCTAGGGACGCACTTTCTCACATTGGGGCCTGCCATGATTCATCAGGGTCTTCAATGGGACTGACCCTGCTTTTTATTCAGAACTCAGGGGTCCAGGACCAGCTAGAGCCTCTTATATCTAGGTGAGACCAGAAGGTAACCTTACCTATCCAAGTAAAGCTTGCTGGGGCCACAGCTGTCTCTCCCCTGCCTTCTGAGAGATGCTTTTCTAAGAACACAGCTCTGATTTGATGAATCACTTGCATATTTTGGTTTTACATAGGCAATAAAAACCGCACATTTTCATCTTTCTTGTGACTTCCAGATATTGCTTGAAGGGGACCTGGCTTTACTTTAACAATGTAAGACCTAGTGACTGTCATATCTGCTTTCCAATTCTACCTCACGTCTGTCGTCTCTCTCCTGTCTCATTTGTGTTTCAGAGTCCTAATTCTTTGTTTACATTTTATGTTTCTGAAATGTATTCCTGCATGCCACTTTAGCGCCTTTAGGCAAATGAATAGCAAAGTAGCAAACAATCTGCAGACAAATGAAGTTTCTTACCCCCCTCCAGGAAGACGCGACTGGTGTCGTCTGTCTATTCTAGATCTAGAAGTTTCAGGAGCTGGCGGCAGAAGTCCGTCCTGGAAGTCATGACCACTAACTGGTCTCCAGCAAAATGTGATCACACCTTAACCGAGGTTCCATTTCTGGGAGGCTTCTTGGGAAACAATTAGTTCCTGGCATGCTCAGGTGTTGGGTAACTTTCTACTCCTAAATCGGTGTCTTATCAGAGGTGGTATCAGTGCCTTCCTTACCTTTATTCCTTGCCCGAGGCTTTCCAAGGAATTAATATCCAGCCCTTCTTTGCAGGCTTGCAGACAAGAAATCACCTTCTGGCTTTCCATTTTTCCAGGACGGATCGTGAGGCTGGCAAGGCTGCCATGGAAAAACTGTGCAAACCGTGGTTTGGCCACTTCGCCTCCTGTAAGAACAAGAAATATTGTCATCTGCCTTGAGGAGACTAGGTAGGAAGCACCAGGAACCAAGGTCACTCATACTGTCTATGTGTTCTTTAATTCTAAGGGATAGAAACAAGCCAATGTGTGTTTGTGTGTGCAGGGGCTGAACACCATGGGAGCTGGGGTCTGTTACCATGCCCATGCAAGGTTCAAAGTACTCAAGATGCAGCTTCATCAGGAGCCACGCCCATCTCCCCCGCTGTTCTCTAAACCAGGTTTCTCTTATAACCCACCTCACCCAGACAGCCTTCCCTAGCCTCTTTACTAATCCCAATCCCCCTCCACCATCTTTGGATGGACTGCATGGACAGATCTAACCCAGGTCTTGCTTGGCTTTTTGTTCAGAGAACAAACAGAATGCGGAGAGGAGAGAAGATGGACAGAGACTGAGTCCCCATCTTGATCATTCCCAGGAGAGGTTCTGAAAACTCTTTGAGCCTCCATGACTCGTAGGACACATTAGTGCCCCCTAGCGCTAGTAGGCTGTCTCAGCACAGCAGCTCCCGAAGCTTCTGTGCTTTATGTTGTCTGAGGCTTGAGAATAGGCTGGGCATCCCTGTAAATAGCTTTCCCAGCTCCCCATTGATGTGGGAGTATCATATATCAACCTGTTGATTTCATTGGTTAAGCAATAAAGAAACTGCTTGGCCCTGATAGGTTAAAACATAGGTGGGAGGAGTAAACAGAACAGAATGCTGGGAGGAAGAGGAAGTGAGCTCAGAGAGACGTCATGCTTCCCTCTCCCAGACGGATGTGAGAGCTCTGCTCGCTGAGGCAGACGGCGATGCAGTCAGCCACCAGGTCAGACATGCTGAATCTTTCCTGGTAAGCACACCTCGTGGTGCTACATAGATTATTAGAAATGGGTTGAGGCTGAAACTAATGGGCCAGGCAGTGTTTAAAAGAATACAGTTTGTGTGTTGTTATTTCGGGGCATAAGCTAGCAAGGCAGCCAGGGTGCCAGGGACACAGCCCTGCTGCTCCTACTACAACACCCTATAGGGCAGCTTTCCAGCTAAGTGGACCTGGGGCACTCATGCTGCTCTTTGGTGAGCCAGGTGTGCCAGCAAAGCCTTGTGGGTAGTAGACGTTCCTATTGGAACTCCTTAGGTGCTGCCGATTGAACCTCTCCTGATAACCTACTGCGTGGCTCTCTGGGCTGGCCTGGGTTCTCCCTCATGCCTGCTCCATTGCTCTTACATTTGCTCACCCCATCCCAACCTCCCTGTCACCCAGGTTAGGCAAATTTCACAGTCTTTCAAAGGCCTCTTTCATTCCCTGTCACTGTTGTCTCCTCACACCTTACTGAGTCCCTGTTTCCCAAACCCCGTCCCTGTCCTGAGACCCACTGTGCTCTAGGTGTAGGGCCTGGATCACTTTAGTTGGTTTTACGGCTTTCATGTGGAATTACTAGTGAATTGTTTACACGCAGATGCTATCCTCGGTAGCCTAAATTGTTATCATCCACCTTGGCTACAAGTTTTAATCCTCTGGGAATCTTTAAAAAGATAAACTGGTGCCTGGGCCTTCGTGTGATACCCTGGAGATTTTGATTTAATGGTATGGGGAGGTTTTTTTTTTTTTTTAAAAGCTTCTTGGGTAAAGCAGATGTGAAGCCAAGGTTAAGAAGCATTGAGCTGTGAGCTTCTCCAGGTTGGGCCTTTTGCATGCTCCTTATGCGATCTCTCTCCTTGATGCTACCCGCAGGCTTGCTCGTCGCAAGTTGATATAATTTATTAGTTTAAGCCTTTCTTTCCTGGATAGCAAAGATCACTCATGCATTATTCATTTTAATGAAGACAATACTGAGCAAGTAAGTATTAGGGGCTGAGGGTTGCACCAGGCACTGTGCATAAGTTGACTCATTTATTCTTCTCAAGAACACTTAGCCTCTTGTGTCCTCCTGGCATGCTGTAGTCTGCCTGGCATACAACAGATGCTTTATAATTGCCTGTCGGATTGAAGAGGAGGATGTGCTGCATGCCACCATAGTCATCGTGGGCACTGTGGCTCTCTCGCCCTTTCCTTCTTGCTAAGACAGGCCTGAGGCTTTGGGTATGGGTGCAAGCTCCAGGGAGAGAGTCTAAGCTGTCACACCATTGTTGCCCCAGTGATGGATTCAGGGGGTGGGTCTGGGGCCAGGGAAGAAGATGAAGCCAATCAGTACCTGGCATTCAATAAGCCATAATTATAGACCCAAGAAGATGCATGGGACCAAATTTCAGCTACCACCATGGAAAAAATGACTGGTAGCTTACACATAACAGCTTCTATTTTGCTCTCAGGAGGTTTTCAATTAGCTCTTGTTGTCTTTATATAATAAACCCACACTGCATAAGCCATCTGGTCATTAGCCTAGGAGTGATGAGGGCGATGCAGAATGTAGGGCAGAGCGAGAAGAGTCACATGGGAGCAAGGAGGACTCCAACGGGCTTTCCCGTCACTGTGTTTTGGGATATTCTCTGCTATAGGAACCATTTGTCTTTATGCGTTAAACCATTTTGTCTCATAGGTTGTTTCCTTGATGCATAAGGATTCTTTGCTTTGAAAGCAAAACAAGTCATTCTTAGTGCTTGGTTCCCAGGGAATTCCAAATAGATGGGACTTTGGTGAATGGCTTGCAAAGGACCTGGCTATGGGAGGACAGTTTGAGGTTTCCTGTTCTTGATGCTCCTCCATAAAAATTTGCATGTTCATGCCTTAGTGTTATGGCTTGGATGTGAAGTGACCCAACCAAAAGGCTCCCATATTGAAGAGTGGGTCCTACATGTTTGGAGGTTGGGCTTTTAGAAGGTGGTTGAATGATGCGGGCTCTGACCAAATCATTGACCTCCTTCACTGAGGGATTCAAACTATTCAAACTGTGGGGAGGCCACAGAAGCATACAGGGTGAGGCCTCTTTGGAAGATGTAGGTCACTCTCTCTGTTCCCTGGATGTCTTAGGAACAGCTCTGCTCCTCCTCACACTTCTTCCAGGATGCTCTCTCTTACCATGGCCCAGAAACAATGGGGCAGGCAGGTCAGGGCTGAAGGCTCTGGAGTCATGAGCCAAGATAAATACTTTGGCACATAAGAATTATATTTTCACATTTATTTATTTATTTTTAGTATTTGTCATAGTAATAAAATGTCTGACTTATAATCTTGTGAATTGATTTTTTTTAACCTACAGAAAAGAGAATGAGGGCTTGAGCATCAATGATGGAGATGCTATCCAAATGGCCATCTATTTCCTGCCTTGTCTCTAACCTTTGATCAGTAGAGTCAATGAGTATCACTGACTAGGTGTGACCTGTGTATCCAACACCATGTGCAATCTCAACATACATAATCTCCTTGAATCATCATAACTGCCCTGGAGACAGGCATTCATTATATAGGCACTCACATACAATAAAACTTAGGCTTGAAGTTGTAAAGTGTATATCCCTAAAATCTGAGTACTCTGTCTATCTATCATCTATCCTACCTCATCATCTCACTCAAAGGCTCTATCTCAAATGTCAATATCTGTGACAGGCTTGGATGCCAAGGTACCATGTTCTGTATTTCAACTTAAGAATCCAAGGTCTGTGCTGTACTATGTTTATGAATCAGAAGTCTCTAGGAGTGAAAATTAGTTAGCATTTTGCAATGGGAGACACACATAAAATTTGAAGCACATTTTACCCAGTATTAGATGTGATATAAAATATCAAAAATAATAGATACACTGAAATTTTTTCTTTTTAACATTGAAGGTGTCTACATGGGACACGCAGCTCCTCTGTCAAAATTCAAAATAAACTTGGTCATGAATCATTTTAAAAGAACAAAATATCAAAACTTTGTTTCCAGACATCATTTTGGAATCCTTAGACTAGATCAACATTTCAAAAACATTTCCAGTTTTATATTAGGTTTTATATTAGGTTCCTGTAACTGTAGGCTGTGGAGTAGGGTCTTCGGGAATATATAGTGAGTAGAGAGAGCGACTAAGGTAAATTAAAAGATAAGAATTAGATTGCTAAGATAATCTGAGGTTTCTAAGGCAGCACATGATCCATTTCTAAACAACCTGTTTACTAGGTCAGAGGAAAAAATAGCGGCCAAGGGGCCCTTGAAATGAATCAAGTTCTTTCTTATACTATTTCATTAATCCTTAAAGATGAGGGTATCTTGGAGATCTGAAGCCCTGTGCTTTATATTTTTATTGGGTATTTCTCTCATCTCACTTCCATTTATGCACATGTCTAGCCTTGCCACAGGTATAGCCACAGAAGAGGTTCAAGCGTGGGCTTCAGAAGCAGAAACCTTCCAAAGGACAAAGAAGACCTGACAGCGGGCGGTGGTGGCGCACGCCTTTAATCCCAGCACTCGGGAGGCAGAGGCAGGCGGATCTCAGTGAGTTCGAGACCAGCCTGGTCTACAAGAGCTAGTTCCAGGACAGGTTCTAAAACCACAGAGAAACCCTGTCTCGAAAAACCAAAAAAAAAAAAAAAAAAAAAAGATCTGACAGCAAGTCCACCTTCAGGAGGTAGAGAGGAAGAGAATCTGGCTTCTACCAGACAAGGGAGGTTGAGGAAATGGAGAGGATAAATCACAGGATGAAATCACCTACAACTGCTTTCAGGACTGAGCCCCTGGCAGGATGTGTGATATTTGCATGGCACTAAGTAGATTATACATAGATGGACCTGCACAGAGAACATGAAAAACACCATAAGTATTGATGTAGCCCATGGAAGGAAAGGAAGTGCCAAGACAGCAGTCAATCCTAAAGGGTCATTTAGTGACTGAGGACCAAGAGGTAGATGAGCATCGTTTCAATGGATAACCACATGGAAAGGTGACTGGATCCATATTACCCGATAAGTCTGCATCCTCACCTCCCTGATCAACCCACCATTACCCAAGGAAATGGAAAAATGCCAAATTTGAGGAGGTTAAACCTCTCTCACTCACATGGAATGAAGCTTGAAATGAAACAAAGATGGGCGTGGAAGAAAGCATTTCATCTTTGTGAACTGCTAGTCTGATCTGATACACGGACAACTCTTTTAACAAAATAAATGTACAGGTTTTGATACCTTTCCCAAGGCCACATGGCCAGGAACAAGGAACATTAAGATTCAGACTTGATCCAACCTTCTTCCTGCACACCATCTAATCAGATGTGGCTGAAAAAGTTGAAAGTGGACTTACTGGCAGGGGACAGGTTGGGACCGATGCGGTGCTGGCAGTGGATACCCAGTTTTGTAGCTTTTGTGGACATTGACTTCGGTGGCAATTCCCAGCAGCTGGGATGAGGAGGACTGGGAATCCCAGTTGCTTTAAAAACCAGGCAAACAGTGGCCTCTCGGTGGTTTCCCAACCACTGATTTAATGAAATACAGACTAAAAACATCTAAATATACTAAACACAGATACGTCCTTTCCTTGGCATTTGCTCTAAGCAATAAGAACCATTACAGAACATTTCTACCACATTAGGTCTTATAAATAATCTGTAGACACTTTGAAGACTACAGGAAGGTATTTGTTATGTTTATGCAAATATTCCACCACTTTAATAAGGAACTTGAGTTCTCTGATGTTTCTGCACCTGCCTGGCAACTGGGAACCAAGCGCCAACCCATATAAAGGACAATGTTATTTTGCATGCATGATCTGATGCAGCGTTCCTATTCTGAAGCAGAGCATTTAATGTGAATGAAAAGCTGCATATCCATCACCCACTGCCTGTCTGTCTTCTGAGAGGTGGGGGTCTGCTCACGATAAATGCAGCTCTAAGAGAAATTTAAAGCCAGAGACCTCTGTAACGTGAACCCACCAACTCTCCATCGTATACAAAGGTATTCAGAAAGCTACTGTCTTTCCTGCTATCTTTCCTCCTGCTATTTAGTCTAAGAAATACATGGGAAAGAGTGGAGGCTGTGCTTTCTTTTGCTTGCTCTTTGCAAGGCTTGTAGATGGGGATGCCCCTCAATGAACGCAATTTCACGGATGGTCAACTATCAATTTTGAGCAATGTAAATGGGCAGACTGTCTGAAACCTTGCTTTCTCTTTTTCCCTCATTTTGGTGATGGAGATACCCCTGGAATGCAAAGACGAAGTGAAGTGTGTAATAGACCCTCACAGGCTGCAGCTTTAAAGCTACGTGCATATAACCTCAAAGGGGGTTCACGTTGCTATAAGGTGCAGGTGACTTGCAAAGAAAAATGATCTGTCATCGTGGCTGGCCGTGACACATTTTCATCAAGCTTTCTTAACCCTCTTTTTCTTAAAAAAAATATAAGTGTACCATTTCTTTTGCTTTTATAGCAAATATTTATATGATACTGTAGAGAACAAAACATAAGATTTAGGGATGACCCCAAAAGTCAGATCCCTGAAATTGAGGCTCTAAATTTATGGAGTCAGAAGGTCTCTCATGCATCATCCGGAATATTGATTTCATTCCCCAGACAAAGAAATTGGGAGTCTGAGTGGCAGAGCTGTCTTCAAAAACCCAGAGTTGATGAACAGTGGCAGTGAGGTCTAGAGTTCCCCTCTACTCCCTCCAAACTCCAGGGCTAGCCTTTTCCTGCTGAGCCTGATGCTGGTGGGTCTGAAGCTATTATCTTTAGGTCTCTGCTGGTGTTGTCAGAACTCTGAGATAATGTCAAGGACATCTGGCAAGGGATTTACCTCAGATTCCAGCAGCCTCTAGTGCTCTTTGGCTGTGGTGATCTCGTACTGGTGGTATGTATCTGCATTCAGATCCAGGTTCCATGCCCCTGACATGGTACAGAGTGGGATCTAGATGATGCTCTTGTCACATGCTGTTGAGATGCCCATAGGGGAGCCCACCTAAGGTGCTCAACACAGTGCCTAGTGCATGTATGCAATGCAAATATGGGGCCTAGAACCAGGGGTAGTTTGTGCTGTTTCCTAAATTTGACCTTGGTCTCCCTTTAGAAGGGGCATCCTGTGAGAAGGAAGTTTCATACAGACTCCTTGGGGAATGCTGTCTGGATAGAGAGCACTCTATGCTGGTGTGTGCCTTCCTTTTTTTTTTCAGAAGCAGAAACCCAAGGGATGGAGAATAACTTGAACACAGACTTTATTAAAAGAAATTTGTACTAAATTAGACCAAGCTCATTAAGTGGAAGAATGTAGCTCAAGTCTCTGCACCAATGTTAGAGCCTGGAAGAAGGGGGAAAATGACCTGAAAATGCACAGCAAATCTCAGGGCCACATGTGGCTCCAGTTGCACAGCATGAGGCGCATATGCCACCGATTACAACCCTTGGGCTATTTCTGTCTTTTGATCCCTTTGAGCCTTTGTTTTTTTCTTCGCCTTCACTTCAAAACTCCAATGAATATTTTGTATCTGCCCTATTAAACCTCCATTTTTTGGAATTTTTTTCTCCATCTCCTGTTGTAATAGTTAAGTCAGGGATAGGACTGAGCAAAAATAGGTCCCAGGATGGAATGGAAGAATCCAAGATTGGTGGTATCATTAGGAATGGGGAGAGAGCCTGTATAGCCTAGAAAGACCAGGATTCTCTAAACTGCAGAGACAGGGGTCAGTTAGCACTAGGAAGAGTGCCACAGGTATGGGGCACTGTGCTGAAATACATCAAGGAAAATGGGGATGAGACAAGGAGCAGCCTGGTTTGCCTGTGTGTGCCTCTAAAGCTCCTCACGCACTTAGCCACCTGACTAAAAGAATCCCTGCTCAGGTTCCAACACACAGAGGGAACTCAGAGACACTCAAGTCTACTGCAGGATAGGTTTCCGGGACTTCTGCCTTCGATGGTATTTTCTAGAAACCTCAAGACTCTGTAAAATACTGTCATGAGTTGGCAGCTATCTGGTCTACCTCCTTGCACAGGTAGCCTACAGGACCTGGATAGTTAGGTCCAATATAGATGTCCAGGAGCTAAGCAGATGTGGCTGTCTGATTTTTCATAGTATTTGGAATTGAACTCTGTTTACTCAGTTTTGTTCTTACAAGTGAAAACCTAAAGAAAAGGGATTCACTTAGTATTTAAATGATCTACCTTGCTGTGTCCTGCCATTGTTTGAATTTGTCATTCCTAGGTTCACAGATTGCTAGTTTGGTTCCCAGAGTGACAGTGTTGAAACATTTGAAACATGTTGGACATTTGAAAACTGAGTCCTGGTGGGTAATCACAAGAATGGCCTCTTCCAGAGCTTTGGATTGGAGTCTTAGCATGGCATCTTTCCTGCTTGTGTATTCTTTTACCGTTGCTATGCATCAAGAGGTGACATAGCCAGGAGGCCCCTGCCAGAGCCAGTGCCAGGCTCTTTGGAACTGGTTAATGCAAATGAAGGATTCAAAGACTTTCCTCGCGATTTTGTGAGGCTGCATGGACTAGGCCTCACTGGCAACGTTTCTTAAGTGTAAATGAAGTCTCATTTTTTTAATTACTGGAAAAATACCAATGAAAATGAAGTTCCGCTGATTGCATGCCTTTTAAATTCACCAACAGGACACAGTAGGCTAATTGGGTCTGCAGAACACAGCCCAGCAACGGAGCTGGAGCCAGCTCCCAGAAGAACCCAACACACAGCGTCCATCAAATCAGTTTCTATTCACTTTGTCTGATCCCAATCGGAAATTTCACAAATGAGAACCAGTTCCCTAGTAATCCTCAGAAGCACCGGAAAAGCTCCCCACGCTTGCAAGTCCAAGGCAATTAGAGGGGCACACACAGGGCTCGGCACTATGTGTGTAAGCAGACAGCAGAAGGCTGAGAAACGTGGAGACAAGGGCTGCTCCACAGGGCATCAGTTTCACAGTGCTGCATCTCATTGGAAGATCTTTTGATTTGTCATACACAGCCAGAAACGTGGCTCCCAGAAAAATGCAGAGATTTATAGGAATCCAAATTCTTTAACCAGGCAGGCAGCATGGTATCCTGAGACTTAGTTTCAACTCCTTTCCTCTACCTCCTCCCCGATACCTCCTGGGTCATGTACCTTGCAGTTAGGGAGACCTGAGTACGCTCATGCTCCCTGCTGTCACCTCCCTTCCCTTCTTTATGAGGTCTTACTCATTCTATATTTTAAAGATTAAGATTTCGGGGGGAGGGAATCACAGGACTCATTCCTCTTGGAAAAGCACCCAACTTTTCTCCCTGAACCGACAAACAGCTTGATTACATCCCTGACTGAATTTCTAGCCATGTTTCCATAGTTTTCCTTCTAATACTGTTCTACAGTTTCCTTTCTGACTAATGCGTGGATCTTGGGAAGGCAGAGTCCATGGGTGAGGGCTAGCCTGAGGGGAGGTGAGGAAAGTGAATCCATGCAGGGCAGCTGAGGAGAGCTGGGGCCACAGGTCTAAGAGTAGGCCTAGCGTTTGTCGATTGTCTATTGTGTCGGATTTGAAGGAAGGTGGAGGAAGTACGGAACATATGTTAAAATAACACATTCATTCACATGAAACATGTCAAGCACATGCATCCCTCATGGAACCTTGAGAGGCAGGCTTTACTCTTATTTGAGAAACTAGAGTTTAGAAGCTCAGGAGCAAAAAGAGCACAGATGATTGCCGGCATCATCACAGTGCTTGGTTCAAATCCTATGCATGGAGTTGGTATGAAACAAGACACGGGGACCAAGGGAACAGGACAGAGGACCTAGAAATAAATCCAGCCACCTATAGCCAGTGGATTCCCAGTAAAGTGGCAAGAATATAAACTGAGAGAGGACAGCCTGCTCAACAAAGAGTGCTGGGAAAACAAGACACCTTTATGCAGGAAATGAAACCTACACTCCCATTATTCTTCATTCTGTATTTTAAAAAAATCAACCGGAATGAATCAAAGGCTTAAAACTCTGAAACTTCTAAAAGAAAACATACCAGAAATATTGGCACAGGCAATGAAATGAGATTACATCAAATTAGGAAGCTTCTATAAAGCAGAAGGAAAAAAAATGAAGAGACAACCCACACAAAAGAAAATTTTTGCTAACTATCCATTTGACAGGGGATCAATATCCAGAGTATATAAAGAACTCTAAAGAACAAATAATTTCATCAAAAATTGTCAAATGATCTGAAGAGATACTACTCAAAAGAAATACTACAAATGGCTTATAAATATATGAAAATTGCTCAAATAGTTTTAGACTTCAGGGAAAAACAAATTAAATTTTATAATTCAGCCATACTACTCTGGCACATGTATATCTGGAGAAGCTTAAGTCAATACACATATCCACAAACCTGTGTTTGTTTTTGCACTACTTATAATAAATAAGATATATAATTTACTTAAGTACCCATTAACAGATAAACTATATAAGGAAAACACACATATGTGTACACACACATATACATATACACACACATACATGATACATGAGTATTATTTAGGACAATGTTGAATGAAATCATGCTATTTGCAGGAAAATGGATACAACTGGAGATCGTGGTAAGAAAAATCAGGCAGATACAGACAACTATCATATCTTCTCTCATGTGGAAACTAGAAAAAAAATGAAAGCAGATAGCTTCTAGAGAAGGGTTCTGTGGAACTCAGTGGCGTTAGGACCCTGGAGCCAGCAAGGGGTAAGGTTGGGATGTAACTCAAGCTCAGAGTTTTCGGCCTCCAAATCTCTCTCTCTCTCTCTCTCTCTCTCTCTCTCTCTCTCTCTCTCGTTGCTTCTTGGAGAATTAAGGAAGCACACAGCTGGTTAGCAAGAGGAGGACGGGCTTTTGAGTTTTGCAATGATAAGGTTACAGGAAGTAGAGAGTTTGCAGCACCTGCATCAGCACCTATCAGCTCCTGCAATGCCCACCAGGAATTGATATTAGGAACTGCCACTCAGCAGAGTAGACAGAGAAAGACTCAAGACCTCATCCACCCAAGGAAGAGCATCCCTAGCACATGCCTGGAAAATGAGCCAAAATCCAAACGAGCGTTTGTCCTGGTCGGTTTTTATTGTCAACTGGGCACAAAACCTAGAAAGAGAAAACTTCAACTGAGGAATTGCCCGGACCAGATTGGCCTGTGGCCATATCTGTGGGTGTTTCTCTTGATGACTGATGTGGGCAGGTTTAGGCCCCTGTGGGAGGCGCCATCCCTAGGCAGGTGAGAGAGCTGGGCATGGGCCAGCAAGCAGCATACGTCCATGTTTATTAACTCCAGCTTCCTTCCTGGAGTTCCTGCCCTGACTTCTCTCAAGGGTGAGTTATCAAAGTGTAGGATGAAGTGAACTCCATCCTCTTCTATGCTGTTTTTGGAGTTTATCATAGCAACATGTTGAAACCAGGGTTACAACTTAGCATTCAAAGTAGCTTTCAAATAAACTGTAATCATATGTCCTTTTGAGCTGGCACTTACAGACTCACAGCATCCTCTTCAGATGTGGTCTGTGAAGGGAACAACTGCAAGCATAGACTTAAGGAGGACACAAAGAATATTCTCCACCCTCACTCACAACTGCCAAGAGGGTCTTTCATAACTGCTATGGGCCAAGACCGCTAGAATGTTTCTAATACATCTTTTCTAATAGAAGTGCTTTATGGTATGTATGTGTATGTGTATGTGTATGTGTGTGTGTGTGCATTTGTGTACTGGGAGAGTGCATAGTGGTTGTGGTAATGTCAGATTATTTGTCCTATTAATATATATATATATATATATATATCTGTATATATATAGATATATATATATCTGTAAGTACATATATATGTATTAATACATACTGACTAATATGTATTAATTAATTATTATATTAATTGAGAAAGCCAAACAGGTGTTAGTTGACAAGGTGGATAGACTGTGGTATTTATATATGAAATTCATAAATACTTTCAGTTTTCCTTCCAGACACACCATAATCATCACCTCCCTGCTCTCTTAGCTGTGGTCAGATGGATTGCTCTGCGCAATACGAGGACTAAAGTGACTGGTGTCCCTGATAGGCGGACGCTCTTGGAGCTTGTACACACTTAGCTGTGCTTTCTTTCTTTGTACTTAGTGAGGTGGCTGCTGTAATTGCTTGGGTCCCACACTGATGATAAAGCAGGGAAGCAACTGGTAAAGAATACCAAGACACAAGTATTCATTAACTGAGACTTGGCACATGCTTGTCACTGCGGGGCACCAGCCTATTCTACCTGGTTCAGGGATGGTCTTAATTATTTACAGAATCACTTTTTATTTGGTGGGATTGTTTTCCCACCTCTGGTGGCAAGCATATAACTGGGGGAGCAGTAGCTGTAACTGGCTTGGGGTGACAAGAACCCAGATGTGATCTCTGAGGGCAACCAGGAAGAAATCATGGTGAAGTTCATAGGAGGATGTACCTAGCGGTGTCTTTTTCTCTTCAGGCTATGTCCAGTAATACCCATGCTGGTATCTGGCTAGGGCTCTGAGCTACACCAAGGCCCCCACTTCAGCACAGCTGTGTCCAATGATCAATAAGTTCTGTCCAACCTTTACGTTAGTGCCTTGATCTATCTGTTAGTTTCATGGATCCTTGCCATAAGGTACAATCTTCTCTTGTCACCTTTAGGAGCCTACAATAATGAAAAGACTCTCATCCACAAGTCCTGTAAAAATGTTAAACAAGGCTTGTCACCCTTGGGTGAAAGATGTCACACATGACATGGGTAGCCTCAGCTCAAGAACATCTATTTTTATTTTTCACGGATCTGTGTCTACTCCCTGGCTTTTGCTTCCCAAAGCTCAGAGTGTATACTATATACTCCTCTTTCCATATTTGTCCCATGAAGCTGCTCCCAAACCACTCTTTATCCACAGACACCTGTGACTCCCCTAAGTCACTCCTGTGTCAACTGATCCACAGAGAGCAAATTGTTATATGGTTGGCTTCTGATACCCACAGGTTCTTCAGGTGGCTCAAAAATATATCTTTAAAACTTGTGTCTGCACTTCATATTTACAGGCATTTAAAATGACTAAACAATGTGGTATATGTACTATTTGTAGAGTATTTATCTTGCATTATGGGATATAAATAGTCAAGAAAACGAAGTATACAGGAGATTGTACAGCGTTATGGGATAGTCTTTTTGTACACTGTGAAGATGTGTTGCTGTCATTGGTTTAGTAAAGAGCTAATGGTCAATATCTAGGCAGGAAGAGGTTAGTGAGACTCACAGAGAGGGAAAAAGAGAGCACGGGGATGAAGAAGGGCAGAGTCTCCAGGATGTGGAGAGAAAAAGCAAGATGAACTTGTCATGCTGATAAAAGAAACTGCCATGTGGTAGAATGTTGATTAAAAATATAGGTTAATTTAAGGTGTAAGAGCTAGTTAGTAATACACCTAAGCTATCGGCCAAGCATTTATAATTAATAATAAGTCTGTATGTCATTTATTGGTGAGTTGGTGGTCCCGATGAAAAACATCACCTATTGTGTGGGGTTATATGTAGGAACAATGTCATCTTAACTGGGCTTGAGCAAGGCTTTGGTGTCCATGTGAGATGTGGGAATCAATTTCTTGAAACTACTGTGGGATGGTTTCATTAACAGCACCTCTCCCCTCACCACTGAGTGGTTCACAGATTACAATCTTGGAGGCGTTCACAGATTCAATCAACACAAGGTTGGGTCTTACCTCAGAGTGCTGTCTGTCTACTTGGGAACATCCTCCTTCCCCTCTAGTTGCCCTCAGTGGGCTTCAGAGAATCCCCAGTACTCAAGAAAACAGAAACTAGAAGAAATGGACTTCTCCATGGGTGGCATTGCCCGAGGGCCTCTGTCCTAAGAGGTGAGGGACAGGGCTGAGGCAAGGGTCAGTACTGAGCACTGAGCGTACCTCGAGAATGGCCCCTATGACTGCGTGGCTTGTGGACAGTTTGCTTCTCATAGCCCCGAGCATGCAGATGCCAGGGGTTTGGACACTTGAGTGACAATGAGATCCTTGGTTTCTAAGCAACCTTGAGATAATTGACAATTTTGATTAGAGATTCTATATTCAACCCTTTCATATATGCAGCCACTGTGTGGAACCAGTTAATATCCCAGAATAATAAAACAGCCTCAGTAACTCAGAGGCATCCATGAACTTGTCTTGGTTGAGCTAAAATAAAAATCCATTCTCAAGCCTGGCGCTCCATTGTTACTTAGAGCTAGTGTCTGGATTAATGCTTACTTTTCTGAGTACTGTTTTGTTAGTAAAGAACTAGCAACTTTTATTCTGGCTAGCTTTCATGTTATCTTTTCTTTATTCTCTAACAATATCTCCCATGGACAGCACACAGAGTTGAAAGAGGGCTCCACTTAGGGTTACCTTGCCAACAGGCGCCGACAGTAAGTTGCATGGCTATATGAGATGGATGAATGGGCCAGTCATTGGTCACCAGGTATGGTTCATATGTTGCTCCATCCATGTATAGGGTGACCACAGGAAACTCCACATTGATGACATAGTAATGCCACTCTTTGTCACAAATCTAATGGGGAGAAAGAACACACACAGAGAAGTAACACTTAAAATTGGATCTACAACGTGACATCAAGCAACCTTTTAAAATCTCATTTTGAAAGTAGAAGAAGATGTTTTGGGGTCAGAAATTATTACCCCAAAGACTTAAAGAACATAATTTTGACATATATCACACACTGAGGTTATCAAACACAATAAAAAGAAGAAATACAAATGGACCCAGTCATTGGCTGAGTACAGCCACCCTTTAGAGTTTGCATAATCAGCTCCAGGAACCAAACTGATTTTAAAATCTGCAGATGTTCAAGTTTTTTTTTGGTAGAAAATGATGTTGCATTTGCAGTTAACATATGCAAATCCTCCTGCATATGTTAAATAAACTCCAGATAACTTAAAATTTCCAATGTGAGTAAATTCTTTAAATAATTGCTCAGCTGTATTGATTAGGGACTAACAACAAGAAAAGGAAAAGCCTACTTATATTCAATATGGGAGCCATTCCTCAGTTGGGTGGATTCATGCATGCAGAACCTTTAGCCACAAAGGGCAGACAGACTGCATTTGACAACAGGCAGAAAGAACATCTTGTTCACACAATCACCACTATTTTTGATGGACACGTAGGAGTGTCTTCAATGGACAAGGTGCAGGTGAATGCATTTTTCTAAGTTCTGGGATAGATGGAGCTGTACAAAGAATAGTGCTTCAATGAAAGTAAAGCTAGAGATTGAGATAAACGAGGAGAGAAGAAAGGACAGGGAAAGAAGAGAACAGCAGAGTGGTTCGAATTCAGAGTTAGAGGGGGAAGAAGCAGGAACCCTGAGGAATCAGAGCCCCTAATCCACTGCTTAGGGCTCATCAGAGAACCTAGTGTAGCCTGGCCCTTCTAATTCAAGGAAAAATTCCAAGGGAGACAGACTTCTTAGCAGGATTCTGCCTTCCTTCACCTTGGGGCACCCGGGGAAGCAAAGAGCCACAGATGTAACCTTTTACCTGTACTGAGGACTAGTTACTTTTAACTATGTCTTCACAGCCTGCCACACTCAGGGTCCTGTTCTTTCTCAGGGCACTTGTAGAATGTTGGGAGAGGGTGGTGTGACTGTCATCCTCACTGGGCTGAGAAACCCATAGAGAATCAGCGAGCTACACCTCTGGCATGTCTGTGAAGACCTTTCCAGGGATGATTGCCTCCATATGGCTCTGACCTAATGAATTAATTAATCCCTTAATGGATTCATTATATGGCTATATTACTAGGAGGTGGCGAAAACTAGGTATGTGGGACCTAGTTGGAGGAAGAGGTTACTAGGAAGGCATCCTTGGAACTGTATCTCACTCCACACATTTCTTGTGTTTCTTGACTACCAAGGATGGCCCGGCTCTGCCTTTCCCTCTTTGCTATGATGGACTGACATCTCCGAAACAATGAGCAGAAGTAGTTTTCTCCCCTCCTCTTAGGCATTTGGTTACAGTGATGTAAAAGTAACTGATACAGTAGGAGTCACATTTTCTGACCCAAGAGACCAGACTCACACTGTACAATTTATAACAAAAATGTGGGGAGGAAGGCAGGAGACAGAAAAGGCAGCCAGACTGAAGAATAGTGGTCCCCTCCCTCTGTGCAAGCCTGGGCTCTCCTTTGTGTTCAGTCTCCTCTGCACCCCGTGGAATCCTCTGAAGTGTCTCTCATCTGTATCATTTTCTCTCCATCACCCCTGTCACAGATGGCAGGAGAGGCTGATGAGTTCTGCATGAAGGGGACCCCAAGGTGAGGGCATCAAAGTCCTCCCTCCATCCCGCACTGGATTAAATGTGCTGTTTCTCATGAATAGATAACACCAACAGGGATGCTAAATGATCTTTTCCCTTTCATTTTGGAATAAGAATTTCTTCCTTAATGTTCTTTTTATATTGTCCCTTCTCATATCTCAGAAAATTACTTCTTTTGAAGCCTATTAGTCTGATAAAGCCTGATGAATATTTTAGGGACTGTAGTAGGAGGTTCAAGCAGGAAGGGTCCACGAGGGTCACTCCAATGTCTTGTTGAATTCAGTGAGAGTCCCTGACTCAGTTTACCCTCTCCACCTTATTGATGAGACCATATCTGAATGTAGAGATATTGGGGTGAGCCTGTGACTAGAGGGGGTAGCTCCAGGTTATAGTGGTGGAACACAGCAGGAACTCTGAGTTTAGGGTTGTTGGAAGGGGAGTGTCTGAATGAAGCTCCCAACTCAAGGGACCTCAGTGCAGCCTGTGTGTGGAGCTGGAGTCAAGGATAGCCAGGCAGCAGAAGAGACCTAGAAAATGGTTCACATCCTGGAGGTATTTCAAGAAGTATCTGGAAGCTCTGGCTAGGTCCAGGGTGACAGCAAAGTATTCCTGCACACATTTCCTCTTCCATGGAAAGTAAGCTAACAGGGATAGCTCTGTCCTGGGTCCCGTCACTACCCTCACGGCATTCATCCTCTCTGTCAACATGCAGGTCGATCCCACGTGCCTCAGCCAATCATATCACACCCTGTGACTGCTGCAGATGAAGTGGAATGTCCCCTGGCTCGATTTCTCAACATTCAGCCTTTTCATAGGAAAATATTTCTAGGAGAAGTAAGAACCATTTCATACCCTAAGAGCATCAGAGCCCTTCCCAGGATGGTAGCTTTTCCTAGAGACTTTTCCTATAGTTTTGTTGCCTTGTGCTTCATTGATAGGCAGCTACGACACCTCTCATGATACAGGGAGCCTGTGTCCTGAGCTAAGTCTCATGGTGGAG
Source organism: Microtus oregoni (assembly GCF_018167655.1). NCBI lineage: Eukaryota > Metazoa > Chordata > Mammalia > Rodentia > Cricetidae > Microtus > Microtus oregoni. The sequence goes on along the minus strand of NW_024543087.1, from coordinate 26,357,890 downwards.
GTGAAGAGGCTTTCCCACCCTCATTAGCATATCCAAGGCTCTAAGCAGTCTTCAAGAATATGCCTTTAACACATTTTCAACCTTGGAGAAGGGTACATATATTTCTATTTACAGTTTTTGTATAAATAGAAAATGCCATTGGAAATATATATATATATATTCTCTCATCATATTAATTTTATAACAATGATTACAAATGGTGCTATAATCAATTTCTTGAGCATAAATATTTTTCTGCATTTCTGAACATATCCTTAGAAAAGATTCCTGAAAGGATATTAAACGGCTCAAATATCATAGTTATTTTAAGGTTCTTGATACATACAGGGATATTTTTCCAGCTAAAGATTATAACTCTTTATTCTTTTACCCAGAGATTGTGAAAAGATTCCTGTATGTATTGTTGCCACATTAAGTACAAAAAAAATTTTAAAAAGGAGGGAATATCCCAGAAGTTTATGGAGGAACACATCTTGTCTCATTTCTGTAATGAATCACAATAGAGGTACGGGTCATGCGTTCCCAAATCAAAACAGAGCTACCACAGATGTGAGGAGCAGAGGGATGAGCAGAGCTGCACGCATGAGCTCTTAATTGGGTATCCAAACAGTCTTCTGGTTCATACCTCGCTTACGGCTGCAGACCTGTCCCGATGAGCTATGTCAGCAGTGAAGGAAATGCCTAATTAGAGTTTCATAAATGTGGATCTATGATCAGGAAGAGACCCACATTGACCCGTGGCTAGAGTGGCAGGGACAAATTGTAATTGAAAAATGACAGAGCCAGGAGGCAGCAAAGTAGAAGTCTTGCTACATAGGTCAACCAAGACAAGGCAAGTAGGCAAAGTGACCTTTCCTTGGGGGAGAGATGAACTTTAGTTCTTAGCTTCTTGTGAATCACTGGCAATGCTAACTAGCTTGACACCCGTCCCATGGTGCCCCTGAGTGGATGCCCAAGGCATGACCTAGACAAAGCCACCTCCTTCTCCACCTCCTTCTCAGATGGGATTATGGTAGGTGGCCATGGATGCTCTTTAGAAGGTGAGTAAAAAAGAGGCCAGAGATTCAGAGACCCACGCCAAGGCAGGGCACAACTCTGGCCGTTTCTCTTCCCAGCTGCTGACCGCCTGATTCAAATACCACATCCATGTTGGAAACTCTGACTTAGTTTCCCCTTTAAGTTGGGTGTTTTTCAACACAGTTCTTCAGCATGTGACACACTGATCTGTCAAGCACTGTGTCAATTCCTGTATCTATTGAGGTTGTGAGAGACAGCAGAGCTCAGGAGATAGATTCTCTGCCTTCCTGAGTTTCAGTCAAATGGGGAGGGGGGCAGTGTGGGGAGGGGGAGGAGTGAGGGGACTGCATACAAAAATATTCAAATGGAATGGGGATTTAAATGAATGTTGTAAGTCAGGTGCCGAGCACTTGGAGGCTCCAGAGAAAGAATGGAGAGATCTTTCCAGCTGGGAGAGAGTGGAATTGAGGGTGAGTGCTGCAGACTGTGGAGGTTTCACTGGGCATGGAAGGTAGAATAAATCTCAAGCAAATGAAGCAGAAACCTCTTAGTTCTTTAATCGCTCATTTTTCCCACTGTTGGAGGCACCGGTTTGGCAGCATATGGCGTCTAATTCTTTCAGTCATTTCTTTCTGTAGAGACGTGCAAAAAGCATAGCGTATTTTGTGAAGAACCACCCCCAAACCTAGCTGCAGCTTCTAGTTCAACCGAGGCGTTGATGACAGGCTTCTCACAACCTGGAGTTCATAGTTATTCTAGGTCTGTGCAAGGTAAGTATATGCTATGTGTGTTGTGTGTCTGTGTGTGTGTGTGTGTGTAAATAAATGCTGTGTGTGTGTGTGTGTGGTGTGTGTATGTATGTGTATGTGGCGTGTGTATGTGTGTGTGTAGTGTGGTGTGTATATGGGTGTGTGTGTGTGTGTGGTGTCTATGTATGTGTATGTGGCGTGTGTATGTGTGTGTGTAGTGTGGTGTGTATATGGGTGTGTGTATGTGTGTGTGTGTGTGTAGTGTGGTGTGTATGTGGGGTGTGATATATTAGGAAGATGGGAAACAGGAGACACAGATGCAGATTTGGGTAGATAGATGTTCAGGAGAGGTGAGGAATGCAAGACAGGCTGCAAGCATCCTCCAGGGCTGGAGGACTGAGGACCTAAACTGCCTTTTGTGTGCAGGCAACAGGAAGTCTGGAGGTCTCTGGGCTGGGGCAGGGGTGATGTTTATAACAATCAGTTTGGGAACACGCTCCATTTGCAAACAGCTTTCCACATTCCTACTTAGGCTATCCAAGCCCCTGTTAAAGAAGGAGGTTCAAATTTGCTCTAGGGAAAAGAGAAGGAAAGAAATGACAAGGCTTCCTATCCCAAGGTGGAGCTTGTAAACTTCTTGGGAGTTGGAGGTGACACTCGGGCCAGCATGGGCTTTGGGCTTCCATGTTCCACTTCCTGTCCTTTCTTTTCACACAATGGCAGTGTTCGTGCATTACACTGATCACACCAGAGCCTCAAGCAGATCCTTAGCAGCTGGACAGTGGGCTCACAAGCCACATTATCCCTGAGCAACCTCAGCTGGAGATTCTTCAGGAACTGCAGATTCACCATGTCCCGAACTGGGCTCAGCAGTGCTCCCCTCCCACACTAGCCTAAACATGCCCTCTGGGCTCCTGTCTCGTGATCTGTCATCTAAGGCACCCCTGCCGGCACGGCTCCCACAGGTTATTTTAATGTCTTGCTCTGATGCTTCTGTCTTGTTCTCTCTCCCCTCTGCCACTCAGCACCCCACTCCTCCTCAGCACTTGCCAAGAGGTAGAGAGAGGGATCGCTGACTGAGAAGGCAGACCTGGTACAGACAGTAAGGTGGAGATGTTTGAGCAACAAAGAGGTCTGTCCAATGGTATAAATGTGGGTTGGTTAGAATGACCGGGTTTCTCTGGGGCTTGTCCAAGCCACAAAAGGAGATGGACAAGGAAGTGAAATGAGGGATGAGGAGAGAGTCCATGTAACTGAGTCTGGGGTTCTGGGGTAACTGGCTGAATATCGCACATTCTATATTAATTTCTTAGGATTTCTGTTCTGAACTTGGGGAGAAAAATCTTTCCAATTCTTTGCTGCCACATTGGTTAAGTGAGAATGATGATAACAGTATCACTCGTGGGGTTATGTGCATTTAGTAAAGGACCTACAATGCTCAGCACTTATTTCTAGTCTTTTCTTTTCCAAAATACACTGAGATGCTGGGTAAACCAGCAACAGTAAAATAAAGAGCAAGGCTAAGATCTATGGAAAGAGAACTCTTCTGACATCAAGCACGAAGGATTAGAGGTGAGAATTGAGACTAAGGGTGGCAGAGGGCTGAGCCTCACCCATCACCGGGAGCTACAAAGGCCCTTGGGGAGAAGAACCAGCATTTAGGTCCTTGTCCCTCTGCAAAAAGAGAGCTTGAGCTGGGTTAGTTGCATGAAGGTGGCGCATACACATAGGGGACTGCTTGAAGCCTGGATCCCAGGACAAATACGGCTGCTGACCAAGGCTGAAGGGTGGAAGCCAGCCTAGTGCCTTATGTCTTAGACTTGCTCTATGCATGGGTATCAGGGTCTAGGTGAGGATAGCTGACACAGAATGGAAGCTCCAAGCTCAGAAATGAAGTCCATAGGGCCCTTGGAAAGACAACTTCAAATACGTTAAGCATAGATGGGAATGAAGAAAATAGGATCAGGAAGCTGGAATCCCGATGTGATTATGTAGCATCTCTATCCTGCCAAGACAAGAGTGTCACTCTTCTTGCTAATCCATTTAAGATCTTTTAAGGAGGTCACCTGCACTTCTGAGCCAGTGTGCTTCCTGTGGAGGTGACCATGACAGCTCAGATGCTACCCACTGGGCCTTACATCAGAAAGCCCAGAGAGCTGACTCAGGACTGCTGGGAACAGGAGATAAAGCCAGCGGCCCATGTCCAAGAGGCCATCCCTGTTTGGAATTTGTTTGAGTAACATTTGGGCAAATCCCCAAAACAATCCTGAAAATTGCCCTTGCAACTTGTGTTTGGAGCATATAAATCAAGAATTGCTCAATATGCAGGATTTCAGCTACTCCACAGGGACAGAAAAGCATACTAGTCCTTTCTTAGACGCTGGTGGTGTGTCTGCACCCTGGCACTTTGGAGCTGTGGCATGATGCTCTACTTTCTCTCTACATAGTCAGCTGGTTCATTGCTTCATTCATTCACTCATTCCTTCATGATTTAGAGTAAAGCAGTGCCTTTGAAGGATTCTAATTAGATTTCCCTTCCCTACCCCTGGATGATGCTCATTTTCAGCTTTCTGTGATTTCAGTTACCAGTTTTTATGCAATAAAGATCCCAGTACAGTTAGTGACTCCTCTAATTAAAAGATTTCCCCTCACCCAGCTTGGGGCTTCTCTATAAATCTATCAGAACCCCGTGAAGGAAAAATTAATGGAGTAGGTTAGGAGTCAGAGGTCACAGCCAGTGACTCTTAGAACTGGGCCTTCCTGGTGCCCTCCAGCCAGGAGCCATGAGGGTCCCCTTTGCCATCACTCAGGAAAATGTCCTTCGGTGATCCTTTTAGGCTTTGGTTCCCAACTGAAAGTTTATAAGATGTTGCCTTGCAAGATGGACCACGCAGATGCTCTTTGGAAACCTTCATAGAGTACAGCTCAGCAGGCTGTTTTCAGCAGGATTCCTAAAGCATGGTGCGGTGCTCATGCATCTCTGCAGAAGTTGTTAGGAATGCAGACTTCCCTGGGTCCTGGCCGCTGACACTCACTTTTAACAAAGCAGAGGCTCCAGGGTGGGGCTTGGCAGGCTGTTGTGCAAGCCTGCAGGCCGTACTGGAGCTGCTACATTTGAAAACCTCTGCTTAGAGATGCAGGGTAGGGTAGGGTAATCTCTGTGAGCGTGACTGCATTTAGAATCAGCTAGGAGCTGTACCCCTGGACCTGTCTGTGTGGATCTGTCTAGAGAGGTTTAGCTGAGGAGGAAGACCCACTCTGAATGTTGGCGATACCATAGTCCAGGGTTCCGGACTACATTAAAGGGGGAAAGCGAGCGGAGCACCAGCATTTATCTCTCAGTGCTTGCTGATTACAGCTACATTGGCTCATGCCCCAGCTACCACAGCGAGAGCGGCCAGCACACCTCCCCTGCTGGGACGGGCTCAGCTCTCAAACCAAGAGCCAAAAGAAACCCTTGCCTCTTTAAGTTGCTCTTGTCTAGACTTTTTTTTTCATAGCAATGAAAAAGTAACAGTTATAGAACCTTACTTGTTTTATTTCTTACGAGGCGCTTGTAATAAAAATTCCCAGAAGACTGCTGCAAAATTCATCTTCCCCAACACATGTTTATTGTATTTTCCACTATGTTTTAACACTTCCTGGTTCGGAGGATGTGACAAGGAATTACATGCCCTTGTCCCCTCTCCCCATCATCAGAATCTGGGGTTCACATTTTCTTCCTGCCACTGACTACCCCAAGACAAATGTCTGTCCTTGGTTGGTCACACTTTCTTCCTCTTTCAGACTTTGTCTCTAGTATAAGCCGCTGACTTCCCCCGAGGATATTTCCTCATGAATTTCCAAAGCCAGGCGACATCTGTCAGGACCCTGGGGCACAGATTCAGAGCCTCAGGGGCCCCGTGTGCCTGCTGGAGGTTGTAAGCTTAAATGCGCCAAGTGAATTCCATATTTTACCAGGTTAGAAAGCACGTGTTTAAATTTGAAAGTTAGGAAAGGGACCCTTTCTCCATGGATGGATGTTCTTATCCCGAGCAGGATCAACTGTGCACAGCACAGCAGATTATGCTTTCAAACAGGGGCTGTGCGGAAAGGGTGTCGTGCTAGGATAGTGTGGAGGACAGGGTATGGGATCTTCTTCCTCCACGAGCCTGCAGACTTCCCAGGTCCACCACACACAGGAAGACTGAACAAGTAGCATTGACTACTTCTGCTCATCTAAGCAGAGGGTAGAGAGGCCCCAGCAGGCACAGGGGCTTCTAAACAAAGGACCAAGTACTTGGTGGGCATGTGTGTAGGGGTTTACATCGTTAGCTATAGCCACAGAAGCCCTATGAGACCCAGACTAGAGAAGGTAGATTGGGTCTTCTCCTCAATGTCTGTTCATCTGGAGTCTGGCACCTCTTTATGTTTATTAAAATTCAGGGGCTAATAAAAGGCAGTGTCACCATGGCTATGCATCCCTTCCCCCACGCATGGGCCTACACAGCTTACATGAGCATGAGCTCTCTGCTCTCGCAGTCTAAGAAGAGCGCACCTATCCCCACTCCTCTCTGCACTGTATTGACCACTTCCACAGCACCAGCCTGTGTCAGACTCTGCTCCACATCCAAGGCACACATGGAAATTTGCATCCTTTTATAGCTATATCAAAATGATATTATCTACTCACTTATCAATTCAACGTGTTAAAAATTAAGATAGTTTACATTTGGTTTCTCTACTAACTCTTTGTAATCCAATCTGTATTTTATTCTCCCAGTCCATCTTAGTTTGAACTAGGCACAGTGGAAGTGCCCTTGAGGTCCATGAGGACAAGCACTGTGTCCTCCATATCTCTTATGAATTTCTATAGCACCTTGAACCTCCTCCAGGTAGCAGGTAGGTTCTCTGTAACTACTGATCACACAAGGGGAGGCAGAGATGGGTGGGTGGATAAGAACGCTCATGTCCCTCATAAGGGTGTTATTCTGTTACTGGGCACAGAGCCCTTAGGAAACTAAAGAATTAAATCTGTCTGTGGTCTTTTCAAAGAGAAACTAGGGTGGGACTTAGGGCCCCAGGGGTCCAAGGCAGCCTGTTTAGAGGGAACTGCACAGAAATGTGGGTTATCTCCAATACACCCCCCAGCTTCTTAGGAACTTTATAGGGGGAAGCCCTGGTCCGGCAGAGATGAAAATAATGCTCTGGTATAAAAATGTTTCGTTCCATCCTTAATTTCTCCCTTTGTTCCTTCTTGCACAGATGAACGTCAGGGCGCTCTCAGTGATGTCCCTCACCCCTAGAGAAGGGGATGTTTGTAGAAAGCACAGAGCAGCAGGTGGAGGGTTCTCAGGGTACACCCAGCCCTTCTGTGGCCCAGAGGCTGGCAGTGATCTCAGTGTAGCACAGCTGGCTCATGCTGTTCCTGGCAGGATGGACCCCAGGACTCCTCTTTCTTTGTCTTCAGGCCTGGGTTTTAAAAGGTATTTCTTGGCAAAGAGACTAAGTCTGTCAGGTGTCAGATGGGAATCCCATAATGTTAAACAAGCGGGGAGTTTGGTCATGTATTTGAAAAGAGATTAATTTATCATTTTGCTACTCTGAGTTCTGAGGTTGGCTCTCCACTCATCTAGTCTATCTGTAAGTGATGAAGGGTGGAATCCTTGCAAGTTAAAAAGAAAAGAGAAAACCTCAGTGGATAGCTTTAGAGAAACATAATTGTAATTTTGTTGACATATTTCATATCTTAGCCTGCTGAAAAAAAAAGTTCCCTGAATAATTCAAATAAAAAAAAAATCTATGCCCAGAAGAAGTGAAGAGATGTAGAATTGAAATATTTGAAGTGTTTCCACTTTTAAAGACATGGCACCTGTCGGTGTAAGGCATGGCCCGCATGTCAGAGCTCACAGGAGACTTCCTTCGCTGGTGGCCCTGGGACCTGGCCAGTCACAGGAGTGTAGGCCTGTCTGTGCAAGTAGCAGCAGAGACTAGAACACATGCACGGATGCTCTGTGAGTTCCTAGCACAGAGTGCTTCCTAAACCAATCTTGCTCTGGTGGGACCCAGGGCGATGCTGTGATCATCACACCAATGCTCACTCCAGACAAGCAGAGTCATGCTGCCACTGCTGGATCACCTGTCCCCCTGTAGAGCCATTTTCCTGGAGGCTGGCTTGCGTCCCATAACTACTTTTCCAACGAAGGCTTGATAACCAATTGCCTGGGCTTGGAATACCACAGCAAAAAAATTGGGTATTTACTCTAAAGAATCAATCAAGCCATTAACTTTGGGGAAATCTGTAGAACTCTTTGGGGGAAGAGCTGCAGGTGAAAACCCATGATAACATCCAAAAGCTTGAGCGCAGACTCCTTTCGGTATTATGAATATTTACCAAGTGGAATTTTCACATCTGGGTTTTGAGCTCGTAAAAAGCTCTGAAAAACTGGTTAAAATTTAGCCCATTTAGCCACCTAAATAAAAGCAAAACAAAATGAAAAGTGAAAGCAATTCCAGCATGCCCAGATCCCCCTTTCTGGTAAGATACCTGTTTGCTTCCCTGCTCGGCTTCCCATGGACCACTCAGCAGAGACTCCATGAGTGCCCACTGGAGGGAAAGCTTGGGACGGTTCCAAGCTTCAGTCTGGTTGTGGATGGCAAGAAATGCAGACGCAAATGCATCTCCACTTCCACAGAAGTGGCTCTTTTATCCTGGCTCTGGGACAAGCTACACTCTTCAGCAAGCAGATTTTAAGGACTTCTGCACAAGGCTGGGGAGGTCTCAGGGCCTATGGCTTTATTGTCACGGCTTTTTGTGTGTGTTCCTTATGCCCCCACAAGCAGGGCTTTGTGCAGAGAGAAGTTCAAGGAGATGAGCTACATTCAAACGCACCATCCACCATGGCAGGAAAAGCAAAGCAGAGGTGCCAACACTCAAGAGCAGAGTAGAGCTAGTGTCACCTGAGAGCTTGTTAGGGACACAGCTCAGCCCAGACCCTGACCTTCTGAAGCATAATCTTCCAACCTACCAGAGTTCTGGGAGATTTGTAGGTACTGGACATTGACGACTTCTGCTCTTGGATGGTGGACATACCCTCAAAAGCAAACAAAACCTCAGCCATTTATTGGGGATGAACTTGAAGGGTGTCTGTATAAGATTCTTGCATGTCAGGAGGAATTAGACACTGAGCTGTGGGGACAGTAGAAGTCCTTTGAGTGTTTTACTCAAGCCCTATGTCTTAGTTTGTTGGTGTCTTGCCTTCCACATCAAACTTCACTCCAGGCAGGGGAGAGGAGCCTCCACAAGTCTGCTGGAAGACAGACACTGAGTTTTTATCCTTGTCATGGGAGCCAGCGATCTCCAAAAAATATCATAGTGACTGGACCTGCTCCTGCAATCATCCATTCCTCCATGGAACTCTCAGCCTGAGCAGGAAGCCATGGGATGGCATTCGTCCTAACATCAGATACACAGGAGAGCAAGAGAGAACAAGCGGCAGGCTGAGGAGGGGGAAGATTGAAATGACTGGAGATGGGGTGCCCTGGTGCAGGTATGACAAGTGAAAGCTGGGGTCTCAATAGCTGCATCAGCCGTCCCCTAGCCCTGGGGTTCTTCCCTTCACTGGGGGACCTAGAGCAAGAGCAGCAAGGTTGGTTATTTTAATGACTGCATCCAAACCCGTTCATTTAGATATTATTTATGTATTTACATCCACTTCATTCCTCACTAGATTTAACATCAATTTGTGTTAATAATAGATCCTTAACAACCATCATTAATGGCAACAAAACTAATGGTTTTTCCATTAACGAGGTCTACTTTATTATTTTCAAAGTGTTCCACAATACTTCCCCCTTCCTTCCCAGTCTCCCCAGGAGGATGAGTGAGTACTGCAAGTATTCTACAAAGCAAAAACCAAGAATGTTAAAAGTTCAAGGATTCTGTCTGAAGCGGCTTGGGGGTGGGTAGGCTGCAACCCGAGCCCAGCTTTCCTGAATCCTAATGCTATTTCTTGGCTGACTTTGCAAACATGGAAATCAAATCAACAGTAACAACACTGTACGGGTCATATAAGGCAGGCATGGAAGAGAGAGGGTGCAGTATTGAGCCAGGAGCATTTCCCTTTGGCATGATGATCCTGGTTTAGGGTCACCACTTGAGTGGTTTTAGGGTTGGCTTGAATGATTTTCTTTGACTCAGTGCCAGGACTGGCCTGGTAAATGGGAAGTCTCTCTTTCTCACACAGATATTCTGAGAGTATCGTTGATTTTCTAACATGCTTTTCTTCAGTAGTCATATATAGCTGTATATATTGTATCTATCACTTGTTTCCTTGGTTACTAGATATTTTTTAGAATCCCCAATAATGAGTAAAGCTGCTGTTTGGACCAGTTTCTGATATTCAGTTAGATGAAATGCCTGTGTCAGCCCTTGTGGGTGACTAAGGAGACATTTGGGGTCAGCATCCCGGATGCTGACTCCAAATCTTTGTGCTGAGGCATGGGACCCTCTGGTACGAGCTCCCTGGCCACCTACAAAGCACCTTAACTTCTAACTTTGCTTGCCCCTCAGTGAGAACTTTAGTTTTCTGTAGGTTAATGAGAAACACTCAAAGACATGTTAGGTTCTACTATCCACTTCCCACACCAAGGGTGGCTCTGCCAGTGGGTGGAGATTCCTGGCATGAAGATCAGCTTCCAGCATCTTCAACTGTTCTCCAAGCATCTGGTGCCTTGCCTGGGACCAGCTGAGCTTTTGTTGCTTGGATTATAGTTCTCAGCCCAGAAAACAAAAGAAAGAAAGAAAAAAAATGCCCAAGTCCATGCCCTTGGCTGACCATCTAATTACTAGGTCCAATTAAAGTAATTGCACATTGGGGACCCTGAAGACATGAGAAAATTAAAAGTCACCTTGCCACTGAGTTCCAGAAAGGCACATTGCTTCTGCTGCTGTCAGTAGGAAAGGCTGTGAGTCATCCAGTTAAAAAAGCAAACCTGGACTCCACAGAATCAGGTGCAAAAGCCCCTGAAGACAGCAGACACCATTATCACTCTAGATTGGACTGATACGGAAGACACATAGTATCAGAGTCAGGAGTGTGTGTTTGTGCGTGTGTGCATGCACTCAGACATTTTTTATAGCCCAAACCCATAACCACATAAATCAGGTTTCCCCATCCAATTACATAGCTGAGTCCCAGTTGGTGGGAGTTGAGTTACCTGCAGATGAAGTAAACCAGGTAATTCAGTTTTTCTAAACAGCTTTTCTCTTGACATAATCATTATTAATTATTTATGTTAGTGTGAAAAAATTCATCCTATGTTCATAATTCAGGAAAAATTGTTGGTATTAGGGATTTCAAAGACTTGCTATCCTGTACAATTTTGAGATTTTATTTAAGACACAGAGCTAGAAGAACCTTTGGAGGAAGTGTACGCGGCTCTGTCCTACATGTATGTTGATAGTACTGACACACTTTCACAGCGGGAACAGAAGATTGGTTGGGAACTTTACAGCAGCCAACACAAAGAGGAGGCCTGACGCGCCATACAGCTTAGGCCCAGAAAGGGATCAGACACCTACTGTTAAACGTGAAAACAGTCCTTTCTTCTATGGAGTCTAGACAGAAATCTGTCTGTGGGTCATGCAAAGGGGGCTCTCTACGATGTGGAAACCACTGTTCACAATGCTCCTGTCCATCTACTGAGTTTTCTGGATTGGTTTCCTACTACCCTTCAATGTGGTCAAAGGGTTAACATTGAGACACACCCTCTAAAGAACAGGGGTTTGAGAACAGTTAAGGGCTGTGTGGCTGAAGACAAGCCATTTCAATTTTCTGGCCCCAGGTGCCCCGATGGGGACATCTGCAGTGATTCTTCTTCACATGTTGTGTGATGGTTCAAAGATCCTGGTGGAGCGAGGCTTAGTGATGTGGGAGTCCCCTCTCTGTGCTGGGATTACCATTAATGAATAAAGAAACTGCCTTGGCCTGTTGATGAGGCAAAACTTAGGTAGGCAGGGGGTGGGGGAAACTGGACTGAATGCTGGGAGGAAGAAGGCAGAGTCAGAGAGAGATGCCATAGAATTGCCGCCGCTGGAGATAGATGTACTGAAAGTTTGCTGGTACACCACAACCTTGGGGTGATTCACAGATTAGTGGAGATGGGTTAAATTAATATGTAAGAGTTAGCCAATAAGAAGTTAGAGCGAATGGGCCAAGCAGTAATTTAATTAATACAGTTTCTGTGTGGTTATTTCAGTTCTGGGCAGCTGGGACGAACAAGCGGCCCTCCACCTACAGTGTAGCATGTGTTCCTTTGCCCCCCGCCCCAACACTCTGCATTACCTGATTACTGTTACTATCCAAACCCTGAGTTGATAGAGTAGGGGTTCTGCCTTGTACTCCTCTGAACTCCCAGAACCCAGCTTGATGTCTAGCGTAAAGCAAACATGGCTCGCAGTATCAGAACGAAGAAGCCGCCTTGCTCTTGGCTGCGTGACTAACACTGCAATCTTCAGAACGGCACGGCTGAGATTGTAAACACCCCTGTACTGCATGTAAATGATTCTCCTCCATCCCAAATAATAACGTAGATTTAATTAAGAACACCTTTAAAACATCCTTTCAAAGTCGAGTCCCAGTCCTCTGTTCCTTTCCAACTCTCAATTTAGTGACTTGAATGTGATTTTTGCTGAAACCTCTGAATGGCAAATCAAATTTTCATCCCCAAGTGTCAGAGATAAAGCTATGTGAGAGAACAGAATAATTAAAGGCCAAAGAGGTAAACCCGGGCTCAGAGTACAGCGTGAACACAGGAGAAAGGTGGTGTTGTTCACACACTTTCTTTGGCTGATTAAATAAAAGGTCTCGGTTATAAATTAGAACCTTGTTTTCCTGAAATATTAATCTGTGGCTTAAGTTTTTGTTCTTTTTTTTTTTTGTCTATGGCTGACGGTAATAATTCAGGCTGCTGGGGAATGTCCTTAGCAGGAATGACTAAGCATTGCTAGACCCTTTCTGGAATATTCCTTACATGGTGGGAGGCCCTGTCCTCTGTGGGGAGCAGGGTAGTTTAACTACAGACTCCTCAACCTTTCTCATCTATGTTCATTTCTATCCCACGTGTCTGTTGGTCCATCCACCTCCCTAGCTATCCAGCGTATACTCACAGGGAGTGGGAATGAGATGGATGTTAAATAAACACCCCACTGCTACTGAACAGTAAATCCAGAAGTCTGGAAGACACACAGATGGACAAGGATCTTCCTCCCACAGAGAGACAATGGAATGAAGTGGATGCGGAATGAAAACCACAGATGTCTGTACTGATATTCACTCAACCAAATTTCCTTGACTGAGGTGCAAAATAGCCAAGGTTTCCATTTGCTGAGGTAAGTGGCTGTGCTTGGCCAAGATGAGGAGGCCATATTTGGTTTGGTATTGTGGTCCCAGAGTTCAGCTTGAAATTCGAAATACAATGTGCACCCAGGAAGAGTTCTCAGTGACAGGCACCTCCTCTCAAGGATGGGGACTGTGTCCTACCTGCTCCTTTACAGAACACTACTACATAGGTACTAATTCATTCACTTCTTGAACATCATTCATGTCTTTGAGTGAACATAAGTGTACGTTTCTCTTTGGTGACCAAGCTAGACCAGTTGAGTCTATTTAAAGCATTGCCAAAGAGTTTTCCAGAGTGGCTACATCAGCTTCCACTCCCAAACACAATCAATATCCAAGCCTTCTGTGTACTCTCTGTCTCTACCAGATATCTGTATTGTCTGTTTTTCCTTTGTTTTTAGAAGTTCTGGTAGATGTAAGGTAGCTCATTATGGACTTTATTGGCATTTTCCAGATGTTTAATAAAATTGAACACGTTTTTGTGTGTGTTTTGACCATTTGGATAACATTCTTTATAAACTGATTTATTTGAGTCTTCAGGGGGCTAGTGGTGGGGAGTTTTGTCTGCTTTACTTACTGGGTTTTCAGAGCCCCAAGAACAATGCCTGTCAGTAAGTAGACACAAGGAACACTTCTTCAATAAATGAGCGAATCCATCTGCCTCTTCTGCTCTCATGTTCCTAACACTTTTCTCTAAATTAACTCACTTAAACTGACAAAATAATTTTTATATCATTTCATAGCTGTGAAATCATGGTGTAATGTGAAAGTTACACATTTTCTTATACTCATTAAAATAAATTGGTGGCTATTAAATTTTTTTAAGTCCATTCATGTATTTCTAATATCTCTCTTTTAATGTCATTGATGATATATTAATATGCCCCAAATTAAATGGCTTGTTTCCTTTGAAAAATTTAAGTGATGAGCCCTCTGTAAGCAAGCCCAAGGCAAGGATGACCTGAAGATTCAAGGGACACATCTCAGAAAACAGCAGGGTACACTGGCGATGTGTCTGGGAGGACCACCATGGCAAGGGAGCAGAATGGACATAGGGCTGGATGAGTGTCAGGGGAGAGAGAGACCCAATGAGACACCGAAAGGCCAAGAGCACTCGGCTTGGGTTGTGACATACAATCTGACTGTAGGATTTTAAGTGACCAATTGTACCTTGCTCGACAGATAAAAGGGTTTAAGTATACTAGGGACAGATCACTTGCAGGGGTTAAGACCATGTAAAGGCATATTAAATGAGCAGCCTTTTCATGTCCTGCCTCTCCTTGGAAAAGCTTTGGGAGATGAAATGCAGAAATGCTGCAGCCCGGAGTAATAAATGGTTAATGAGGATTCTTGCTGGCTTGGCCATTAACATGAATGCTCCCTGGCTCCACAAGAGCCTGTGTAGGGCATCACAGCTGGGCAGAGTAGGCTGTGTGACCTTTGTGAAGTGTGTGGTCAGTCCCAGGTCAGGTAGCAGATGATGGTGTCAGTGCCCAGCCGCGACACCACTCAGTGAACGGACTGTCCATTACTGAAAGGTGGGAAGTACCAGTGACTGCTCAGAACGTAGTTCTCATGGAGGTACCACATCACAAGCCGGACTGGGGCATCAGTAAAAGGTGAGAGCCTTGTCTATGGCTAGCCTCGTTTTTCTGAAGTAAGAGTAAGTGGGAGGCCTTCATGTGGTCAGCAAATGAGTCTACAGCATTGTCCCTTTACTGCTGCTGCTGGGACAAGTGACACATAGGCTCAGGGCTTTTATACCCAGCCTTGGCTTACTAGCAAGAGTTTTTTTTCTCCACAAGACTTGAAAGCCTCTCCCTATCTGCACGGGGCGAGGGAATGTGAGGCGATGCAGAGATGCGTGTGGGGCAGAGGATCTGTGGGGCATCCTGTCAGGGGACAGGCTGCCATGTTTCCACTGCACAGCTGAGCATAGAAGGAAGCCATGCCTGGGGGGAAGACTTAAACACATGCTATTCTTAGATTAGGCAATGGCCAGAACCCATGGAAAGCATAGGGGATCTCAAGGCAGGAACTGAGAGGCTCCAGTGCTGAGTTTAACTGGAGATACCAGGGTGGCTTCAGCCAGCTTGACAGGGACCTCTCTGGTGGACACATGGAAAGGCTGTCCGGTCCCTTAATGCAAGCTCTATGTGGGAACTGCTGCTTAACAGGTGGAGAAACTGAGGCACCCAGCACTCAGGCCAGGCACCCTGTAGTGTCAGAGCTAGGGCTCAAACCCATGAAATCAGCTTCTAGAATTTAAGCACTTCATTGAGCCCGGTTGAGAGAATAACATCTCATTTCCAAGAAGTCCAAATGCCAGACATTCCCAGGGCAGGGCAGACCTGATTTAGCCAAGCTTCTCACTGGACCTGGGACAAACCAAGGCAAAAATAACAGTAATGTTAAACAGTGACCGTCTCCATTCAGTAGCCACCTAGTGTGAATGGGATGCTTTATGTTCATACATGTGCTCATATAACTTGGTTTGTAGGTAAGGGATGAGGGCTGGAGGGACTGAGTAATACTCCCAATTTCCCACTACCAGAGGCTACCAGAGGGTGGATCCAGACACATGCAGACTAAGGCTTTCTGCCCAAAACCTATGTACTTCTCATTATTTTTACATTTGCCATGGGGGGAGGGTGCATGCCATGGTGCATGTGTGGACAGCAGAGGGAAAACTGCAGATGCTGCTTCCTTTCTTCTGCCATGCGGGCCTCAGGGGTTAAACTGGGGGCATCAACTTTGGTGGCAAATGACTTTACACAATGAACCATGCTGCCAACCAATAGTTGCTCACACATATCCATTTCTTCCCCCCACAGCTGTCTGTTTAAGAATGCTACATGTGCAACTGCCCTTCTTAAGGGTCCTTGAACACGAAGCCTCATCTTCTCCATGGAAAGGGGACTTGAGCCCTTGGAATGCTCTTAGCAAACCTATTCCAATTTACCATTGCAACCTATCTGTAATTCACGTTTGCTGATACTTGGCTATTTTCAGCAAAACAAAAGCATCAAATTTGTGCTTTATTTGGACAAAAATGATTCTTCTTTCGTGTGTGTGTGTGTGTGTGTGTGTGTGTGTGTATGTGTCTGCACATGTATGTGCATGTGTACATGTAGAAGGCAGAGGTCAATGTCAGGTATCTTCCCCAGTCATGCTCTACGTTACTCTATCTATCTATCTATCTATCTATCTATCTATCTATCTATCTATCTATCTATCTTGTTTCTACCTCCTGAGTCCTGGGATCAAAGGCAAATACCACCACATCCAGCTTCATTGAACCTGGAGCTGAACAATTCAGCTAGATTGGCTGATCAGCAAGCCCCAGTTATCCCCCAGTCTGTCCTTTCCCAGGGCTGGGATTACAGGTATGTGTTACCATGTGGCGATGGGGACTGAAGCCAGGTCTTCATACACACACAGCAAATACTTCATCAACTGGACCATCTCCCTGACCCCTCAAAGTGATTTTTTTTTTAATCTTACATTTTGTAATTTATGCTTTCCTGTTGTAAACCTCTTCCACTCCGGGCCTGAGCTCTTCCAGTCTGGCTATCTATACCTCCCAGGGACCCAAGACCAACTACCTTTCTGGCAAAAGTATAGGCTTGATTCTAGCATCAAGTTTATGCTCTCTAGCCATTTCTATTTAATCTCTCCAAGCCACAGTCAAAATGTGGATTCTGGATAATGGTGCCTCCCAGGTGAGCTGAGACAGTGAGGTGAAGGTCAAGGGAGTCCTGCCTGTGCAATTCCTCTCCATGAAACCCTAGTCAGTCTGTATTGTGCTCTTAGAGCCAAAACAGGTCAGTTACACCCTGTGTCCTTAGAGCGGGCCAGCGTGCAGTAGGCATTTCAAATTTGTCAGGTCCTGCCCTAACACGCAATTCCTAGAGAAGATGACGTGACCCCTGCAGGCTAATTCCCATCCTTCTCTCCATTCTAGACCAATCACAGTACTGTAGATCTTTTTCTCTCCTACAAGGTAGAGCTTCTTCATTCATCACCACAGGATAAAAACCTGCACACCAGTGGCCCTCAGTGCACACTGCTTCTTCCATGTAAGCTATTCCATTTAAGAAATACAAAGATAGCAAACCACGCAGCATTTAATGAAGTATTAGAGAGTGGGCTTACACATAGCCATGCCTACACCAACAGTTGGCATTCTGTCACCTAGCCAGAAGCCCTTTCTTGCACTCCAACCCAAACTTAACCACTCTTCCCCACCCTGGAGCCACTTTCTTGGTATCCACAGTCTTTGCTTCCCTAGTTTTAGCACTTATGTCTGGATCTGTATAGAAGATTTGACCACTAAAAAGCTTATTGTTTCTCAAATCTTTTACACTCTAAAGGTTCCCCCTTTGTTACTTAATTTCCCCAGCAATTCATCTGTAGAGGAGTCCTGAGCACGTGAAAAACAAAAATTTTGAGAGTCTGGGTTCTGCTATTTGCACACTCAGGTAGAGTTTAAAATGTTCTTTTGTCCCTTTCTCCCTGTAATTAGGCAACAAGATCCAAGTGCACCCTGGTCATGACTTGCACCAAATTCAGAAAGAGCTGTTCTCCCCTGAAGTTCTTTTTGTGGAAACTGTACTTTAAGACCACAGCTACATACTAAGAAACAAAACACTGTTGTTCTGGGGACCACTGTATACTCTAGTTCTCCCTAGAGCAGCATTTCATATGGAGAATCTGCAGACGAAAGGATCCATGAATTCAGCGCTAAGGCTATGCTTACTCTATCTCTAGTATCCATAGTATCATCTACTTCTCATCCATCCAATGCCTATCAGTCATCTGCTGTCTGTCTATCATCTATCTATCTATCTATCTATCTATCTATCTATCTATCTATCTATCTATCTATCATCTATCTATTATCTATCTATCTATCTATCTATCTATCTATCTATCTATCTATCATTTATCTATTATCTATCTGTCATCTATCTATCATCTATCTACCTATCTATCTATCATCTATTTATGTTTCATCTATCTGTTCATCAACATGCATGCATGCATACATACACACATACATACATAAATGCATACATATATTTTATAGGTGAGAAAACAGGCTCAGAAAGATGAAAAGACTCATCCAAAGTCACTCTGGTGATATGGGACAGAAATGAGCTGATCTGAGAGGTTATAGGACCTGTGGGCCCTAATGAATATTTGCCTCTAAAATACAGTTTTACTTTAAAGTTGGTCTTGCTCAGGACTGATTCATGGGCGGGCAGCTGAGTAAGTGTGTGACGCACTGGACAACATGTAAACACAACATAGCTCTGCATTTGGCTCCCACTTCTTTTGGGTTCCAAGCATGAAACATTATTTTATTTTGCTAGACATGGAAAAAGACATATTTTTAGTATTCTAGAATAAGCCCAAAGGCATACTTTTATGGTAGCTTATGAGACTCATTTTATTCCTATCCTTAGAGATAGAAAAGAACCATGGTTGGTTATCAGAAGATTCTTCAAGCAATCCCAAATCACATTTATGTTCGAACTGTGGGTTCACTTTTTGAGTCCAGATAATAGATAAGAGTTTATCTTTGCTTTGTGTTCAAATTGTTATAACTTCATTGCCCCCCTGTATTTATGACAGTAATAAAACCTTTGACAAGGCAGCAGTTCATGGGAATCTGTGGAGTTTTTTTTTTTTTTTTTTTTTTTTTTTTTAACAGGAAAGGACGGAGGCTGTTGGGAAGGTCTCGGTTTCCAGGACAACCTACAGAAGGATGTGAGCTCCTCAACATCCCATACTGCATGCAATACCAGGAGGCAGAGGCTAGGATCCCCTCCTGGAGGAGGAGGGGGGCACACGGGGAGCCATGGAATCAAATGGAGCAATACTTCTAGCACTGTCCTGTGCCTTTATCTTTGGATTCTGGAGTCAGGAGGGAAGCAGAACAAGTGCCCCTTTATCCTCACTAATGGAAGGCATAGAGGACAGATGTGGCTCTTTCTTTAACAGTCTAGTAAGAGGAAATTACTGGAGAGCCTCCATGGAGCTGTCTCAGAAACCAGTGTGGAGAAAAGGAATGGCCCAAACACCTGGAGGCAACCAGTGGGGGCTCAAAGAAATCTCCAGATATATACACAAAACTGCTGAGACTTTGCGGACACCCTCAATTCAAGCGTTCTTCTGGTCGTTTCCCTTTCATGTGTCAGTTCATGTCTGGAACCACCATGCTTGTAGACCTTATCACCGATTCACACCCATGACCTACACACACTATTTGAATGAGCAGCCATCCTGAGTATAGAGGGACAAATGGTACCCAGTCCACCCTTGGCAGCACTGTAACCCTCTCTGAGCCTTAGTGGGGTCCATGTCCAGATAAAGCCAATGTCATTGCCTGCAGCTCTAAGAGCTGTGTGCTCTGCCCTCTAGGCCACTCTCCAGACCCCTCACCCTTACCTCATCAGTGTTCTTGTCTAGTTTCTCAAATCCAATCCTCGGGAATTGCTGTCTAGGTTCTTTCAAATTCTGTTTCATGCTAACTAAGCAATTCTATATTCTTCTGCTTTCTTAATAATGGCCCTCTCCTATGAACAGTGACTTTCACCTGCTAGCACCTTGGCCTTTCTGTCTGTTGGCTTTAAGAAATCTATAATCTTCCAGGCTTAGACTTTTGCCTGCATAGCCTTTTCATCTTCTGGAGTCTAACTTCAAGCAGGCTTTCTTTAATCTGCATCTTTATTGTGTCACGGCATATTTATGATGAACATCATAACATGTCACAGAAAATGTGAGAACCTTGGGTCATTATAACTTATTTAACACTTCCATCACGACTCCATCCATTACACCTTCCTCCCTTTATGCCATGCAGTTTACTGCCACAACCATTGCACCTGCAGCTGAGCATTTAAAGACGCTGAGAAGAAAGGAGCTTGAGTCTGTACACACAACCACCGCTTCCAGAGCTCTTCCTTCCTTCCTTCCTTCCTTCCTTCCTTCCTTCCTTCCTTCCTCCTTCCCTCCCTCCCTTCCCAATGGACAATTCTGATTCTCACTTCCTTCGTACTAGAAGCACTTTCCAGGCCATTCCTTTTGTCTTTTGCTATTTGAAATTTTCAGTAAAATTTTGCTTGCAATTTTATATTGCTTGTTTTCCTGCACATGACAATTCTTCCCCCTAAGAGAGGATCCATTATTCTTGGTATTCAACAGGTTGCAGACAAAATGATTAGATTTGTTTCCTTTGTATCATTAAACCTGGAGCTTGCTGATCTCCTCCAATCTTTAAAATGATGTTTTCAACAAATTTGGAACAATTTTCACCATCACTGCCTGGCATACCTCTTTCATGTCACTTGTCAACTTACCTATCTAATTGAGATGTTGAATTCTCCATCTAGGCTTTCTAAGTTTACTGGTAGCTGATATTTCTCCATTCATCTGTTCAATACATTGACTATGACAAACTCTACTTTAAGATGTCACTCTGGGATCTTCCTTCGCATTTTGTTGTTAATTCATGTCTCTAACAAATTTTGCTACACTGAGCCCTGGGTTAGGACTTAGATGCTTAGACTTCTGTTGTCATTCTGGGAGATTGCTTGCTTTAGTTAGATGTCTAGCTGATCTGCTAGCACTTGCAGCTGCTTGGCTTTATGTTTTACTGAGGATCATTTTTTGTTTTTGTTTACCCTTAGGCCTCAGCCAGCCCATTAGCCCTGGCACATGCTCATTAATCCCAATGGCATTTCACTGGAAAAGGGAAATTCCAAAATCTGACCCTTCTGCAGCACACAGTGGCTATGATGTCTGTGCTGGTTTTCCTATTTCCTGGTGTTGCTGTTTCCCAGTTCTTGTGCTTTCCCTATACACACCATTCACAGCGTGGTTGACAATCTGAAGGGTTCTAGGAAATGCTATGTTCCAATTTTCAGTTCCCTTCCTGCCTCCCCCTATTATTGTTGGTATTTGTCCTTCCAGCTTCTAACAACCCTGGCCTTGCTCACTTTAATCTGAGAGAACATGTCTCTCTCTCTCTCTCTCTCTCTCTCTCTCTCTCTCTCTCTCTCTCCCTGCCTCTCCCTTTTCTTTCTTCCTTCCTTCCTCTGCCCCTGTCTTAATTTTTTCATTTTTTCAATTATTAATATATAATAGCCTTACTAAGCTTGGTTATACTTTCTCAAATTCACTCATTGTAAGCATACAAGTCAAGGGTTTTTAATAAATTTATATTGCTCTAATTCAGTTGTAAAACATCAACATCTTACAATAAAATTGTGTATTTTTCACCCTGAGCCCAAACCCTAGGCAGTACAGGCCTGTTTTCTGCATCTACAGAATTGTCTTTATGAATGTTTCCTATACACAAAGATATGCAGGATGTCTGCTTTGTATTTTAGTCTTTCAGTTGTTTACTTTTAAAGAAATCTGAATACCATTTAGAGAATAAATATTAAAAAGTTGGGTGGTACCTTACCCTCTCTGAGAAGTGGCTGGGGGTGGTGTGATGGGGGGGGGAGTGGGAACTTGGATGGGTATGTAAAATGAAAAAAAGATAGTTTATTTTCCTTTTTTAAAAGTTGGGTGGATTTGGGTATCAGTGAAGGCTTTTTTTTTTTCAGTTTCTCTTGGATGATAGGTGTGTAGCCAAACTGGTACTCACACATCTCTTCAGAAGTCACATTAATAACCACATACAGCTAGTATCCGGCCTCTGTGGGTGCTCAGGAGGTTACAGGGAAGACCAGGTTTGGGTGGAGGCATGGGGTGGGGAAAGGGGATCTTGTCTCTCAGGGATCTAAGGTGGGAACACTTGGGGCCTGTTCAGTCAGTAGAGCATTGAGACTCTTAATCTCAGGGTCATGGCTTCAAAGTTCCACATTGGGCGCTAGTTATAACATGATCTACATATATACAAACATATATATCAATTTATTAAGGGATGCTATGGGGAAAACAGACTTATGGAGTGTGGACTAAGGGATCTGGGGACTGACCACATGCTGCTTCATGCCGCATGACCTGGTCTTCACCACCCAAGAGAACACAAGAGCAAGAAAGAGAGAGACCTTGTCTTTCGGCTTAAAACTTGTCATGTCTGCAGTCAAGACCACAACTTAGAGTTGGCAATCCCCAAAAGTCATTGGCTAATGGGATTGAAATCTCACAACACTGCAGATCAGATTGTGCCATACAGTTAAATTGGAAAATTAATATACATTTACTGAGTACATATTTAGATTAGAAAATGAGTTAAAGATCAAGGAATTAGGTATCCCAGGATAGTGAAGGAAATGAACTCCATCCAACAATTCAGGGGACTTTGCAATGAGTCTTTGTAATCTCTCCCACAATGGATATAAAGTGAGTTCTCTATTGTAGAGGGAGTCGGAAGTCCACCAGGTATTGTGGCCTATGAGTATAGGATTGACAGATGAAGCAGGAATGTGGCCTGTCACATGTCAGGGATGACTACTTCCATGACACATTGTGTGTCATTCTTCTCACAAGGCAGACAGGTTCACAATAGTGCTGTCCAGTCTACCTGTGCTATTGGCAATGGAGTGTCAACAATTTCTGTGGCTTTCTGCTTGGATCAACAAATGAAGACATATGGTGACAGCTTAGTTCTGCCAAGCTGCATAAATCTCAACAAAATAAAGGCATAATAGTAAGCAATATGGCACTTTATGGAATGGTGGGCTTAGTCTAACACTTTGGTCAAATTACTTCCATTTCCAGAGCCTCAGCTGCAGAACTTACAAAATGGTCAAGATTTGACAACAAAAGTAACTGTGTAGTTTAGACCTGATGCTTATAAGTCAGGATTTTTTTTTTTGGAGTGAGATACAATAGCATTTAGCAAAATCTAGTTTCCTTTTTATTCTTAAATGTAGTGTGTTACCATGTAATTATTTGCTATTCATGCCTCTAAGGCCACAAAGAACCAAGGTGATCATCATAAGGCTTGCTTGTCTTTTGATTCCCATTTCTGTTGTCTCAAGAAAGCTACCATCTTCTAAGAAGCCAAGGGATGCAGATGCTGCTTCCTAATGAAGCCTTGCTTCCTTCTAAATATGCACTGATTGTCAAGGTGATGGAGGAGGTTCATTATTTAGAGGCATAATTAAAGGGCATTTCCTTTAGCTAAACTAATGAGCAGTAAGTGCGGCAATATTTGCATGTTTAGACATTAAGGATGGAAACAGATGACTCGTAGGAGATTAGGAGGAAGCAGGGAAGGTAGAACAAATTAATCTCATGGCTGGGCTTCCAGGGTTATTGCACTTCAAGACTTCTTCAACGTGGAGGTCTTCTCTGGGAAGTTGGTTCTACTGTCTTCTCTTGTTTTATGGGATGATTGACTGTCTCATTACTATTCCTCATAAGAAATGTCACCATGGTGATTTGAATGAGAATGTCTCCCACTCACGGTTTGAACCCTTGGTTCCCAGTTGGTGCTGTCATTTGGGTGGCTTTAGTATGTATGGCCTTATTGGAGGAAGGATACCACTGGTGATGATGCGTTTTGAAGTTTCAAAAGCTTCATGCCATTCCCAGTGCACTTTCTCTGCTTCTTGCTTGTGGCTCAAGATGTGAGGAGTTTCTTCCTCAACTTTCTTGTTCTTCGTTCCATCCATTCACTCTGCCATCATGGACTCTAACCCTCTGGAACCATAAGCGTAAATAAACCCTTTCTCCTTTAAGTTGTCTTGGCCACAATGTTTTGTCACAGCAATAGAAAAGTACCCAATACTCTGCTGCAAAAAAATGCTAATGCATGATTTCTGATCAGGAACCTGTTTCTGGGTTGGCTTCTGTGCCTTGTTCTAAATGCTTGGGGTCATTGATATTGGCTTATTCTTGTTAGTTTGTATATTCATGAAGATTACAAATGCTCTTGTGTCAAGAAGAGTGGCTTTTTTTTTTGAACAAAATTCAACATCCCTTCATAGTAAAAGCCCTAGGATTCAGGGGAATCATATCTCAACACAACAAAGGCAATGTACAACAATTCCAAAACTTAAACTATACTTAATGGAGAGAAACTCAAAGAATGTCTCACTAAAATAAGGAATGTTTACCTTTTCTCCTCCTATTCAATATACTGCTTGAAATATCTTAGCTGGAGCAATAAGAGGATATGAAGATGATGCAAAAATGTAGGCATTTAAGAAATCAAAATATCCTTCTTTTTAGGTGGTATGATTCTATAAATAAAAGACCTTAAAGACTCCAGTAAGAAACTCCTACAGCTGGTAAACCTGTTAAGCAAAGTAGCAGGCTACAAAATTAACACAGAAAAACCAGTAACCTTTTTATATACCATTGACAAACACACCAAGAAAGAAATAAAGGAAGCAATCCCATTCACAACAGTCTCAAAAAAATCTTACATGGAAATGGAAGCATACAGTGAAAGTTTAAGATACTGAAGCAAGAAATATAAGTTGCCGGAAGATGGAAAGACTACCACCCCCTCATGCTCATGGATCTACCAGTAGAATTAATATTGTAAAAATGGCCATCCTACCAAAAGGAAATCTACAGGGTCAATGAAATCCTCATCAAAATTTCATGAAATTCTTCACAGACTTTGGAAAAACTTTTTCTTAATTCATGTGGGAGTGCGTGCATGCATGTGCGCTCTCTCTCTCTCTCTCTCTCTCTCTCTCTCTCTCTCACACACACACACACACACACACACACACACACACACACACACACAAATAATAAACAAGGACCAGGATAGTCAAAGCAGTCCTGAGAAATAAAAATAATAATGGGTGCATAATAATCCTTGATTTAAGGTTATACTACAGAACCACAGCAATAAGACATTGCAATATGGCATTAAAATAGACACACCGGTAAAGGTAATAGAACTGAGGATTCATACATAAGCCCACACTTCTGCAGCCACCTGATGTTTGACAGAGTCCAAACATATTTATTGGAGAAAATATGGCAGCTTCAACAAATGGTTTTGTCAGTCTAGATAGCAACTAGACAACTAGATCCTTCTTTCCCACTACACACAAAACTCAACTCTGAATGGATCAAGAACCTCAACATAAGATGTGACACTCTTAATCTGATAGAGAAGAAGTAGGGGAAATGCTTCAACTTATAGACAGAGGAAAAGATTTTCTAAATAGGACCCCAGTAACATGGGTATTAAGACCAGCAATTGACAACAGGACCACATGAAGCTAAAAAGCTCCTCTGTACATCACTGGAGTGGAGTGAAGAGGCAGCCTGTGGGACGGAAAGGATTTTTGTTTTTACTAGCTGTACATTTGACCAGGGTTAGTATCTAGATTAAACAAAAAACTTAATAAGGTAAATACCCAAACAAACAACACTCCATTTTAAAATTGTAACTAAATAGAGAGGTCTTAAGAAAAAAAGAAATAAAAATGCTAAATGTTAAACTTCCTTGTCCATTGGGAAATGAAAATTAATCTACGTTGAGATTTCATCTCACTCTAGTAAAATTGGGTAAGATTTAAAAAATGACAACAAATACTGCTATGAATGTAGTGAAAGGGGAGCACTTTTTCACTGTTAGTAGAGTCGCTATGAAAACCAGTATGAAAAACCAGTTCCTCAAAGAATAAGAGAGAGATAGTTCTACCATATAATCCCACTATACCATTCCTGTGCATGTCCCCAGAGGACTCTATATCTTACCTTGGAGATAGTTGCTCATCCACGATCATGGTTGTGCTATTCAAAATATATTAAAAAAAATGAAAACAGCCTAGCTGATCATCAACTGATAAATGGATGAAAATGAGGTTCCTACATATTATTTAGCTGCAAAGAAAAATGGAGTTGTGAAGTTTGCAGGCTAATGATCGGAGTTGGAAACCATCAGTCTGCGGAAGTAATTCAGACTCAGAAAGGCAACTGCTACAATCCTCTCGTGTAGACAGATGCTAGCTTTGAATCTTGAGATATGCATGTTTAAATCTGAGTACCTATAGAGTCAGGAAAATAGCAAGGTCTTGTGGAGGGGCTATTTAAAGGGAAAGGGATAGAATGAAATTGTTAAGAATAGGAAAATGAGAATAGTGGAATAGTGAGGTTTAAAAGGGGCGTAGGGTAGAAGAGGGAGTGCAAGAGATGAACATACTCAAGATTAGGAAAAAAATGAGAATTGCCACATTGAACTCTACTACTGTAGACACTTTCTAAGACATATAAAAGAAGTTAAATTGAGTTACCCTGTAATGGAGAGACAATCCCTCTCCTGAGCACCATAGGTTAATAAATTAAAAGTTTAGTGCAATGTATGGGTTGCCTCTCTTTGAGCTGTTCATCAGTGGGGATCCATAGACCCCCCCCCCCCAAATTACAGGCTATTTCCACTGCTCTTGGATACCTTTCAGAACTTGATGGTAAGATCCTATTGGTGAAGATACCACATACTTGAGTCGTAGGACATGGAGAAATCAAGCCGGCACCAAGCTGGAGGCTTCGTCCCTATTTAGTTTTCATGGTGCTGCATGGTGCTATGTATGGTACTGGGAGAAAAAATAATCAACAGCTTACCTAGCTGTGAACTATGCAAGGTACAATAATGACTGTCTTGGCAATGTCATTACACTGGTAATGTACACTGGTACAGTATTGTCACAAATGCAATGGGAGTGACCAATGACTCTTTGATTGGACAAAGTATTAAACTGCTCCCCTCACATCCTCACCTTTATAGCCATAGGTTAGTGATTCTTTTAGGCTGCATCAGAGAATCTTGTTTTTACAGTAAATGCTCAGTAATACAGAGGCATACAACTGGTCAACATGTGGAGAATGAGAGACTATCAGGTGCTCAGTTCTAAATGGGAAACTCCTCCTCTCAAGACTCTGGGATCATTACGGAAGAAGGAATGAAAGAATTCATAAGAGCCAGAGGTACTGGGCATTCCTAAGCAAAACAGTATTCTCTGACCATGACAGGGCTGATGTGCACATGAACTCAAAGTGATTGTGACTGTACTCACGAGACCTTCATGAGATCAAGACAGTCTAAAGCTCAGCCTATGGGAGAGAAGTCTCTGGGCACTACTGAAAAGGGATGGCTGGGTACAAAACTTAGCTTTCCTCAGGCATTCAGGCCCTGAGAGGCTACCCATGCTCCAGTAGATCGTTCTACACCCATATACATACAGGGAACACCAATTCTACTTAGTTGGTTTAAAAAAAAAATATAAGAAGTCGGGAGGGGAAAATGGTAGAGGGAATAAGGGAGAACTTGAAAAGGAGGGAACAGGGGGATAGAGCTGACCAAAATAATTACATGCATATATGATATTCTTAAACACAACAGCAAAAATTCCTGTGACCTTCAGAACTAGACTGAACCACTCTCAAGTGCCTGACCCCAGGTCAATGAGTTACATGGTTAACATGCATCCCTGAGACTCTACAACAACTATCACATGTTAAAACAGTGCCTTTCCCTCTTGGGTTATGGGCATTTTAAGGTCATGTTCAAGGCTCTTTGTCAGGTTAGAACTGTGGGAGCTCGTTGCTATGTCTTTTTCTTCATCCCCAACCTGGGTGCTCTGCTTAGATTTTGTAGAGTTAAAGATTTAGTAGAGTTAAAAGAAAGTACCCAGTATGAAAGTAGAGCCAAAGTAATGATGTTTCCGAGGCTCCTCAATGCATAGGGACATCCTACTGATCAGCGGCTTCACCTCTCCTAAGGAAAAGGGTTATCATTAGAATTGGCCATTTTACAATCAGATTCACCTATGCTAATTTCTCTTCTTTTCGGAGGTGGAAAATATCAGTCACACAACTAAAGCAAACATTTGGGTTCTATGCCGAGGCATCAGCTCCCTTCTTTCCTGTTGGCACTGATGCCTGGAAGAAACTGGAAGGGTAGGAGCACAACTCAGCCAAGTCACCTCTGTCAGGACCACCTGAGGCTCTGGCAGCTTAATTCATTATCTGAAGGGAGATTTCATTACTGAGCATCCTTAACTGTGTTGACACTCTTTCCTCATTTAACAATAAAACAATATTCCGTTTAATGTTGGTTTATTACCTTCTTTTTCACACTGCTTTTAAATATGTATTAAGGACTGTGTGTTGAGAACACACAGTCATTGCCTCTGGGCAGAGATACAGGCTAAAACACAAATAAGGATTCCATGGGAGTTAGACGCTGTCTTGAGCAGTTGCTGCTTAGGGAAAGGGAACCTGAGAAGGGTCCAGCAACCTTCCATCTCTAGACTCCAACAGGGGGACGAGAACAAGAGGCACTGGGGCTGCATCAGCGAGAAAGCAGCCTTGCTACTCTGGACTCTGCACTCTGCAGCCTGACCCATGATTTTGCATGGGATCTTCTGAAAAAAAAAATGAAGGAAAGCCTTTCGAGTAATGAGAGAAATCTGAGAAATCTGACTGAAATCGACTCTTCGAGTAAATAGCCCCTGTGGGATTGCCCGCTAACTAGACATTGTCAGCGATGAGATGGTGTCCCCAGAAGACACTGATGGGATTATCTACCCCTGGGCTTTTCCTCTGGTTAGGTATCGGATGCTTTAGTATCTAATGTGCTAATCAATGCTTCACCAAAGCCCCCTGCTTGATCTCTGTGTTGATCTTCTGCTCATACATACAAAACCTAAGAGAGACAACGTAAAGGAGAAAATATTTATTTGAGTTAATGGTTTCCAGGATTTCAGTTTGAGGTTGGGTCTATAGCAGTATATGAGGGAAAAGGCTATTCACTGTATGGTGGCCAAGAAGCAGAGGATCAGAGAAGAAGGGTCCAGGCACAAGATGCACTCTTTAGAGGCCAATCCCAGTGACCTACTTTCTCCAGCCAGGCCCCACCTTCCTATAGTCTGTTAGGCCATGAGTTCAATGGATTATAGTCCACTGATGAAATTAGAACCCTCACAGTGCAACCGGGTCTCAAAAGGCTCATCAGCTAGAAACCTTCCACACATGAGCCTTTGGGAAACAGTTTCAGATTCAAACCAGCACAGGGTAAATTCATATTAGCATGATCAACTGTAAGCTAGGGGAAAGCTCTGTCAAGACAAAGAGGTTCTCCAGTTTGAGTTTAGCATTTCCAGACTCAATCACAGCATGTCATCCTCTTCCAGTGAAGGCAGGATCTTTTTTCCCTTTTCTCTTTGTTGGTCCCTTGGGCTAAAGTATAATACATCCTAGAGAGGAGTCTGCCCCTTGTGCAGCCTCATCTGTAGGCTAGTGAGAAACGGCGCTGGGTGGAAAGCCAGGCGCAAGATGTGAAGGGAGTCATTGTTAGGTAACTTCCCCTCCCTCTGTCCTAGGGCTTTTCTTGAAGTAGAGGGCTCAGGAAATCTATGGCTGAGGTATCTACACTCGTACACAGAGGAGTCCATAGGCCTGCTGTGAAAACACGGCTCAGGGTCATCTCAGTAAGAGGCAAGGAGATGGGACATGGCTTGATTTATGATTCCAAGACCTCCCCAAGGCTCACAATGATGTATTAGTTTCCTTTTGCTGCAATAACAAATCACCTCTAACTTTGTAGCTTAAAACAACATAGATTTATGATCTTACTGTTTTGGAGGTCAGAGGATGAAATAAGTTTCAGTAGACTAAAATCATGGCATCACCATGGCCATATCCCTTCTGGGGTTCTAGGAGAGAAAGTTTTCCACTTTGTAAAGGTTGCCAAATTCTTTGGATCATGACCTCTCACACTCTAGTGCATCACAAAAATAATCCAGAACAATCTTTCCGTCTCAAGATCTTTAACTGCTCACAGCCACAAAACGCTTTTTGCCATGTAAGGGAATACACCCACGTGGGTTAGAGGTCAGAGGATGTGTGTCTGCCAAGGTGGCTGCCTCAGAGGTACTCAAGTAAGGAGGCATGACACAGAGGAAATCAGGGGCAGCTATGCAGCAAGGACCAATGAAATAATGAAAGGTCACTGCTAGGCAAATTTAAGATGGAGGGAACTTGGCTCAGCAATGGTTTGCATGGCACCATCTCTCAAAGGAGGCAGAGCAGGTGGAGTGAGGATGCCTCTCGCTGCTTTTTCAGAGCATAAGTCACCTAGTACCTGCATTGCTGGCCTGAGAGGAATGCGCATACCTCGAGCAGCTTAGGACCATTCTCTGTCAACACCATGAAGCCATGTAGCTACCTCTCCCCCAAGAACTAGAAGATCTTCTGGAGATGGAAAGAGACTGGGGAGGGGTGGGTTCCAAGAAGATCTTCAAAAAAACCTGTTTGGGAGCCTACCTACATGAGAAAACAGAAGTTCCATTCAGCCTTCTCTATCTGTTTGGGGCCCCAGCTCCCAGAGGAAGGCAGGCATCCCTGAAGACAGCTTACAGGTGGGGATGCTGAGCAGGGCAGTGATACCACATTAGAACAATGCCAGTCTGTCCAGGAGTGAGTCTTTAATAGCAGAATTAGAGTGCTGACAATGCCCAATTATTTTGCTCATTAAGATGACTGGTCTGGTCTGGACTGACCATTCTCTAATTAACTCCCTGGCACCGGCTATAATAATGATTGAACTAACCCATTTGACTCCCAGTGTGACTGAATGGGCAAACGCAAGGAAACTGATTTTGCATCATCCTGACACTCCGTCTTCAGGAATAAAGGATGTGGTCTTTTTAAATCTTCTTCTAGGAGCTTTCACATTCTATGCAAGAACAATGGACTTTATAGGCAAAGGCCTTGGATCCAGACAAATGTGTGTAAGTCTTGGTTGCGGGAAAATCGAGGCCTGTGACTGTCTCCATTATGCAGAAAGATAAAGATCATTGTTGATACTGGTGGCTTGGATGAAGGGAGTCCATGTGCTCATAGCCCTCCTCCCTCGATGTGGCCTGGGAGTGTTGGTTTCCATGCACAACTCCCTCTCCAGGGAGGTGAGCTATGGAGCTGGGAGACGGAGAAGCATCAAGAAAGGCACAGGGAGAAGCTGAGGAAATGGCGCACAGGGCAAAGCTCCTGTCACCCAAGCATGAGGACCTGGGTTTGGATCCCTAGAACTCATGTAAAGCCAGACATAGTAGAGAAAGTCTGAAATTCAAGCACTCTGTGGCACGATGGGAGGGAGAGGTAGAAAAATCTCTGGAGGCTTGAGAGACAACTCACATCTCGAGTCATGGCATGCATGCACCCAAATTTATACACATACAGAGATTTCTTTTTAGAAGGACATGATAAGCTTCGTTTATGAAGATCCAGATGTCCCAAAGAGAATGTGTTTTTTTCTGTTGTGTTTTTTTTTTAAATATAAAAAGTGCCTTTTATTTATTCATTGAACAGACTCAATCTGGTGGCCAGACAAAAAAGACATACTACAGAATATTTGGTTTGGCCTAATGATACACATTTTTAAATGAGACCATATTAAAAATTGAGATGGCTTACATGAAAACCTGATTTTCAGCTTCCAGATAGTTGAAAGTACAGTGTCAGGCCAGATTTTGTATGACCTGGAGACAAATCTGTAATTCACCCAGCCAGGCATCTGGCTTCACCTGGCTGGGTCTCTCTAAGCCTTGCTGCTTCTCAGTAACCCAGTGGTTTTTGAGTCTGGAACTCCTACAGGAGAATGTTGCCAGGGAACATTCAGTGGCCACAACCCAGCAGATCAGTGAGCATCCTCAGAGCAAATCATTGTCCCTGGTGCATAGGCAAGATGATGGCTAACCAAATGAGACCAATTTCTGCCTCTCGTGGACTGTGCTCTTCATGGAAACTTGTTTACCTCATATGAACTGGGACACCTGTGCTCTCTCTGTTTCACTGAGGCTGTCACTCAGGGTCACTCTAATGGGGACAGGAGAGGACACCATTCTAACACCAACAGTTCAAGGGGAAGACCATCAGAATTCACAACACTGAATCAACCATATCCAAATAATATTAAAGCCTGGAGGGCCTGTGGATTGATAAACCTTCCCTGGCGGTGCTGGGCACTCTTGTCTGAGTTTGCACATGACTGAATGCCTAGCTGGAGGGATTTGCATTAATAGATCCTGAGTAAAAAAAAAATCTTATTAAAATGACGTTCCCTTTGCTGTTAGCATCATTTCAGTGAGATGGCCTGGATTCTCAGAGGCATTCCCTGGGGCTGCCTGACTAGACTTACGGGCTATCCATTTGCCTTGGCAAAGGTCTTTTGGGGTGTAAGTACAGGGAAAAAAAGGTGGAAAGACATGATGTCCCTAGGGGCATGGGTAACTTCTTTGCTCTTGGCTACCCTTGGAAAGTTATATAGGAAACATCCTATACATCATTTCCTAGTTTCAATGCCAGGAAGGAGCCAGCTGTTCAAATGCGCCTCTTAGGAATTGGGTCTTGGCATGATTGTGGAGACAGGGGACAGTAGTTCCTGCCACTGGCTCTATGTATTGCTCTAGCCAGAGTTACATTTGCTTGAGTGCAATGCGATGCATGTCATATCAGACTTTCCAAGTTTGCCCACACATAATGTCATAGTCTTGCATTGAATAATGGATACTTTGATTGTAGCCTGTCCACCTGGGAGTGATATGATACAAAAATCTACTTACTTAAGTCCTACCTGCCCCACCGTTCCTGAACTCTTATTACTTGGGTCCCATTTACTGTCTGTCATCTTGGATGCCTGACTTTGCACATGGATCTTTCCATACCAACATTCCATCTGGATGCTTCTTTAGCTTTTATTCACAGGCCCACATCAGACAGCCCTGCCTCTGTACCTACCAGGTGCCTGCTTTCTGACCAAGCACTGACTGCATGATACTCTAAACTGTCTTTTTGATCCATGAGGTCATGGACACTTCTAGATAGCAGAGGCTTCTAGTTCTGTACCGACCTGGGGAATGAAGCACAGAGTCTAACTTACAGAATAAGCTAAGTAGGACAGAAATCCAAAAGCCCCAGAAGGCATTAAAATCATAAGAGGCTATGAGAATGTTCATGGCAGACAGGAGTTCAATTGCACATGACATGTTAGACCAGTTTAAATTCTTTATGGCAAAGGCCAGCTGTAGACTCACAGTTAATCCAACTTGACCCTAGAAATAAGCTAACAAGGTAACAAGATGAACACTGTTTAAGGACTGGGAGAGGAAGAACAAATGGGTTTATGAAATGAATCAAATGTTAATTCATCACTAGAAGTTTTTAAAGAGATCTCTGAGTCTTTCTTCTCTCTGCCCCTCTCTTTCTCCCCTTCCTCCCTGGAGGAAAAACGGAAGGAAGGAAGGAAAGGAAGAAGGAAGGAAGGAAGGATGGATGGAAGGAAGAAAGGAAGGAAGAAAAGGAAAGGAAAGGAGGAAGGAAGGAAGATCCGTGGGACCCAGGAAGTTTGGAATGTGCTCAGTGACTCAGCCCCTCCTTAACTGCCTGACTTTCAGAACTGTTACATCCACT
Source organism: Microtus oregoni (assembly GCF_018167655.1). Taxonomy (NCBI): domain Eukaryota; kingdom Metazoa; phylum Chordata; class Mammalia; order Rodentia; family Cricetidae; genus Microtus; species Microtus oregoni. The sequence goes on along the minus strand of NW_024543087.1, from coordinate 26,324,343 downwards.
ATATATTTATCTACACAACCAGGGTTCCTTCTTTGTCTATTTTTAATTTCCAACCCTGCAACTTCATTTGCCTGTATCCTTGTTTCTCAATCCCATCTCAGAAAATGCCTCGGGGTAACTATAATTATCTCCACCAGTATGGCAATGTTCTTATTAAAGAACCCCTCACAATATGGAATTTATTTTAATTCACTTCAATTTGTATTATATATTTTAAAACATCCCACAAAAACCATCTGGCACGTCAGGACATAGCTGGGAGGTTGCTGAGAAATCATATAAACAATGTAAGATTTTACCATTCCTCTGAGCCCCAGAATCCCTAACACAAAAAACGAACTGCAGATGAACACACATGCTGCCTTTTCGGTATCCCAGGATCCAGCCGGGTAGCATTTCCTGCGATCAGGTCTGACAGTTGCCACTGGCTCCCCATACTGCCCTTGCTTTGCTCACACTGCAGAGGTTCCATTAGAGGAAATTCCCGGGGCTGAGGAAACTGGGTCCCACAGAGCATCCACGGGAGTGTCTGTGAGGATGGAAGGGGCTGCAATCACTCACATCTCCGCAGGAGTGAGTTCTCGCTGAGGTCAGTCCCCCTGGGAGCCAGGGGAGGGGGTTAGGCGAAAATGGAGAAGAGCCAGAGTAGTAAGGAAACAGAAAACATGGGATTATGAAACACTCGGTCCTAGAAACGGTGAGATCGCAATATACCAGTGGGTCGAGAATGGAGAAAATAGTTCTGTAGGTCACAGCACACACAGCGTGGGATGAAGTTAAAATAGAATAAAAACAAAACAAGGGGTTGAGACCTGAGACACTGGGGACTATGAAATGAGCATCGTTAACTGACATCTCACCCCTACTTCTCCCTTTTGCTTATTTAACACCGTTTTTAAAAAATAAAATCTTGCCCACGTTCACCTCTCGGGGAAGGCCCTATCAGTCTTGCTTCCTCACTGGGAAGCACCGTCCTCCTGAAATGAGTACACTCTGGCAGTCTCAGTGCCTTACAGCCCTCAGCAACACACACTTCAAATCTCTGGACTCAACCCAGACCTGTGATTTGTTGTAGAGAAGTGTGATGTACCAGGCCCTGTGATCAAGCCAGAAAGCGCCAACGAGTCAGCTTTCCCACTTCTGAAAAAAGAAGACACTGCTAACAATGCTCCATGTCATGGCTTTCTTCAAAGTCCTCAGGCCCCTGTTCTCAATTACCTGTCATCAACAGCAAGCCATACTGTCGCCCAAAGGAGAAAGGAAACCGTCAAAGGCAAGACGTGAGACTCAATGACACAAAGACCAAAGACGTGTCAACAGAGATCTTCAGCTGGGCCTGGAGTCAGGACAGACATTTTCCCATGAGTTCAACAAAAAGCAAGTGGAGCGGATGCAGGTGCACAGACGCACAGGTGGCTCTCTGACCCTGTGGCATCTCAGCTGGCACCAGTGGCCCTTTCCCTCCTACAGGCTTTCAGGGGGCAGTTTCCACCCTGACTTAAGAGGCTATGTGCCTTCCTGAACTGACTTTTCCAAAGCCAAGAAACTGAGCAGACCTGGAGAGAACCTACCCATTGCCACGGCCCTGAGAACAAACGGATGGTCCCTGCAAAGGAAAGAGGAGAAGACATGCCCTAAGAGCCTCACCTGTTCCAGCTTCCAGTGAAACTCTGCAGGGCGGAAGGTATCCGCCTGGTCGAAGTCTTTCCGCAGGAGGAAGACGAGGCGGCAGTTGTGCACATACAGGGCATAGTGATGCCGGTTCATCTCTGAAAGGCAGAAATGGGGTTGGGGCATGAGAGGTTCTGCTTCCACCCAAAGAGCCTTGCGTTATGTGGCTAGGCAGTTTAGAAGACAAAGGAATGGTCTCTCTCATTTTCTCATCTATAATTGGTTCTGATTAATTTCCCAGAACATATGTTGGGGAAGACTTTGAAATGGAATAAGCACTGGGAAGGCCCATAAAAAGCTTCATTGGAGAAACTATCTTGCCTTTAGACACTGGCCTGAAACCTCTTCTCTATCAGATCCCAGTAAAAGGTGATCATGTTGGCAAGCTTGTGGTATGTACTCACAGGGGCTCTCTGCCAATCCCATCCATCCCTGGGCTCCTCCCGCGTGGGTGATTTCTCCTGGAGTTCTGGGATTTGTTTTATTTTCTCAGTCTTGACACAGTGACCACAGAACACATCTCTTTTGTCTTCCTAATCTATGCTAAGAGGGCCTGCCTTGCTTTTAGCTGCTAGGAGGAGACAAATTGATTTTCCAGCATTAGACATAACTCTGTGGCTCTTCAAAGTGACGAATAATCCCCCCTCCCCAGGCACAGTGATCAATCAATGGAACTTTTCTTCCTCTCATGGAAAGACTTCCTTACTTGCTCAGGAAATCTTATGTCATGGTTTTAGCCATGACACTTAGAGCCACAAGACACCATGAATTGGCAGGAGATGAGCTGATCTGTACCGGCACGGAGAAATCACATTTTACTTGGCCGTAGAACACAGAGAAATTTACTAGGATGCATGCACACTCTAAGTGGGTAAATGAGTAGATGGGCCATATATAGGGATGAACATAGCCTTACATTTAGACTTCAGTGGAGGGCTAGAGAGATGGCTCAGTGGTTAAGAGTACTGTCTGCTCTTCTAGAGGACCAGGGTTCAATTTCCAGCACCCACATGGCAGCTCACAACTGTCTGTAACTACAATTCCAGGGGATCCAACACTCTCAAGACATGAATGTGGACAAAACACCAATGCATGTAAAATAAATATTTTTAAAAAGGACTTCTGTGGAACTGTATCTTTGATTGTATTAGGAGTCATCTAGCTTTTTGGTTTCACAGTTTCCTTATCTGAATCAGGGTAGGGATAGTGGAGTAGTTTCCTGTGCATCCTGTGTAAACCTTGCAATGAAGTCAACACTGGCCTCGTTTCTAGAGATGAGCCTTAATTGGCTCTGTCTAAATAGGCTCCTGTCAATCCCCCAACACAGGAACTGGTTCAAGATGCCTGCCCAAGATCAACAGAGAGGGCCATTCTCCTGGCCACACAGCCTCTGCTGAGAACTGCCTGGGAAGACTTGGTCTAGACCAATGGTTAGTACTTTCCTAGGTAGTTCTGGGATAGGTACCAGCAGAATGTGAACCTAAGGGATGCCTTCTTTCCTTGGGAGAAGTGCAGTATAAAACTAGAGGTCTCTGGCAGTTGCAGTCTTATTTGATAATCTGAAATTGGTACATGTAAAGACACAGCTCTGAGAAAATGCATAGAAAAACATGTACCTTGATCACAGTTTACCTACAAGAAGCTATGAAGTCAACAAAGATCTGGGAGTTTTCAGGTACAAGAAATCTACATTCTCTGCATTGGTTTGATTTTAAAGTTATCTGATATCATTTGATCCGGACTTCCCATCTCTGTAATGGATAGCATCTTAATTGCTACAATGAGGAAATGTGTGTAAAGCATCTGCATGAAACAGATGTTTAGTGGCTGTTGGTTATTATAAAGGCCATTGCTGTGCCTTGGGACTACAGCAGTGCAGACAGCCATGTTAGATGCCATTTCTACCCAAGCATCTGCATTCTCTAGAACCTAACCAAAAAATGGCAGGAGGATGGGCAGTTGCTACATGTGCCCAGTTTGGGGGGAACCACTCTTAACCTCTGGGTTGGCAAAACCCCTTGGGCTTGGTTATGAGTAGTCTACCAAATGCTTTTTTGTCCCTTTATGATTATATAACAGATTTTCTTTGTTCCTACTAACTGTTAGGAAAAGAAAGGTAGAAATATTTTTCTGCCTTTGTTAGCTTTATTTGGAATCAACTGGGGTGAAGAGGTGGACCAGAAATACCGGAAGAACAGACCTCCTCTGCTAGAGCATCCTTCAGCCTAGGCCCTTTCTCTTTCCCTCTGCCTCACTGCTGCAGACTCCTGGATCAACACACAAGCTCAGGAGCATCTCCTGATCAAACATCAGGCAACAGGGGAGTGAGGATGTTCCCGCCTCTTCTCACACTTGAAATCCTTCTGAGAAGTTTTCTAGTCACTCGGGGGCTGTGGGCACACCCTTGTTTTCTCATAGGTGGGAGGGTTTCTGTAGTCCTCCCTCCTGGGCTGACGCTCTGCTACTGCTAGGTCAGGTTGGTCTCCGTGTTTCAGGATTCCCAGTAGGAAATGTCAAGCACTGTGTATGGCCACTTAGCATTCACGGTTCCCAGCTGAACTCAAAGTAAGTGGGGTGAATCCCCCCAGCAAGAAGGGACCCCAGCTGCAGGGCAGAGGTGGGGGCATGGAGGTGGTATGGAGCAGGGCAAGAGCTGGAGAGGAACTGTGAGTGGTCACAGGCAAGAGCATCACTCACACAGAGAATGGGAGACAAAGGCCAGCAAAGGCTCAAGCATCCCTTGTGGCAGAGGAACTGCTGTGTGTGTACCTAACCCTTTGCAATCAGATGTGTGGTTAGTTGATTCTCATACCCTCTCCATGGCTGGGTGAGGGCCCTGTGACCAAGTTCTGGGAAGTGGAAGGTAATGATCAGAGGTGAAACATACAGCCTGCTGTCTTTGACAATAAATCTCTCTTATACTCAGCGGTGTTCTTTCTCTTTAAGGGCTAAGTATAACCAGAACCAACAATGCTAGGATTCTTGTCTCAGAACACCTGAACCGAGCAGAGCTTTGTCCTCCTTACCCACCACTGAACAAACAAATGAGGGAAACCCTGAGAGGAGAGTGGCCACTGAGGGCTTTATCGACAGTAATGATTATAGTGAATTTCCTTTTCTCTCTCTTTCTTCCACACAGTTAACCTTTGCTGACTAATCAATTCTGCCATCCAACTATTTATAGATGACTTTATAATGGACCAGCATTAGCAAATTTTGTTTTGTTCACCAAAGCAATCTGACCTTCACGAAGGCCAGTTTCATAATTTTCTCAATATTTATATTCTTTGACTTAGTCATCCAACTTCCAGCCAGGAAATAGAAATGTGTGAACGTTAGGCTCTAGAATGCTCACCACAGCATTGTTCTACTTGCCTTTGAAGAGAGACACTCTAAGTAGCTGACAAAAGAAGCCATTAAATAAAGTATAATAAATCCACATGGCAGAGTTTTAAGCTGGCATACAATTTAGTTTTTAAAGACGATTTTATCTGTCAGGCTTGGTGGTGCATGCCTGCAATCCTAGCACTTGGGATTTAGAGACAGGAGGCTCAGAAGTTCAAGACTGCTGTGGGGAGCAACGTGAGCTTTCTGTCACACACCCCTCCAAGAAAAAAATACTTTATTACATGGAGATACGACCTGGGTATAGTTATATATGAAACAATAGTCTCGTGTGCATTATGAAAATAAATTGAAATAGGAAGAACATTCTTATTCATAGAGATAAAAGTAACATTTTAATGAAATAGTCTGTTATCAGATAATGTCTCTTCAAGTGTTTGGATTTGAGGTGGTTTGTATATTTTGATACTTTCCTGTGCTTTCTCCATTTCTACTGCAATGTGTATCACCTTGCCACTGTAAAACTTTCCTAATATAAAATAAAAGTCCTAATCAGGCCTTGATTAAATTGTAATATTTTGTATTTATATTACTGTCTCCCAGGGAGCTAAGACAGACTGAAACATTTATGCCTTCTCTGCAACAATCTTTTTTAGATGGCTATTTATGATGCATGGTGTGTGTGTGTGTGTGTGTGTGTGTGTGTGTGTGTGTGAAGGTGGCATACATGTATGGGTACAAGAGCACAAACTTGTATTTGTGGAGGTCAGGAGACAATCTGAAGGAATTGTTTCTCTCCTTCCAAGGTGTGCGTTGCAGGCATGAAGCTCAAATCATCAGACTTGGAGACAAGTGCCTTTTCCCACTATTCTGTCTCCTTAGCCCTCTGTGCCAACCTTTAACTAACTGTAAGGTGTGGCTTCTGCAAGGGCAGAGTCGAGGCACAGGACCTTGCAGGCTGAGGTGCCGAGCATCCTGCTGGTGAGCCTCTGTAATAGGGAGGTATTATTGCAGACTGCAGCCACGGCTGCCCAGTAGAGTTCCCGAATTGTGGACCTAGCATGGGGCCCTGGCACCCACACGTCATAAAGCTTTGCTGGCTTATTCTACCAAGAGCCTGTGGTGCCTCTGTTGTAAGAGTCTGGCTCTCGGGTGTGTAGTAAGTGCTCCTAGACACGCATACACTGTTTTAGACAGTGGTGCTGTGCTGGCTCATTATGCTAACTCTCCTGTTTCACTTGCCCTTGTGCAGGCAGAAACACTGTTTGGTTTCTCTATTTCCCAAGAGCGTTTGACACATATTCAAAAAATACTCATATCTGCAGCTGCTAAGTCTTGATCAGTTGTACCATCCTGAGGCCTCAGGGGAACTTTGGACCTAGAGCCATTATATCCAGAGCAACCACCAGGTGTTGCTAGGATGAGACCACTAAGCCCAGCCCCAAGATTAGTGCAGGTCTATGACATCTTTCCTGCATGAAGATTCCAGAGAAAATCTATTGCTCTTGCTGATTCCTCCTACACGGACTAATCTTATGTGTAGGCAAAAGTCAGGCAATCCTGGCTTAGTATCTATCTAGAAAAAAAAAACACATCAGCATAGACCACAAGGATCTATGGATAGATGGAAAATGTAGAGGTCTTATAGTGACATGAAATGGAATAACCTTAGAAATAGTAATGATGGTGCCAGGGTATCACCTAAACTAATAGTCCACTACTTCTGCATCTTAGGAAATGATTTCATATTTTAATTCATACTTATTTCCGCCACTTGGCATATGGGGAAACCGAGGCTTATGGAGCTTAATAACTCCTCAAAGGTCACATTTCAACAGACATCTAAGTGAGCTGTGGACCTGGGCTCTCTGACAGCATGTACTGAGCTACCAGTCACTCTCTGTGCTGCCTTACAGATAGAAACGCTGATTTACCCGACAAAAGTTACATTTGAAATCAGAGACAGGAATCATAATTAAAGGCAGAGTTTAACACCTGGCAAAAGATCTCAAGACATGCGTGTGCATGTGTATGTGTGTGCATGTGTGTGTGCGTTTGTGTGGTGTGCTCATGTGCACACGGAGGCAGAGTGACACGTCCGTAGGATGTGAACTTAGCAGAAGCTAAACTAACATTCTGGTTCCCGTGTTTATTGGCTGTGTAACTAATTACCTGGGACAAGATGGATAACGTCTCATTGAATGTTTCCTTATCCTTAAGATGGGAGACAATAATGCATTCATCAAATTTCCCTCATAAAGGCTCAGAAAAGAAGTAGTTGATACCAACCATACATTCTAAGTGACTAGCAATGTTCTGAGAGCTTGGTGTATATTTAAATTACTTAATCGGTATAAACAGCTCATGAGGGAGATGATACTATTACAAGATGAGGCATCTGTAAGTGATGGGGTGTGGCCAATCCCCAGATCTACCTTGTGCTGAACTAGCAAGAAAGAGACGTTCAGCACCCGCTAGCTAGCATTGTTCACTTTCAAACTACTGCTTTAAGTTGACAGGATCCTTTTATTCAAACAAGGGCTTTTGAGAACACTTGTATGATATAGTAAATGTGTAGTTTCTTTGTTGCAGGAGGGATGAAGTCCTCCTCACCACCACCCCGCCCCAGGAGCCCTAAGGTGCTTCCATAGACAGGGAAGTTTTGAGGAACTCAGTTTAAAGATTATTGATCCAAACTGCCGCATTCGCTGTTTACACCTTTCCTTTGCACTCTTCCCTAACCCTGCTTTACCCAAATCCTAGAAAATCAGCAGTTGGAAAACCAGAGCATAGAATGCATTCCCAAGCTCGCTATTGTGCTTCTGTCTTAGCACCCCCCCCCCACAGTTCCGTCTGTCCAGCCATTGGGGATACAGCAGGTTAGAGACTCACCAGTTTTATCCGAGTTACAGAGGATGGTTTCCTTCTCGGCTCTCACGCCGGGGCTGGGGCCATGTTTCATCCACATAGTGATGGTGAACTGGTCTGTCAGGTTCTTGGGCACAATCCCATCGGGGATCTTGGCACCCTGCCTGCCATCAAACTTGAAGATCATCTCACTGCTGTCCACCAGCAGTCCCGCAGTCCAGTTGGTAGCCGCGCTAGGGGATGGCAAAAGGTCGATGATGCCCGAGGATGCTCCTGCAAAGGGAAGAGATGAAAGCACCATGGGTCCTTCCTGCAGGTGGGAGTGTCCTTGCCTTCTGACTTCTGCTTCCTTGTCAGAATGCAGCTAGTGTACTGAATGAGGTCTGGGCTTGTTCCTGACCTAGGTGGCTCAGAAAAGAGCCCAGTATCATTCCAGCCTCTGACTTGCTTCTGGTCTGCTTAGGTACATGTTGGTAACTTGCAGAGAAAAGTGATATATATATATATATATATATATATATATATATATATATATCCAGGCAGGTATAATCAACTATTGTACAAGGAAAAGCGCGAGAATAGCCTGAAGTGTCAGAGAACCACGGGGCTTGTATTAGCTTGATTTCCTGCAGACAGCCAGGGCTTAATTTGGGTGAATGGATTAAGGCACCTATCAATCAATTAACCTGTCAGTCATTTGTTGAGCATTAACCCCATGCCTTGATCCGTGCTAAGGTCTGTCCACATGAAGGTGAATCAGATACTTATTACCATGAAGACTCTAAGAGACAACATAGTATGATCAGAGTTATGATTGGGGAAAATTCCGGGTTCTCATCTCAAGAGAAGGTGGTAACTCACTTTGTACACTCTACATTTTTCTACAACCATTGATTGAAGCCAAATGGTACGGTGCTTGAGACTAGGGGCTCTGAGGGCTGCAGCACTCAATTGAACACTTGGATTTGACACCTGGCAGCTTGACTTGGCAGCTTTGTGACTGGAAACATGTCCCTTAATCTCCCTGACTGTGTTACCTTCCGCGGTGTAGGTGGGGACCGAATAGGATTATGCATTCAAGCTTGCAGCTAAATGCTTAACACACGATGAGTGCTCTCTCAGTGTGAGCTACAATTTTATTAACACCATTACTGTGGGTTTTTTGCCAGGCTAGAGCAGGAGGGTTTATTCTAAACCAGCAAGATTATACAGGACCCACCACAGGACAGCTTTGTGGAAGGTTAGGGAGAGGGAAGAGCTGACTGTTCTCCTGGGAGGACCCTTGGGCCCCAACTCACTCTATGGAGCAGAAGCCTCTGTTTTATAGAAAGAGGGCTCAGTTGCTCAGGTAAGATGGGGGAGGGGTTAGGAGCCTCCTGCTATGTTCAAGTTTGATTAGTTGGGGAATGCAAGCTTTGCCAGGGCTGTGCGGGGGGGGGGGGGGGGTCATCTCCGGGCAAGGCACTCAGCAGTCATTGTAAACGTTGTGTTGGTGGTATGAAGGTGAGAGCAGCTGCCTCCCGCTGAAGATGTTGATGGGTGGTGGGAAGTGTGCACTATCTGAGGTCTGTTGGGTCATTGGCCTTTTGACCTCTGCAGAGCAGAAAGTCATCTTATCCAGGGTTTGGGTTTCAAGGCCAGCTGTCATGGAAAGTCTCCTATCCTGGAGACTCCTCAGGAAGGTGCCACATTGGAAACCAATATACTTCATTATATTGTACATTTTAGCCAGACTTCCCTTTGGGTTTGGAATGGACCATCAGGTACATATTCATTGGCTTGGAGTGGAAGACTATACTACATGGGAAAATGTGATTCCTTTGAGTATAGATATTCTACTTAGACTGCATTAAGTTCATCCTGAAAGGGCCTTTAGCAGGCCATCCTTGAGAAGGTGGGGGATGCAGCCTCTCCATTGACAATTCTCTGTGGGAGGTACGGGCAAACTTGATGTCATGATTCACACAGGCATTTTCTAGGGATGCTGTTAGGTAAGAGGCCCCAGACTGAGGGATCCCAGAGCCCAGGTTCCTTCTAAATCTCCTCACTCAACTGGAACAAACTTCTATACACACTTTTTGTGGAGTCAGCAAACGTGGAAACTGGAGCCCATGGAGGAAGCGACTAGACCAGGGTCACCCTACCACATGACTAGCTAGAGACAGGTGCAGCTGTGACATGCGGATGATGTGCGCCTGACACAGCCTAGTGTCTAATGACTAGCCAGCTGAGATGATCACCCCAGTCCCAAGAGGTGCCCCTTCTCCGTATAAGTGTCTGTTCCCAGGGGAGCACACTGAGGCCACCTAAGCAGGGCTCCAGTGTCTTCCTGTGTAGGGGAATGGCAGTCTCCCTTTTCTGTCCACAGATGTTGCCTGTCGGAGAACATGACGCATTTAGCCAGATGGTGCAGACGTCCACGGACTTAACAGATTGAATGTAGGTCTTGGTATGCTTAAACAAACTAAAGAAGATTCGTTTCCACCCAAAGTTCTTTCACCTCTTCCTCACAAAGAATTCTACAGGAAAGCTGTGGGAAAACAAGGCATGCCACTTGCAGTCATGGTGTGGCAGCAACTGCACATCCCAATATGCTTACGTTGCTCCTTTGGAATCCTCAGTGACAATTCCTGGAGCCACTAAATGTAAAGGATTCGTGTTCTTCTGGTGAATTACAGCTGTAGTCTCAGCGCTAGGGGCTCCAAACCAGTGATGAGCTCTGCTTCCCTGGGCTCTACCAGCGTAGAATCACTGCTCTGAGCAGCAAATAGGGTCAGGACAGGATGGGGGAGATTTATGGGTACCGGCCAATGACGGAGGTAAATTGGGATGTAGAGGTGTGGTTGCTTAGGTCTGTATTCTGCTGTGCATGGCCTGAATGAATATGGACAGGCAGTGTCCTCTAGCATTTCAAAGTGGGGCTGTGCCAAGGGTGATGGGCACGGGGCCATCAGAGTCCACTACAGGGCATAGAAGGGGTGAAGTGGGAGGATCTTGAATGAGGAACTGTTCCATCTAAGATCAAGGCTCACCCTATAGTATTCTCAGAAAGACAGATGCTGAGCAACAAGCAGATGCTGGCATCACTCCCTATCATCTCAATAAATGTGTATTCAACATCTAAGTTATGTCAGGCAATGCCATGAGGGCACAACCTTTAACCACATGGAAATGACTTCACCATTAGTGACTCAGTAAACCTTTTACTTTCTTGGAGGAACAGTTAAGTGCGTAGAACAGTTCAGGGTAGAGGTTCTTGGTAGAACCTAGCTAGGAAGGCCCTCTTCAAGTGCCTGGTGTACCATTGCACCTGGGAGATAGAAGAATGTGTGCGTGCATGACATAGTTCTCTGACCCATAATATCAACTCAACCACATGTTCGGAGAAATGAGAACCCAAGTGATATATCATAGCAGAAAAGAAGTCCACAATTCACTTGAATCTTGTTCATCTTTCCAGGGATGAACAGTGTTCTAGATAGAGGCTACTCTATTAGCTGGGATCTTACCCCATCCAAGAAGAACGCCGGGGTAGGAATGATAAACCTCTGTTATTTTAAGCCAACGAGATTGTGAGGTCATTTGCTGCTGCAGCATAACCTGGCTGAGCATCTGTACTGATAATTCACAGGTAACTGTGTTTTCCATTTTGCCATCTACACGCCTGAGGTCTGAAGGCCTTGAGAATAGAAACTTGGATTTCCAGGTGGAACAAGTTGGGCTTCGGTTAACAGGTAGGTAGCCAAACTCTTGGGGTCGAGTCATGGACACCTGTTTAGTTTCTGGCTATCTTGGAAAAGGCCATGGTAGGGAAAAGCCTTCTCTCAATGAAAGACCGTGGTATGGCAGTTGCTTGCGTGGTCTCCAAGGAATAATCATATTCAGAGAGAGACCACTGCCCACGCCATCATGATAAATCAGTGTGTACAGCCCTGTACTGATTTCCTATAGATTAGAAAATTAATCTGACCCTCAACCTAATGAAGCAAAGCGCTATGAGATAAAGCTTTGGAAAGACAAAGGGGCTGCTACTCTAACCCAGGAAACACCACACATGATCGCTTCCTAGATGTGTGGGATGCTGAGGGCGTCAGAGCCTCTGATGGTGATTCTTTGGACAAGCTCTGCTGAGCTGCAACCTATCACAGAAAACCATGGACTCTCTTCCTTCCTCAATGCTGTTCTGCAGTTCCTTTCAACATGTCTGCCTTCCTAAGAAACAGAATTATTAGGTATTTATGTTCTAGATGGTTCTATATTACTCTAAGGGTCACACAGCATTTAGACAAAACAAAAACATTTATTGAAGTATTCCAAGTCTAAATGAATCCCCTGGCTCACCAGTATATGAATCTGGAGAACATAGGGTTGGGCTATCCCACCCTGCACCGGCTTTGGGAGCTCTGGATTTTAACAGCATGCTCATACTCTGTGGCCTTTCCTTCAATAGGACCTGTCCTGGGAACTCTCGACTTACAAACAAAACAGCTGCCTTTGGCATTGTGTTCAGGAAGTGGCGGCCAGCTGCCAGGAGCCCTTGATCCTCCGAGGAACAGCCTGGCCTCCGAGTTACAAAGGGCATATGCATCACCAAGTACTTTCTATTTCATATAATATGTAGTGACATAGGGTCACAGCAGGGAACCTTTGCTTGGGCCATTGTTAATGCCAGATTTGATTTGGCTGAGAGCTTTCCCTGAGGGCTGCTTCTTGCATGTCATCCTCAATTCTGTGCTGTGACATTTCACATCTGGAAAGACTGGTCCCGAGACAGGACCTTCATTTGAATTCCTGAAGTTGGGAAAGTTGACCACCTCTGCTAAGAACCCGGGCTTCATGTGGAGCCTGGAAGATGGGAATCAGCTTAGGCTGTATCTGGCCCACAATCTGGAGGAGACAGAGGTTCCGGGAGCAGCACTCTGCTGTTCCAAGGCAGAATGGAAGCATCACCCATGGCTAAATCTCAAGAAGCAAATGCCTGCCATGCAGTGTTTCCACAGGTCCATCTCAAGTGCTGCCGCATCAGGTGCCTTTGGATGTCAGCAAGCATCAGCTACCACCCTCTTTCCCTGAATAGGGATTCACTCACTGCACCTCTTGGGCAGCCAGCCTGGCTGGGTCACCGTCCAGCCACACTAACACAGAGGACGCTGCAGAGCCCCAGCTCCTACAGAAGCAACTTAGTACTGGGTGAGGGAACTGGTGACTAGTGACTGAAGGGACAGGCTTGAGAGAGAAGAGCAAAGACTTGGGAATGAGAAGAAACAAGGGAAAGGGACAAAGCAGGAGGCAGAGCGTCAGGAGAACTGAGAGGAGACTGGAATGTGAGGTTCCACGGGTGAATGCCAGCACTGTCCCATAAATGTCCCCTTGCTCCGGGGTTTCTGGCTTAGGGTGTGGCCCCTGTCACCCACTTAGATACTGAGGCTAGTGCCTTAGATCCCTTCTCTCTTCCCTCCACCAGCTAACCACTCATCAGAATCTTGCTGATTTTGCTTCTTAGTTATCCTAAATTCATCTCTGCTGCCACTCCTCCGGTTCTGTTGCGTAGACTATGGTAATAACATCCCAATTGTCTCTCCAAAGCCAATAAAGATTTCTAGGATGAAAAGTGCATGAAGGCTGGGGTTTAAAGTGTCAGGAGTTCTCTACCTGGGAACCCAGCAAGCAGCCTTTCTCCCATCTACTGAAAACACAGATGTCTGTCAGCAGCAACCACGCTACCCACAAGAGTCAGACAGTTCCATCCAGCCTCTGTGTGGGGCATGGCCCAACTCCTACCTTTTCCTTAGATCCCAGAGGGCCTGACTTCTGATGTTCTACCCTCTGCTTCTGCCTTGTTTTGCTGTTCTTTACTCTAGGCCAATCAGAATTAAGTCTTCTGACCTGAGGCATGACTCAACTGGCTACCATGGTTACTGGGCAGGGAATCCCATAAGAGTGGTAGGCAGTGCTACTGGGGAAGTGGCGTGAGAGAAACAGCCTTGTCTCATCCAAAGGCCAGCTCTCAGGTCAGAGGAAGCACACGTGGAGAAACTGTCTCCCCAGCTGTGTTAGCCTAAGGAGGCTAACGGTCCAGATGGAGTAAGACAATAGCGCAGCACATGGAGTTTAGCTCTGCTCCTTTTCCCCTCAAAACACTCTCCGCACCCTCTCTATCTCCCACCTCTCCCCAGGAACATTCAAAATCAAGTCACAAGCGTGTGCCCTTGGGCCCTCGATCTTTAACAAGCCGATTCATCATTTCCTTCTAACCCAGAGCAGTTTGGGAAATGACTGTAACCTATGGTGGCCATGTGGGGTCAAGTTCACTGACACCCCAGGTGCACAGAGAATGCAAAGGATATTCCTTCCAAGTAAGATGTCAGGTTGCATGGCTTCTGTGAACTAAGTGGAGAAAAGGGAAGGATGGAAGCCTTGTGTGAACATCGCAAATGCCTACGTACCCACTTTTGAAATAGTTGTTTAAAGCACTATTTCCCCCAACCTACCGAATGTTTCAGAGGGGCATGCCTGCCCACAGACCTTCCCCAAAAGCCTGGTGGTATGATGAACAGAATATGCTGACTAGCCAGGCTTATCTTGGTTCTAAAATATTCACTTGATTCTTTGGGCAAGAAAAAAGAGTGAAAAAGATTTCCTAAAGATAGTGGTGGAGGCAACACACTCAACTGTATGCAGAGGGGCCTCACTTTCCTTTTGGAAAGGTGTGGTTACTGCCAAATGCAGCCCACGGTGGGAAGGAGACTTTGCCTCAGCTCCCCACAGTGAGACTGGAGGGTGGCGAGTCCTTGGATATCCCTGCAGAGAACGAAGCAGACATGCTGTGGGTCCAAGTGAGATGAAGAGCTCCATTGACACAGCAGCAACCAGTTAAAGGAGCCGGTAGACCGGCTCCACCTCACGGATATTTCGTTTCTCCTTCACAGACTCGCCGGAGAGTGGCTGTTCAGCTCTAGGGACCAGGCTGGCCACAGTAAATGCTTGACTAATGACCCTGCCGTTCAGATGGATCTGCTCTCAAGCCATATCTCTCATACTTTCTATCTATGTCAACTTTGACAGTTTACATACTTTGAGTCCCCAAGTTTCCGTCTTGAGAGCCGAGTGAATATATTCTCCTTACAGTACGCATGTGAAAGCCAAGTGAAGCATCATAGGCTGAGAATCACGGGATGCACACCATGGGCGTGCAGTAAAGGCAGGCTTGGTCTAAGCCACCCCCCATGGCATCCTCTTAGCAGTCCAATTTCCTATCAATACTTCCTGGCCTTCCTCCTTTCTAGAAGCCCACTCGCCCTCTCCATTAATAATTGCTTCCCTGTCTCCCTTTCTCCTCCATGTGTGTAGTGATATTTTATTGGTGTTTTAGTAAATAAAGCTCATCTGAAGATCAGAGAGTGAAACAATCCCACTGGTCTGCTTTACAGATCAGGTAGTGGTGGCCATTTCTGACTGAGGTAGAGGTAAAAGCCAGTGGCTGGTTGTTTTGCTTTTCTGACCTTCAGGTTGAACTCCAATTTCTGTCTCTGGGTTTTAATTAATCACTCCACACATGCGTGATTATCTTTCTGCACCCACCCCCACCCTACCTGAAGCTGCTCTGCTGTGGACGGCCAGGCACAGCCTCACAGGCCTGCACCCTGAGCAGCCGCTTAGCCGCAGACACTTGGCTGAGTGTTTTGCTGTTGCTATATTAAATCCCTTAATCATTCCATTTGCATCAGGCCTTGGAAATTATGTAGCTTCTTGGTGGAGATGAGCCAAGTGTTTTTGCAGGTGTCTGGCTCCTCTTTTTATAATGGTCTTGAAAGCAAGAAGCTCTCGAGAATCTGGCGTGGCAGAAGGACCTTGAGTGTCACTTGGTTCTCTGTCAGAAACTTTTAACTGAATTTTGCTGTTTAATCCCCATCCTAACAGTGCAGAATTTCCGGAAGCTCTGTCATGCTATTTGCCTAAAGCCACACGACTGGCAAGCTGACTCTGAATCAGTTGTGCTTGAGGCCAAAAGCTGAATTTTCTGACCCTTCTGCCCTAAGCAAATATCCCTCCAGGAGGGCTGATGCAGGTTGGGAAGGCTGGGTTTTTCTTCCCCTCCTCGGTCTAATTAGATAAACTTCATTTGCATGTATCACTGGAAAGCTATTAATTGAACAAATTCTCCAAAGGAAAGCCTACCGCATAATTTCTGAAGGGATTTCTCGGAGTAGGTCTCCCGGTCGCAGCCCTTGCCGATGTAATTAGTCTGCAGTTGGGCGGTGACCTGGAGAGAAGACACGGCGCCATCGCACGTCTCCAGGTGGATGCTGGGGAACAAGGGCACACTCCCCGAGCCAGGCTGGTACTCAATCCGTTTGGTCCAGTCTGAAATAAACAAGAAGATTAAATCAGTTACAGTCAGTCCTGCTAGGCCACTTGTTTTGAAAAGATGAATTCGTTCCAATAAATCATTTGTTTCAACAAATAGATTAGCCAACAGTCTGAGGATAATGGAAATTTTACATTTGCCGCATTAAAGATCTCACCCCGCCTTAAGGAAACAGCAGGTGAACCAGAGGCTGTTTCCAGCTGCTCGGAGCCACAGAAGACTATATGGAGTACATCTATGTATGCACCTTGGTCACCTACCTGCTTCTCAGTTCACAATGTATTGTGGGGAGAACAGAATGAGGCACAGAATTAAAAACCATCAGTGGTGCACAGAAAAGGGAGAAAGAAAAGCATGCGCACATCTCATCCAAGTATTGCAAGGAGACTAAGTCACTTGACCTTGAAGATGCCTGGCATTTGCTGGTGGAAGTGAATGGGGAGCATTTGGAGCTTGTGTGCCACTGTGCAATGGTGGGAGGAGGGTCTGACAGGGACGGAAAGTGGGACCGATGGTGTGGGTGGGCTGAGGCCTGTGCTCTCACCTTTTCCCTTTTATGTGACTTACTGGAGACCTTTAGAAAGCCGCGTCTTACCCGGTCTTCGCCATTTTACCGCATTCGATGTTTATTAGGAACATGCGTGATTTATTTCCAAACAAAAGGAAGCACGGTCCTCCAAGGCTTACGCAAGGTTACAGGGGAGAGTGGAGGGAATCTCAAACATTCAGAACTGTGAGACTCAAGTCTGGGTGATCGCTCTGTCGTCACGGCTTTTCAGTGGGAAAATAATTGGGAGGTGATAAAGCATTGAAGAGAAGCAGAGTCACAA
Organism: Microtus oregoni; assembly: GCF_018167655.1. Classification (NCBI taxonomy): domain Eukaryota; kingdom Metazoa; phylum Chordata; class Mammalia; order Rodentia; family Cricetidae; genus Microtus; species Microtus oregoni. Next base: position 26,307,261 of record NW_024543087.1, on the reverse strand, counting down.
TCAAAACGGCGCCACAGAAGAACAGAGCAATCACCGAGAATAAACACCGAGCGGGTTCAAGGGGGAATTGATTGACACATAATAGCAGCTCGAAAGCCAGAGCCAGGGATCCAGGACAAAGCAAGCTTCCTGAGACTGATAATGCATGGTCCCTGGCGGTAGTCAGAGTTCCATAATGCAAGGGTACCTCTGAGAGGCGTCTCACCGCTCTCCACTGTACTCAAAAGCTGCTGGGTGAGTGGAGTCAGTGCAGGATGAAAACCATGGGTGCCATGAGGTGACAAGTCCCAAGTCCTGGTCCTGCAGAACATCATTAGATGGTGTCCTTTTGCCAACTAGAAATGGAAACGTGTGAAACGTCTGATGCCATCTGTATTTGTGGGGCTTTATGTTGGTGTGCAGCCACCAGGCACATTGGTCCCCAGTGGGGCCCTGGCATCCATCAAAGAGATGATACATAGAGAAAGCTGGCATTAGGGACCATCCAGGTGGCTTCCTTTACTGATGAGCCATTTGCTTGGTGTTTCTACAGGCCACATCATGCAACAGTGAAGGAGTCAGGAGTGAAGGAGAGGGAGGTGATGAATAAGGCTGTGCCGCCTTCAGGAGAAGGGAGGCAAAGCGCCTTTAGATCGAGTGTCCGCAGATGAACTTGAAGCCTGAATGCTAAAGCCTGCTGTGCTCTACTTGGAGTAGTGGCAGCAAGGATTTTGGTTTGACTGGGTGTTGCTGAGCAGGTTCTAAAGGCTTCCAAGCTGAGGTACTACCTCATCAGCACAGCAGAGACTTTAATACAAGTTTACAGAGCTGGAGTGAGGGTCAAGTGTTACAATGTAGTCCTGCATATAATGGGGTTCTGATTGAGGTTTCCCAGTTCCGGGTGAGGAATGCCTGTTCCTAGCAGAGCCCTAACATGTTCTAGATAACCATGTAACACAGGTTTAGTTCAGGGCTCCCATGTGAATCGGCTGCCTTCGAAAGAGATTATTAAGTCACATCGCGAATGGAAGTTGCACATCACCATTCTGAGGGTCAACACCAGGGAACTGACAATGAAAGGTTGGTCTGGTGAGTAGATCTAAACCCACAAGGGAAAATATACCCAATTGCAGCCTCCAGGAGCAGAGACAAAACCATCCTATTATACCCACAAAGACCTCTGCACCCCAACTGGGGTACAAGTCCCCAGTCCATCCCAAGAACAAACCATAGAACAAAGGAAAGGGAAGCTTTTGTCTGAGAATCATGGAATTCTAAGAAGCCATCCACAACTAGCTAGTAATGTATCCCAGAGACAGAAAGATTTCTGCAGCTGTGTTAGATCATGCTGTTTACTCTACACAGTATCCCCTTCCTTCCTGACACATCCTCCATGCATCCTTCTGAGATCTCTTATCAAGGTAGACACCCCCATCATGCTTCTTCACATTCTCATGAAGTATTAGGCCCCGAGTTTGGGAGGTGACTGAACCATGTTGCAGGCCCCTGGTCCAGATACTTTCATCTGGCAGAGGAAAGTGCTCAGAATCTCCAAAGACAGCACACGGAAACTATCCACCTGTGGCTTGTCATCCTCAGTAACTGTGAATTCCTTAAGAGCAGAGTTGTGATGGTTACTCTTGAATTCTCCACAGCTAGCTCCTTCCACAGCAAATATTTGCCAGGAGGGTCTGGAGAAGGCTGGAGACCTCACTGCCGCAATGGCAGCCCACCTTGAGCCCCAGCCAGAGTCCAAAGCCCACCCACAAATCCCTATTGCTGCCTCATCCGCCCCGTCTTCAGTCCTTTAGACCCATCCCTCGCCACAGCAGCACAGAACACATTTGCTTTTCTGCTTTTGGGAAAGCATTTGGTCCATAGCTGACAATGGAGAATCTGTTTCCCTCCAAATAGGACATAGCATCAAGGAGACGGCCTGCTGTAACATGAGGGCCGGGCTCATTGGGGTTTCTCTCCCACTCAGTCCCCTAGCAGTTTAGTACCAGAGAAAATTACACAGAGATCTCCATAAATTATAAAACTGATTGGCCCATTAGCTCAGGCTTCTTATTAGCTCTTGTAGCTTATATTAACCCATTATTCTTATCAATGTTAGCTACAGGGCTCAGTACCTTTCTCAGTGGGGCAGGCCACATCTTACTTCTTCTGTGATCTGTGCAGGATCTGGGGATGGATGGGCTTCCTTCTTCCCAGAATACTCCTGTTCTCAATTCCCCACCTCTACTTCCTGTCTGGTTTTCCTGCCTATACTTCCTGCCTGGCTAATGGCCAATCAGTGTTTATTTAAAGCATGATTGATAGAATACAGACAATTTTCCATCACCAGCCTGCTTTCTCCCCTCCCACTCCCTAGTATTCTCTTAGTGAGTTGCAAATGGTTTTGTGAAAGAGACTTTAGTGTGAGTCCAGCTGCATGAACTGACGGTCTTCAAGTGTAAAAGTCCTCCCCTGCACAGACTTTGGTCACAGAGCTCACTCCATTTATCCCATCGGCTTTGAGGCCATCTTTCTAATTTAGAGATCAGAATGGATGAGAAATCCCATCTCAGATATCACAAAAAAGAGAGCAAATAGAGCAGAAACTAAATTGTGACATAAAGCCAGATGAAGACTGGCCCAGCAGCCTCTGGACAGCCCCTTGGTTGGGAGGGCTAGGCCCTCTTCTGGCCAGTATGGAAGTCAGGTACAAAAGAGCTTTAAATGTAGCACATTGCCAGTTGCTTTGGGGACCTCACAAGGTTTGTTTTTGAGGATTATGAGGAACAGGCAAAATTGCCACTATTCAGTAAAAGAAATCAATGATGCTTTCCAAGCCAACGTCCGTGAGAGAGTAGGGAGCTTACACAAACATCTCCAACTCCTGCAAGAGGAAGCTGAGGAGAGCTTGAGAGAGACAAAAGGAAGTCATCACATCCAGCCTTTGCCACACGGCATGTCCAGTCCTCCTCTTTGTCTGGCAGGTGAGAGAGCACAGTGTTTAAAAATAGGCCCCTCGGTCCAGCCCTCCTGGTATCAACCCCAGCCCTACCATCTGCTAAGTAACTTCAAGGAAATCCTCTGCACATCCAAAGGCTGAGTGGTTTCCATAGATTCGCAACAACTACTCAGAGTTTAGGGAGAGGGAATTGAAAACAGGGTTTTGCACCATCAAACACAGGGGCATTTTTTGAAAGATACATTACTGTTAAGTTACCACTTATTAAATAATACGCCAGGAAGTGATTATCGGTCAGTTCATCCACCAAGCACTTCTACATCGGCACTTTTATTTAATCCTCCCTGGGACCCAGCGTGGAGATGTTATTGCCTTAATTGCACAAATGAGGAGGCTGACAGCTGAAAATTGGTGTGACTTGCCCAGGGCCACACAACTCTTTGTGCAGAAGTTCCCTGCTGAGCCTTAGAACTCACCAGGAGGTTTTGCAGATTCATTTTTAAGACCTATTTGCACTGGTTTCTTTCTTTTTTTTTTCTTTCTTTTTTTTTTTTTTTTTTTTTTTTTTGGTTTTTCGAGACAGGGTTTCTCTGTAGCTTTGGTGCCTGTCCTGGAACTAGCTCTTGTAGACCAGGCTGGCCTTGAACTCCCAGAGATCCACCTGCCTCTGCCTCCCGAGTGCTGAGATTAAAGGCATGCGCCACCACCGCCTGGCTTGCACTGGTTTCTTAAAGGGACAATCCTGTCATTGGAAAAGGACCAAGCAGTGTGGTTGGCTTCAGCCTGACTTTGAGGCAGTTGGTAAATTCATGGTCTCTGGATTGATAAGACACGCATGAGGGAAGTGTCAGCGATAACCCTCCATTCTTGGGTTTCATGCACACCCATGATCAAAACTGAGTCTGTGAAAATGGCCGTCGTTCTCACTTCTGGCAAATCCCCAGGCTCAATGAGGGAGATTTCGCAAAAGACTTGTGTGGCACTGGGGAAGTCACACGACTTTTCATCTGTGGCTTCATGAGACGTTGGGACCATTCTTATGTAGAAGACTAGAGAAATTTGGACTTGAATCTCAGCTTCTCCAAATGCAGACACGAGGCTTTAGCAAAGCCGCTGTCATTTCACAGCCTCTGTTGCTTCATCTGAAATGATTCCATCTGCTCCTTGGCTGATTACAAGCCTTGAAAGAGGCAGTGCAGCCCAAGGGCCCATCCAGGGACCTCACTGCTGGGTCACAAGCTTCCCAAATGTCTCTGAACATCCTCCCTGTAAACAAATTCTTGTTGATCTGGAAAGGGTCTTAGATGCTGGTTTATAAATTGATTCATTTTTTTTTCTTAAGTGAACAGAAAGAAGTTGACTTCCTGCTGTTTTAATAACGAGGCCTAAATTACCCTGCCAGCTTTCTTGAAGATGCGAAGAGAGGCATGGCATTGGGATTTAAACTCCTTTCTGTGGATTAAGGATTTGGAAACATGATGATTTTATTAAAATTCTTGCTAAATTTAGGGCTCACACATTTACTTACTGGGAGACTAGTAACCACCTACAAACTTCACATTCAGTGCCTCAAGTTGAAAGGAAGCAAGTCAGAGATTTCCAGGAAGCATGGGCTTTGTGGCTTCTCTACCAATAAACTCAGGTCATTGTTCCAACCTGGCCTTTGGGGATGTCACAGAAGGATGAAAGGGACAGGCACAGGAAGGCCTAGACAATCTCCTTACTTTCACTAGCTATGCAAGCCTGGATGCCTCTAGCTTCTCCCAGCCTCAGTTCTTAGCAGCTGAAGGATCATCCGATCTCGGGGAAGATGCTGGAGTCCCATAAACTGGGAATCGGCTGGATATTGGGATAGTGGGGAGTGGGAAGGTGAGAAAGGAGCTCACTGATAGGTTTGAACAGAAATCTTTCAGTGTTTGCCTTAAGAGAAATTTGGTGACTTGGATTTGGGCACCAAGAGTCCCATTCTGCAACCAGGAGAAGCTACCATGGTACCAAGAATGTGGACATCTTGTGCATCCAGACTGGGACAGTGGGTAAGGAAGGAGTAGGCTTCAGTGGTTAAGTGAAAATCAGATGGTGAATGCTGTGAAGACATTTAGATTTCATTTCAGAACCAAGGAGGAGACATAAAGAGGTATTTTCATGTCCGTTCTAAATATACAAAGGGGTGGGACCCTCCATCCGGCACAATTCGGTCAACTTGCAGAGTGTCATCTCTGCATCTTTACTTATCAGCTGCCATACCACTGGCAGGTGACAAGATCTTTCTGTGCCCCTGTTTCTTCTGCAAAATGGGGAGAGATTGCAGCTGTTCTCATGGAGCCTTTGCGTACTGAGATGGTACCAGTTAGAAGCTTGGCATGGCTCATGGAATATCACCTATCTATATTAGCTTCTGGAAGCTGGCACCTTCTCCTGAATCCATAGGAATCTGAAGGTAGATTCTGCTATCTTTGCAACCAGCCCCCTGGAAAGGTGAGGAACTCTATTCTCAGGTTGGGTCCTAAGAGCCCCATGAAGAAGAAGAAGCCTTAGAGAAAGCTGGGCTGGCCAGAGGGTATGTGACTGCATGAGAATCCTACAGCCTGTCAGAGGCCAGCTGTTGCATTGGATTGATCTGAGCCCTAAACTAGACTTCAAGAAGCATTCCTTGCTTTTCTGAGTTGATTTTCTTTTACTACCTCATCAGCCACAGTTCTGGGTCCTCCTCTGTCGAGGCAGGAGTTATTATCACTGAAGAGTCTGGAGTGTGGCAGGGCATGAAATGAGAGCTACTGCTTAAAAGGGCCCCTGATTGGTTGATTGGCTAGCTGTCATTCTCTTTACAATCTTGATGATTTAAATTCCCAATAATTTTGAAACAACAGGGCCTTGGTTTCCATTCGCACAAATTACATGATTGGTCCTCTTTGCAAGCTTTCATTGGTCACATTCTGTAACCTTTCTAAGCCTTGATTTCTTCATCTGTAGAATGGGAACACTAAATAACTGTCTTGGAGGTAGGCACCAGAGCATAACTGCCAAGATGAGGGTTTTGAAGCCAGCCCTGGTGTGATCTCAGCTCTGCTGTTTACTCCTGGGGGCAAGTCATTTCCTTCTCTGTGTGAATTTATTCACACAAACACCTAGTTCAGAGTCAATTATGGTGTTTATATGAGATAATAAATGCCAACCACTTAGCCCTGTGCCTGATATGCATAGGCACATACATTCTGGGTGTCTGAGTGCTAAATTATTTGCCTTTCCCTTTTCCAATTAAAAACAATTACACACAGAAACCATTTAAAAAGAAACACAACACAAACTCTGTGAACTCAATTACAAACATAAGGAGTCCCCTCTCTTACTTTATGACTGACCCTTTGCCATTTGCTATATTTTATTTTAGCAACGCCATTTTTACTACCTTTTAATTCCTACTAAAAGAGATAATTAACTACCAAAGCAGAGAAGGGGGGGTGGTGGCATGGATCTCTGTGCTGAGATCTTTGGTTAAGCCTCAGGCCATGCTCTTGCTGGTCCCTCTGTCTGGGGTTCTGGTTCTTGTCCTTCTGCTCTCAGTTCCTAGTTGACTCTGGGAAGGAAGCTTCTCAGGTTGGCCTTGGTGGAGAGTCTTCACCACCCCCACCCATCCCCCACTCCTGAGAAACAGTTACCTATTTGTTTATGTCCCCGCCCCAATCTAGAGTCAGATCAGTATGTCACACATTGAGTAAGCACTCAAAAATTATCTGTAAAATAGGTGGTCATGTGTATTACTCAGGATGCATGCTCACATATGTACATTCATGTACACATGTGTATGCTGCAATTTTTGCTGCCCAATGCCAGGAATCTATTACTATACTTATGGTTTGACATCCCTCTAACTCTGAGTCAGCTGCTAAATGATAGGCTGTCAGGACTTAAAATGGAAGGGATTCAAGACACCTCCAGTGCTGTGCATGTGTGTACGTGTGTGTGGAGGGGTGAGAGCGTGTACTAAAAACTGCTTTAATGTTAGAAACCTCATTGTGTTCTCAACCATATTTAGTATCTTTATATATTCCCCATGAAAGGCAGATGAAGTAACTCAAAATTTGTCTAGCTCTGATATTTTCTCCAGCTTCCAGGGAGCAGAGGGGACTTCATCCTGTCCCTGATCAACAACGTGATTACTGGCTCTTCTGTCTTAACCTGCAGATGTCACACCCATCAGCAGATACTTCTAGCTCCTTTCAGTAGCGCTGGGAAACTTCAGGCAGCTTCCTGCCCAGAAGCCAGACTTTTACGAGGCCCCCTTTCCTGGCTTGTCACTGTCACCCTGAAGAACTTGTGCCACCAGGTCAGGATGTGCTGCAATGGCTGTCCTTATGTCTGCCTCACCCTGTGGAGTGTGGGGGAAAGGGCATCTTCCAGAACAGGCTGCTCACTTGCTCTGTGCCTGGACCCAGGCCTCACCGGCTTGCTACAGGTCTACCAAGACCAGACCCACAGTACTTCCACAAAGACATTTCATAGTTTTTCAGTCTCATAATAGCAACAGACTTGGTTGTATCTTTGCCATTCATTCCTGTTTCTAAGAAACTTGCTTCTCTTACTGTTTCATGATGTGCTGGTCCGCGGCTGATCATGAGAAACCACAGCCCTTCCCTGAAGATATCTTGAGAAGGTCTGCTTTAAATAGTACCTATCCAGATTATTTCCTAAAAACTACTTCCAAGGCCCTCAGCCCCAGCTTTAGAGCATCACAACATTTTATGCTGTACATCCAGGGCTCCTTTAGGGACTACTAAACCTGTACTATGGTTTAGGTGGCTTTCAAGGCCAGCGTATCTTTACTTCAGCCTTATGGCCATCGTTTCTCACCTGGACCAATTCCTATAGTAACCTCGTTACTTCTTTTTGCCCCTCTATCTTACACTAGACAACATTATCCAACTAAAATCTCCAATTTCTTTTCTGTGACTAGCAAGCCCAGACTTTGCTTTCTCTCCAGAATTTATACACTGCAGAAGTCTCATCATTGTGCTTCTCAGATTTCTGACTGTAGAATGCATGGGATGGTGGCTGGCTTTAGGATCACCCTCCCCGCCCCCCCCCCCCAAAAAAAAACTTTTATAATTCTTCTTTTAACAGCCTCAGAAGATTGCAGTTGAAAAGGGTTTCTTGATGGGGGAGGAGAAGGAATAAGTCATTTGAATTGGTCTTTAAAATGCTCTGAATGCATATATAGACATGGAAATCCCAAGTCTAGACAATATTGAGCAAGAAGTCCCCTCACAGTCATGAGCTTTGGCCACAGAGGAAGATCTGAGGAAGATCCACACCTGGTGATTGAACAGGTTCTAAGGGAACTCTGTAGACTGGGCACTGGCACAGCGATGTAGGACAGTTTATCAAGGGACCCAGAGAGAGGTTTTCCTCCCTTTCTTTCCACCATACAGGGCAGCACATGCGTTATAATCTCATAAGAACCATAGATACCACACAGGGTTATTGTGATATTCTAGAAATGCCTTCCTGCTTCCGGTAAGGCTACACACCCTTGTCCCTATTGATTTGGGGTTAAGGTTCATGATTGGCTTAACTGTAAAACAACAGCGGATAGTTCTGAAGGGAGAGCCTTTACCAGGCTATGAGTAATGTGGAAAACCCTAAGCCCCTAGTATTCCTGGGTAGAATGCAGTAGAGAGGGCCATTCAGCTGCCGAGGAGGACATTGCTCTCCAGTGTCACTATCAGACTCCGTCAAGATGGATAATGGAAAAGAAAGGATGTCCCAAAGTTGGAACCAGAAATACTACAGAACAAAGTGTATAAATACACCCAGAATTTGGAGTCAGGGCTCCTGCACAAGTTCTCATTTTTTCACAGTAGGGAACTTCACAATCTTTGTATGATGGGGTTGTGTTAGTGTCACATAATACTGACGGATGGTGTGGCTTCCTTCCTTCCCTGTCCTGAATGAGACTGCTCACTGGGTACCCCGCTCCTGGATTCTGTGCTGTGTATTGTATCTGTGTACAGAAAATAGCATGTTCTCTTTGGATCACAGGTCTCTGAGCAGAAGTTTCTCTCTTTGGACCTTATGGACATCATAGCTTTGGAAGGTAATCTGAGGGAACTTTTGAAGATCCTAGGGAGAGTATAGATGTATTTTATAGTGATAGAGAAGAGGTCACTGGTGATGAAGAGGGATCTGCAGAGATTGGATTATTGCCTGTAACTTTGGGTTTGGTTTGTGGCTTGACCAGTGGAGTGTGGGTGGATATGACAGTAGACAGTTCTTTGAAGAGACTTTGTAAGTCAGAGTGTGTTTCCATTCACTCTTGGTGGTTTCTGAATCTACCCAAAGAACTGTATGCACCAGACAGGCTTCTGACTACTGAAGACTCTCAGATGGGAAGATGGAACATAAGCCCAGTCCTCTGGTGATGTGGATCACCGTTGCAGACCAGCGTATGTGCCACACACCCATAGAACACAAGTAACAGTGAGGGGTAAAGAAATCCATGTGAGCTTCGGACACATGCTGCACAGCATAAATTGGTGGACATTGGCGAATACATTGAGATAGTCCAGGCAAAAGAGTCATGTTAGAGAGAGGAACCTTCTGAATACATCACTGGTGAAGATAACTCTTTAACAAACTCAGAGTCAATACCAAGTTTGAAATCAAGTCTACACATCCTGGTCCCAGGAGGGATTGCTGGAATGGGTCAATAATCATATGGAGAGAATTCTGGGGGTTGGTAGACTTGGGTGGAACTAAAAGGTCAAGATCCTAACCCTAGTGGAAATGGATCCAGGTCAAGCTGGCTAAATATTATCGTTGGTCTGATAAGGAGACAGTCTGTAGGGGTCTGAATCAGTAGCTCTGAGGATCGTGATGTGGAATATTTGTAATTATTTAGTGCCAGAATGCTGTGGGGGTCTTATTCTATGGAGTAGGCTCAGCTACATTTGACTTAGCTTGTAGCTGCTCTCCTATGGGTTGGAGGTAAGAAAATGGGCTACAACCTGTCTCCTTCTGACTTTGCCTCCCCAAACTCCAAGCTTTAAAGGAGACAGATAAGGAATCCCTTTGGGTCCTTCCCTTGAGTTTTCTCCCCACCTTGCTGTGTTCTTGTCTCATAAACTGATATTCAGTTAATAAAAAAATACAAGCAGATGCTGACTTGAGTCAGGTTGGGCCTCTTAGCATCTTCTACCCTTTGATTGCATTGTCTGTCTACCATGTGATTTTTTATTCATTTATCTTTGTGATTGTGTGTGTGTGTCCTTGTGTATTCACGTGGGTGCATGTGCATGGAGAGGTCAGGGATCAACCACAAGTATCATTCCTTAGACACTACCACTTTGTTTTTTTTTTGTTATTTTTATTTTTAGACAGAGGCTCTCATTGGCATAGATTTTATCGGGTGGGTTAGGCTAGCTGGCTAGGGAGCTCCAGGAATCCACCTGTCTCAGCTTTCCCAGCTCTGGGATTATAAGTGAGTTGCACTAAGTGAAGTTACTAAGTAGCTTTTCACATGGGGTCTGGAGGTTAAACTTAGGTCCTTGTTCTTTCACGACAAGCAGTTTACCAGCTGAGCCATCTCTCCTGGGGACTGTCTGTTTACCTGTGACACAATCAATCATAAATTCCAGAAGAGTGTGGATTGTGTCTATTTTGTTATCATTGAAATCTCAAAGCTTGGGCCAATTTCCAGAACATAGTAAGTTCTCACTAAGCATTTCAGAGATGGGTGCAAGGGCTCATTAGGAAAGGCTCCCTTGCCTCCAGGAATCCCATGGTCTTCTTGCTCGGGGCAAACTTTCCTCACTTTGTGCTCATTGTAGCCTCCCTCATTCTAGTACTTCTGAATGGAAGATGATGCCATTCTACTTAAGTGGCTTTCTTTTCATTTTGTTTGTTGCCATTCCAGGATCCATACACCTGTGCACAGACCTTAGGTAGGTTCTGTAGCAGCTCAGATGTGCACCCCAGTCAGAGCAGCCACTGGCCTTCCATGTGCTGGACAAGGGAACCATTCTGGTCTGCACAGACCCCTCAAGCTAGGATGAATGTTCCAGTTCTCCAATAGTGTGCACTCTTGTGAGTGTGGGCGCCACCTCATTCAGAGCCCAGCAGCTCTTTCCTTCCTTTCCTCTGGTTCCATGCCCACTGGAGGGCAGGTAACAAGCAACAAACCCTGAAGGACCCATATCGTGTTTCGAAAATAAGGCCTTCGGCTTCCCTCTCCCCCACCCTCGGAATCATTCACCTCCACCTTCGTACTTCTCCAAAAGTACTGGTTTGATGTCGAAGAGATCCAGACAGTGCAGAGCAGCCCCGATGAAAGATACTCCTCCCAAAGGGGAAATCATTAACTCAGCCAACTAGGGTACTTTTTCATGGATTTATAGAAATGCTTCTCTCTCATGCCCAATAAATATGAACATTTTCCAGGCAATTTTCTTATCTTGGGAAAAATGCATTATTGGTGTAAGATGGAGCATCTGTTCTTTGAGCATATTTACTTTTATGTCTCCGAATAGCATTTCCAACTGGAGAGGATGACTTTCCATGCATGCATCTTCAGTCCTTTTGAAAAATACCTGGTGTATATTTTGTCACATCCTAGTCATATAAATCTCATTCGTCTATCAGTTGCACATAACTTCAAAACTTAATTTTACACAAAAGAACCTCGACTCCACGTGGCCCAAGAACATGGGACTTAACATTTCACCGGACAGCATTCTCAACTTAGAATCAAATTCTCACATCTTTGGAAAATATGATCAAATTGCAGTCTCCACGGAGACCCCAGTGTGATGCTGGGGGGAGTTGTACTGCTGGAAGATGCAGCTTTCTCACTGCAGGGGGCAGCACTGAGTCATCAGAAAAGGTTGGGGGAGGTCCTTGGTAACACATGACTCAAGCTTCAAAGCCTTTAGACTTTGGCTTAACCCATGCACTCCTGAGAGAGGAAAAGTGAGAAGACTGTGGAGCAATACTCATGCATACTGATGCACTGAAAAGAAAACTAGACCCATGCTAGTGCCTGCCAATCACAGACCTACAGGACACTGCCGAATGTATTTGCATACTCCTTTGTGACGCAATGTTATGGAGCTGGTGAGGTTCTTTGATATGGGAGATACATATGCCATGAAGCAAGAAAGAACATAAGGTCCACACGGCTGAATAAAGGAAGAATTCACAATGATAATAATACTGCATTATTAGGTTATGGATATTTTATTATTTACCGTTATCATTAATATTCTTTTATTTTTGTGAAATTGTGTTTATGATTGTGTAATTGTGTGTGTGTGTGTGTGTGTGAATGAGGACTCAGGTGTGCCACAGTGCCTGTGGAGATGAAAGGACAACTTCTTGCCACTTTTGCTTGTATCACTTCTGAGGTTTTGCTGCTCTGTCCTCCAGGCTCTCTGGCTTGCAAACTCCCAGAGACTCTCTCATGTCTACCCTCCATCTCCCTACAGGAACACTAGATTACAAACCTAGGCCCTACCATGTCCCAGTATACAGGTTCTGGAGATTTAGAATCCAGTTCACACTTGCACAGCACAATCTTTAACTACTGAACCATCTCCCTGCCCAACTATAGGAAAATTCTGTTGTGGTTATACTCTATAATTTTTTTAATCTTTAAAAAATGATCATAAACTCTATAGCTAAAATAGTAGCATTAAAAGTCACAATGGCCCGAATGCCACTTGCCTTGATGTTTCCTCCAGAATGCAGAGTGTGTAGATTCACCTGAGAGACATCGCTCTCCTAAGCCCAGGGGTATCTGCTCAGTCTTTGTCACAAGGCCCGGCCGGCATATGTGAGTGCCACTAATGCATCTCACACAGAGTACTTGGGGATTTGACATTGTAGGTTTTATGCTCAGTTTGGATGCTAGTGAGCTGAAGTTCCAACACCTTAGAGGCTGAGAGGGAGCAACATACTGTCAGCATTTGCTTCTGGCTTGCAGCCTGGAAGAAAAGCTGGTTTGCTCAAGAAGTTCATGGCAGGTGGGGAATCCTGTGTCATCATTCAAGTCTCCTAGCCAGCAGACAAGGCAAGTCCCAGTCCTAGGTCTTTGTGAACTTGGCTACTATTACCTAGGGATTTGGAATCTCAGGCCGGAGACAGATACTGATGTATCTGGGACACAAAGGGTATCAAAGCCACCCTGGCATCTGTCCTCCAGCAGACTCCTTGATACTAAAGCCAGACAGGTAAAGCTTGTTTTAAACTGTGCCTAGTGCAAAGTGATTAGGTCACTGTGGCAACACCCTCCATAAAAGATTAAGGGTTTTTGTTAAGAGACTGGGTTAGGGCTGGAAGGAGCAAATCAGGACTCACAGGACTCATTCAGCTATCAGGGCAGTGGGTTATCATAAGTGGGGTCAACTTTCATCTCTCTCACACATAGGCCCCTCTTACGTGCTCCTGTTTTCCTCTCAGCTCCCCATCATGCTGTGATACAGCATAAGACCTTCTTCGCCAAACACCAACCTGATGTGGAGTTCTGCTCTGGCACTTTTCCTACTCTAGAACTGTGTGTAAATATAAGCCTTTGTTCTTTACTGTTTATCCTACCTCAAGTATTTGAATATAGCTACATGACATAGGCTAAGACAGGCAGGGGAAGGGATCCTTCCTGTTGAGGGCTGTCTGGCCTTTGGTGACCAGAAGAACTTGCTCATCATGTCCAGCTCCTCACAGGATCCTTCTGAAAAGTTCTGGAAGTTCTCTTTCATTATCTATCTATATCAGAAGCCCCACTGAAAACTAACAGGCAGTAACTTCCCCCCCAAATCTTCAACTACATTGAGGATGTCTGTCTCCATCTGCCATAAAGCAAGATGTGCTAAGAAGATGGAAACAAATTCCTAGAGAGCACAGCAATTAATCAGCGGTTCTCCTCAGGTATTCTCTCTACTCCTCCAGTTGCAGTACCTTCCCCAATCCCTCAGGGCTTCCATCTAACTTCACCCACCTCTAAAGCCCAGTTCCGGTTCCATCTCCTGTGAGAAGGCTTTCTGATGCCGGTCACCTTCCCCAGACAGCTGAGCAATGGAACACACACCCTTCATCTCAGCTATCAATGGTCACTGCCCTGGTCATTCTATATTACAATAGCTTGACCACTTGCTTACCCTCCCCTCCACACTTCAGCTCAGGGTTCGCAGGGTCTCATCACTAGCTGGTCTTAAGCAAACTCCGGGGATGTTTTATTGAGCTTTGGGAGATTTCTAATTGATCCAGGACCACAGCTGCCCCATTGCATAGTAGGGTGGCATCAGAATCCCTGTAGGTCATTTCACCCATCAATGCAAATCCAGAGTTCTCTCCTTCTACCAAGAGCTCCATGTGGTAAATGTGGGGAGATTAGGGTCTATTCTACCAACTTCGGAGATGAAGACAGTATAGGAAAAAGAAGAGGGGCAGCCTGCTTTGTGGGTCATGTTTATCAGAATCCTTAGTCTAGCTGGTGCACAGACAACAGGGCGCTAAGGCTGGGTGGGCTATCTACAAACTTGACAACAGAGAGCAAGAAGAACGCAAATGTTCTTTGCTATATTCCTTATGCAAGCCATCAACACATCTATATCCATCTAAGGAAGACATTGGCAGGAGGCTCATTTCACCCTGAGACTCTTAAGGCTGAAATGTTCAAGGCTGCACAGTCAGCAAGACTGGCCAGACTCCCCAGATACATTAGTGGCTTCTGTCATTCTTTGCCTTCATTTCCCTTACTACCAGTATTAGCTTAGTCATTCCCAGATGGCAGGTACAGTTCTTTCTTGTGACAGCCTCCTGCTAAGTGCTGCTATTAGCCTCATTTGGTGGACATCACACTCGAGGGCCCAGAGAGACTGACTTGTCCAATGTTCTGCAGTCAAGGTGTGGTAGGCCCTGCACTTGAACCCAGGTTTTTCTGACTTAAGAGACAGCACTCTAACTCTATTCTTGCTTTCTTTAAAGTGACATCCCAGGGACTATAGATAGAAGAAAGAAATTGTAACTCAAGTCAGTAGAAAGCACAGTCTGCTGGCTATGTGGCTCAGCCAGGTTCATGAACAGGGAAGGTAGAGTGCAGAGATTCTAATGGGGGAAATTGTCTCAGCCATGGTTCCTCCTCTTAGCATCTCCCATGAATATCCTTGCAAAAGCTGCTTTCCTTTTGTATCCCCAACAGGTAACCTAAAAAGGTTGAGAGATATCTGTGCCTATAATAAATAAGCTATGGGTATGTATGAAGGAGTACACCCCTCCCCCAGTTCTGCAAGGCTGACTTGTGCAATGATACAATGGATGGTTCTAAGTGTAGACACTTGGTCTGCACAGCTCTTCTCCAGAGTTCCAAAGACAACGGTGCCCTGCATTTGTTTTGGAAGCCTCTGAGATAACCAGTCTGGGGAGCCTAGTGTTCACACACACAGATAGTACTAGGCTGGATATTGTGAACCATGGAAAATCTTAGCCTCAATGTCCTCATCTCTAAAATGTGTAGGCAGGATGTGGTGAAGATCACATGGGTCCTCAGCTGGCACTCAGCAAATGGCGATTGCTCAAACAGCAGTAACTCTCGTTATAGCCTTTAGTATTGTGTGGATTGTGGTCATTCCCCCTCCCCCCAGGGCTGAGATCGTCGGCCCATTTCCTTCAAACTCAGAGGCCAGGTGGAATACAGCTCGAGCACGGTGCTTTGATCCAGCAGGTCTTTAAACACATTAGGACGCCACCGAGTAGGTAAATCAGCGTCCCGTACAGAGCCATTTGTTGCCCCTTAATGATCGGCTATGTCAGAGATGTCAAAACAGGTCGTTATTCACAGTGGAGTGCCCCATGAGGCCAGCAGCCAGAGCAAGCTGCTGGCCTGGCAGCGCTCAGCAAATGCGAAGCTCACGGTCACCCCGCAGCAGTAAGCAGGGCTTGGGCCTTCGGGATAGCTTTGCTAGTTGTTTGGGAAAAAAATGACCCATTGTGGTTTTAAAATCAGAGCAAAGGGAACTCAAATCAAAGCAGTGCTGTTTGCTGAGCCTGCTGTGTGGTTCTGCAAGGCCCCCCATAGGTACTTTCTATTTAACCCCTGAGAGTGTACACATAAGGAAGCCAAGGTCAAGTGGGAGTAAGCTTCCCAGTTCCCAGTGAAGCTGGGACTGAAAGTTGAGGTCCCCTTCTCTGGGACAGTGCTGTTTTCCCACTGTCTCCCTTTGGTCCTAGTCTGAACCCCAACATGTGGGCCATGCTGCTCAGTCCACACAGTCTGGCTGTGTTCTGTGAAGTGTGTTCGTTTATAGGGCATCACTTACTTCCTCAACTTTAATCATATCATTGCTTGCACAATGGCTTAAATTTTGCGAAGTATTTCTACATGGTGACCTCTTTTGGTCCTGAAAATCCCACAAAAGAGAGTTTGGCCAAAAATTATGATTCATAATTTATGGTTGAGAAAACCAAATCTAGGTCAGAGGAACGGCTGAAACAAATCCTGTGGCCGTATGGGAGTGAAGGTAATCTTAGAGTCCAGTCTGCATTCCGGGCCCAGCTGGGTAATCAATGGCTTGTGCTCCACCCCTGCACCCCTCCACCTTCTAGGGCTCTGGGATTTTTCCATGTGGGGATTAGGGCACATTGCTTGGAAAAGGAGGAACAGGGATGGACTCAGAGGAAGATGTGGAAAGAGTGAAGGTTGGATGGAGATGAATGGAGAGGGGGCCGTGAGGAGAGAGGTTATGGGCCCAAAGGAGAGAGTGAGGAGGGCAAGGGAAGCCCGAGGGCAGAGGAGACAGAGGCAGGGACTAGAGAATAAAGGAAATTATTGGAGATGAACCTCCAATAAGCCCGGTATGACCCTGCTCAACGGAAAGGAAGATAGGGAAATGATTTCATGCTGCATTCTCTTTGAGGGGAAGGTGACATCTTTTTGTCCCACTCAGGGCCAGCATCTTTGTATTTGAAGCTTAGTCTCCAAGTTCCAGGTTCACTCTGTGTCCTCTGGCTTGTGAGATAACCAGAGGCAACTTTTGGTTTAGGCAGACAGTATCTGAGAGATAGGCCATCTGCAAGCTTGGGTTTGTTTCTGAATGAGCTGCTACAGCAGCCTCGTGATAAAAAGGTGAGCTGGGTCGGGCAGAAAGAGGAGCCAGCCCCACTGTGGTGGGCAGTTCTTAGGTACCGTTCCATTGAATTCTAGCTAGCTTCCCACACAAGTCTCACCATCATTTCGTGGAGTAACTGGGAGGCTAACATGCTGCCTGGTGATGCCCAGGTCATGTCTGTCTTCTAAGATTTCTAAACTGCCTTCGTAAAGCTGGCAATAGCCCTTCTTGGGAATCGCCAGCCTCTTTTTCCCACCTCCTTCATACTCCCTGCCCTCCACTACGCTTTTGAATTGATAAATCGGAATTTGAATTCCATCCTTGCTATTAGCAGCTGTGTAGTTGGAGTAAATCTCTCTTTTACTCATTTTCCTATCTGTAAAATAGAATAGAATTGCTTACATCACAGGATTGTTCCTGTCTTCTGTGCAGCCATACTTGAACTGACTAATTTATGATCTTTTGCCTTTGTACACTATGTCCATCTGGTGTCCTGGTCTTTCTAGACTATACTAGACAACACAGTAGACCACTTCTTCCAAACGTGGCAATGAACATTAACAGCTTCATGAAGGGGTCATGAAGCTTCACCTTCCACCCCATGGGCTTGAAAGTGAATATTGAGATTTGGAGGGGCATTTGATCTCTGTCATGGGTTCCTTTGTTTCAGGGCGTCTGTATGTAATCTGAAAGGAGTAGAACTGTGTCCCAGGGAACACTTCGACACCAAGACTTGAACTTCTTACAATACCCATGTGCTATAAAATATTCTTTTGATTTTTTGTAAACATTTAAACATAAAAATATATATATATATATATATTTTTTGTGGTTTTTCGAGACAGGGTTTCTCTGTGGCTTTGGAGCCTGTCCTGGAACTAGCTCTCTAGACCAGGCTGGTCTCGAACTCACAGAGATCCGCCCACCTCTGCCTCCCGAGTGCTGGGATTAAAGGCGTGCGCCACCATCGCCCGGCTAAAAATATATTATTTTAGCTAATGGTTCTATTAAAAACAAGTGGTTTCCTCAGTTGACCTATGGGCTACAGTTTTCTGAAGCCTGGCTTAATCTATTATCACTGAAGAAGGAATTTTCATTTTAAAACACTTTATTTATTTTTATTTTATGAGAATTGATTGGTGTTTCTGCCTGAATGTGTGAGGGTTTCAGATCCCCTGGAATTGGAGTTACAGACAGTTGGAAGCTGTTATGTGGGTGCTGGGAATTGAACTCTGGTCCTCTGGAAGAGGAGTCAATGTTCTTAACCACTACGCCAGCAGGACAGCAAAGGAGAGGCTGGGAGCATTCCTTCGCCCCATGTTCCTGCCAGAGCCCTGCAGATCTGTGGTCTGTCATCACCACCCACTCCACCTGCTCCGCCCTGGACAAGTCGGCTCCAGGAGCAGATCTGACATCCCGCTGAGGCTGTCAGCCATCATTTTAAATCATTGCCCTTCAGAAAATAAAATCTCAGCCAGCTCTTCAGTATTAATCTGACTTTTGGAAGGGGCAGAGATGAAGCCAGCTGGCCTCTCGTCTGGGCTTTGTTCTCCCATGTTTGGCCCCATGGGGAAACTCTAGTCACAGATGCATGGCCAGGGTTTGAGGGATAACCTTGAGAAGGTTTCGGAGGAGCATCCTTTACTCCAGACACATCCAAGTCCAACTTTGCCCCTTCGGTTACAGAACCTTAGGAGAAGACTCTAAATCTAACTTACTTTTTTTTTGCCAAGCATTTTAAATTGGTTTTGGGATAAATACTTGGCTTTAGCAAAGCACACACAGAAATAATCATTCTTTTTAGTTTGTCCCCATTCAATCAGTCTTCACCTAGACAGCTGGTGATGGCATTCTTCCCTGATCTCTCTGTTAAGTCCACCGAGGCAGGAAAGTCTCCAGGGTTTCTCATTGCCCACAAAGTGACGATGAAGTCTTTCCTCCATGATCTTGGCCCCTTTGGCCAGTGTGGCCTTCCTCCTCTGTGCTTGCCACCCTGCAGTTCCTTCCGCTCTCCTAACACTTGGTAGGATCTGTAATACCCTTCTCGTCTGTGTTCACAACCGTCCCATGATCTAGACTTGGGCCAGCTGTGGCTTCCCAAGGACTCCTGCCTGTTTCAAGTGCAGTATCTCATTTGCACTTCCAGAGGTCCTAATACCATGTCTTTCGGTCTTAGTGTGCCACTGTTTCCTCTGCCAGGAGTTCTGTTAGGTCACATCTAGGTAGGGCTTTGTGGGCCCTGCCTTCGACACACAGAGGGCCTCTATGATGAGGGTACTGTTTGGTGTCCAGGGAAATGTTCACTCTAAGAGCATCTCCTGAATTGTAGTATATATGCAAGCTCCAGTTCTCTCTAACTGTGTGGCTCAGGTAGGAGCATTGATACCAACCAGCAGCTTGCCTGCCGTAATGTTTTCAATTCAAATGTTACAGACTCACTCTTGTGGCCTTGACGGTGCCATCTGCATGAATCTTCTTATTCAAACTGAAGTCTATGCATCTGCAGTCCCTGGAGCCTATCCAGTCTTGTTAAGTCTTGGTCTGCATTTTAGCAAGGCCTCTGACTGATTTGTAGGGACAATCAGGTTTAAGAAGCGCTCCCCAAAAGACGTCATGCTTCCTTCCCTATGCACGCCTGGTGAAGCATCTGGGGTGATTTGATGCACCCACAGAATCATTTAAATGTAGAGAACACAGAAGCAGTGAGTGTCAACTACATGACTACATCTCATTCTCACCCCCAACCCCTTTTTCGTTTGTCTTTTTTGAAACAGGGTTTCTCTGTTAGCCCAAGCTATCCTGGAACTCCCTCTGTAGACCAGGCTGGCCTTGAACTCACAGAGATCTGCCCACCTCTGCCTCCCCAGTGCTTTGATTAAAGGCATGTGCCACCATCTCCTGGCTCTTTTCTTTTTATAGAAATGGGATGTGCCGTTGTGAAGGTTTGAAGAAAAGGTGTTGTTTGGACCCATGGAGAAACTTGCAACCGAGTCCCATGAACTGCTGGGTGAGGCCTGCCTAACTTCCTGGAGTCCTCTGCTCAAGGCTGAGGAAGTTTCTCGAGGACTGGAGAGCTGACTCTGCAATCTGGGAAGGCCAGACCCACTTGTCTGCTTGTCTAGGTCAATTACAAGTCCAGGGAAGAAATAGTAAAGGCCACCAGGAAGGTCCATCTCCTCCTGTCTTTTATAAGAGGATCATTTTGCATGGAGGGACAGTGAGTAGTGGGGTTTGGGTCTCATCTGGCAGGATCAGGTAGAAATGATAAATCCTAGCATGCGTTACCAACAGTAGCAGTCAGAGACTCGGTGTGTTTATTTGATTCATTTGTATCAAGGAGGTGGGTTTATTGTAAGCAGCTGAACAAAAGGGCAGGTTCAGCTTGGGGGGGGGATCTCTTTCTGGGAGCAGTCTCAGGCTGTAAAAATCAGGGAAGAGGAGGCTTCTGCTGGCACTTTCTCCATACATCGTCAGCATCTGCGCCAGGTCAGGGAGCAGGGGAAGGTTTTGCCATTTCTGGGAGTCGGGTCCTGGGGTCCTTGACATGGCTGTGCTCTTGTCAACAACACACATTGACACAGGAGGGCATCTGCTCCCCAGAGGCGTGGATCCTGTTCCATGGTCCTTGAACACCTGGGTCAGCTGACAAAATTTCACCCAAGAGTAAGAGGGAAGTGACGCACCGAAGTGACTGCGATCCAGACACCTTGAAGGAGAGGCATGACGCCAGCCTGCCTTTGCCCTCGGAGGAGCTACATACGCACTTCTTCACTGGCTTCATCCTATAACTGGATGTACCTCTAAGCATAACGGTCTCAAACTGTTGGGCACAACAAAGACGCAGTTTGTGCTTTGAGGTCCCCTCTTCCCCGTCCAAATGTGCTGAGCCCCATAGTGAGCTGTCGCCTGTCACTTGTCAGTGTTACTGCCTCAGAGTTGCTCTCAAGAGCAAGACAGACAAGCATGCTTGGTACCCTGGGGTCACGTGTTGCCTTCAAATCCTTCCTTCCTTCTCTTGCTGCTGGCTGAAACCCTGATAAACCCCCTCCACCCACTGGGGAGTGAAGCTAGCAAGTGAGTCTTTGGTCTATGTGTAAGTGGTATGTCAGAAACAGCGAGAAGAACAGTTCTGCCCTCAAGGAGCTCATGTGCTTTCTGAGAAGACAAGACCAATCCACAGAGAGGAGACAGGAGCTGGAAAACCACAGTCTGAAGAGACCACACCTTTGCTAAGGTGTGGAATAAAGGTGTGACAGGGTCAGTATCTTACATACAGGTGAGTAAGGCCAGGGCCAGGTGAACAAGGCAAGGGCCTTCATGTGGGAGGGGTTATTTGTGACAGAAATCAGAGGCCACCACTCTAGACCATCACTGGAGTCTGAGAGTAGATTCCTTGTGGGCTCAGGGAGATTCCAGCTAGGAGCAGGCCCCTTTGCTCTGCAGTAACAGCTCCGTGGGAAGAGAGGACCGTAGCAAAGGCTTGGTGGGGCGCTGACTGGGGGTGCTCCCAAGAGGCAGGGCTCCTGAACATGATGGATTGCTTTCTGTGTGCTGCAAACTCTCCCACCTGTAGGGAAATGGCTTAGAACAGGTACAAGAATTTAAACTGTCAAATTGTTTGCTGACTTGAGCTGCGAGTGGGAAGTGAGCTGGGGAGGGGTCTATGCTCTCCTACAGAACAACAGGGAATCTCACTAGGTGCATGCATGTGACTGCTCCACAGGTCTGAGGACCTGAGGTTCACTGAGGCTCACTGCCATCACCGTAGTCCTGACCTCTCCCATCATGTCTCCTTCATTTCCTAGTCATAGCAGTTTCTGAAAGCCAGCCTACTCTTCTCCTCAACAAAGACATCTCCTTTCTTGGCTCCTCTCCCATATACAGTGTTCCCTCAGCCATGCCCCAAGTAAAAGTTTAACCTTTCCACCTATGAGAGGCAGCCTGCCTTGTCTATAAGCAGCAAAGAAATCAGCAAGATATGGCTAACTGTAGGTTGACCTGAAAAGCTGGGAGAATGGACCAGGCTAGAAAAGCACATCCAGGACCATCTGAGTGTGGTTCTTCCCTGGAGAAAGATGTTCATCCACGTAAGAGCCTGCAGCTTTGCCAGGGAAGGGAGAACAGGGTGGAGGGCTGGAGGTGAGAGGTGCCTACCTGTCTGGGACCAGGACGTTAGGTGGGGTTAGATGTTAGCTCAAGGGAGGTGTCCTCTTGCGCTCTAAGGGTGGGGGCATAAACGGTAGAAGGGTACGGTGGCCATTCCTGCATACAACAGATAGCCTAGAGAGTCCAATTATGATCTGAAAGGTTTCTGGGTAGTAGGTGGGAGAGGGACTGGCTGGAGTTTGCAGAAGGTAACCAGGAGAGAGAGGCTCTCCGTGTACAGCATCTGCCCACCACAAGCTGCCTGTGTAGGCAAAGAACCACGGCGAAGCAGCTGACTCTAGTATCACACACAGTGTCGATCACTGCCTGACTTGATGAACGGATGCAGGGAAACGATTCTTCCCTTTTTGTTCCAGGAAAGGCTTTTTTTTTTTTTCTGTCTTAAACCAAGGTCTCACTGCCCATTCATTAATCATCTTAACACTGCGAGGCTCTGCATCGTGTCTGGCCTCTGACGATGCTGGAGACAGGACAGGCAGCTGATCCCACTCTGACTACTCAAGCTCACTTACGGGTATTGTCAGCAGTATTACTCACTACAGGGTAGGTGCCCTATACATTCCTCGCGCAAAAATTATGCAAGATGATAAGCTTTTTTTCATACACTTTAACACTAAATTTGCATAGATTTAACAAGCACAAAACTCTATAAATAAATTATGTTTAAATGCAGGCATGAATACTTACTCCAAAGTCTGTAGGTGCCTCATTTGTCAAAGACAAAATGTACTGGGATAATTTTTTAGATACAACATTATGTTTTGCTTTTTCCATTTAAAACCCCATTGTGATTCTGCCCTGTGCTTACGAAACATTTTTTTTCTAGGCTTTCTTTCGAAAGGCCAGGCTTTCACTGTTGATCTTTACAAGTTAAAATAAAACACAGTGGCTTCTTACTCAGGTGTTGGTTCATCCATCCATCCATTGGTCATTTCTTAGGCATCTCCCATTAGGGCCAGACACTGCGCTAAGCCTCAGAGATGCAATAGTAAATCAGGTAAAATCCTGCTTCCCACATCCTTGTGGACCACACCCACTAGAGCTCTGGTTCCTGAAGTCGGGAAAACAGTGTTCTTTTCCAGCCTGGCTTGTTCTGCTCTCTTGTCCATTCTTTTTCCTTCATTCATGCCTGCATCACTCCCTGGGTTTTCAGGAATTAAGATTGAGCAGGAGCATCCTCAACATATGCAGAAGAAACAGAGCGGTCCACATCAAACCCGAGATGCAAAGACAACACCAGCACCCTTCCTTGATCACCAGATCTGCTGATGTCACTGACAGCGATAGTTATTATTCTAAAGACTACTCGGTTCACTGCAAGAGCCAGCTACGCAGTTGTCCTTGCCTCCCTTCCTGGCTCTCAGTCAGGCACCTAGGGGTGACTGGAGAATGTCCCGTCTGCTTCCTGAAAGATCCAAACTGACACAAATGAAGCTCCCCTGAGGGCCATTGCTCTGCCCTTCCCTGCACCAGGCTTCCAGAATCTTCCTCACCCAGAGACCTGACCCCTTCTCTCCCACCCCTGCGTGATCAGTACTGTGTCTAAGCATAAGGGCCATGTGGGCATTCCCTAGGAGCTGAGCATTGATGCAGAACTTGAAGCCCATCAGCTCGGCTCAACGCTCTTGGTCATCAGACCCTGGGAATCTCTCCCAAACTCCAGAATGTAATGGAATTTAAGTAAGGGAGAACTGTGGTTAGAGCCGAGTTGATCTGATGTTCTCAACTGTGGAACGGGGCTTGAAGAGTTGTGGGAAGGCAAAAACTACCACTTCTTGCTGGTAAAAGGGCTATACCTTAAACTTTCTTCAAACATATGCTGTGAGATTTGTGGACACGCCCAGCACCCTCTGTGCCCCAGGTCACATTGCCGTCTCACAGCACGACTAATCAAAGCAGGCTCACCTTGCCAGCCAGGCTTACACACTGGCTTCACGTCCACTTGTACCAGGGTGTCCTGAGCAGCAGGTTTCTGTCCACAGTCATAAGCGGTTACCAGGATCTCATACTGACGTTGTTTGTCAAAGCTTAGCTTCTCTGTGTTCCTGATGTTGCCTGAAGAGCAGGGATATGCACAATCATTTCTGGTCAAATGAAGCACTTATCCAAACCCTTTCCCATCCCATCAACCTTTGGAGGGGAATGAAATGTCCCCCTCCAAATTCTCTGTGAAAATAAAGGTCAAGAAAGAATGCGGGCTGCCACACATAGTCTCTGGGCTTCCAGAAGAGCACTGGCTGGAGCCAGCTCTCTGTGCAATAAAAGAACTAGAGAAATCCAAGCAGCACCTGGAATCCAACTGGCCTGAGCTTAAAGTAATGAGTTACCAGAAAGCTACCCTTGAAAGTGCACATGTGTGTCTCGGGTGCTGGGCTCAGAGTGCTCATCTTCCTTGAAGTTTCTGGGAAAGAGACAGAATCCAGACAATGTCCTGGCACATAATTTTTAGTGTCTGGGCTTGTCGCCAGGAATACTTACTGCCTCTTCTCACATTATTTTGCTACCAAATAGGAAGTAAAATCAATAAGAAAATGTGTGACCTCTCTTCTGAAAGCTGCATAGAATAACAGATTTCTTGCCCCGAGGAAGGAGACATTTTTCTTCGCCAAGAGAGAACAAACAGTGTATTCACAGTCATTTGTGTGTGTTTGCCTCAGAGGAATTTAATATTATGATCAGAAATAAATATTTGATCATTAATGAGTGAAACTTAGGCTGGCTGGTCTTTTCGTTTGTTTTGTTGTTAGTTTGATTTTGATGGAATACTATTCTTATTCTAAAGGAAAAATAAATAAACAAAGACACCAAACTCAACACTTTCAAGTGTTTAGTGCTAAGACATGAACATCATCAACTTCTAGGAGTCATTTCCTTCCAATATTCATAATCTCTCTCTCTCTCTCTCTCTCTCTCTCTCTCTCTCTCTCTCTCCTTTGATGCTAGCAGTGACAGCAAATATGAATGAACTCAGATGTTATCATCTCTTACGCAAATTGAAATTTTGAAAACAGAAGCAAAACAAATCAACAAACACAGAATGGCAGATTCTGATACCTATTTTATAATTTCCTAACACTAAAAGATATTTGTGTAAATAAGCTTTCTTCATTTCTACAGTTAAATATTATTCATCTGAATTGGGGGCATCTTCTCACAAAAATTTCTTGGAAAATTGGCAAATCAAACTTTGCTCTGAAGACCAGAGAAGCTGGTTCATCAATCCCATCCAGCAGTGTATCACGGTGGGGAAGTGGAGGCTGGTCGGTGTCAGAGAAAATGCAAAGCACCCAAGAAATTGGAGCCAAACCCCACCTTAGCTGTGTTCTCTCAGCTATTTCTGGAAACACAGCTGTATCTATTGATGTGGAACCATATTTTCAGAGTAAAAATGGGCTTGCTATGTTTCTGTCTTCCTGCCTGATATGTAGAATTCCTTGTGCTTCCTTCCAGATGTTGGTTGGTTTTGGTCTGAAGGCCTGAACAGGTCTGGAATGGCTCCCAGGATTGGTAGCATTCCCTTTAGCCTCATTTCTCTACCTACTGGTTGCAGCCTCTTTCCCAGGGGTCACCTAAGACCATCATATATATATATATATATATATATATATATATATATATATATATATATATATATTTGTATTACAATTCATGACAGTATCAAATTACAGTTATGAGAAAATAATTTTATGATTGGGGGTCACCAAACATGAGGAACTATATTAAAGGGTTACAGCACTAAGAAAAAAAAAACCCAACAACAACAACAAAAAAACCCTAAGAACCTGTGTCCTATGGACTCTGCAAACTGGTCTGTGGCTGTTCTCATCACAGGAAGGGATTCTGCCAAGTTCATTGCAGGAAATACTTCTGCAGCACCAGCCTGAATTCTGAATTGAAGTCTTAACTCTCTTTCTTCAGGGTGAAATGACTCTGGAAAGGTAGGCCACTTAAAAGAGGGGAACTCAGGGTTGACAATCCATGTAGCAGTAAGCAGACAAAGCACTATTGATTGTAGCCAAAAAGAAAACACACAAACTGAATCTTTGGCTCAATTTGTTGCGGCTCTACTTCCGGAACAAGTCTTAATGAAAGTGTCTGGGAGACTAATTTACTTTCTCCACCACCACCAACTCCGTGCATGTGTAAATGAGTTTCAAAGAAAAGAACTTGAAACATTAGGTCACAAATGAGAGTATAATAACACGGCTCACTGTTGCATGGGAGAAGGTTTCTTGAGGAGAAAACAATCATTTAAAACTCGTTGAAAGCTCAGAGAAATTCGCCATCTTTGTGTCTGTTGCAAATGTATCTTTTATTCCACCTTTGAGAGAGCTCCTACTTCCTGGCTACTTGCTGGAGCTGGGCCACAACAAACTCAGGTGAGCTGTGGTCTTAGGTCTGATTAAAGTCTAAACGAACTTGGAAGCTAACCAGTAATGGCCAATGAGAACTTACTTTGAATTCTTTAAAAAAAAATTAAACGTAGAAGAGGAAGGTGAACTTAGCACAGTGCTATGCACACTCTTGCAGGTAGAATTTAAGTTGTAACTACCATTCTGGAAATGTGTTTAAGATTAAGACTCTCTCTGTGTGTGTGTGTGTGTGTGTGTGTGTGTGTGTGTGTGTGTGAAATTGCTCAGACCTTTGCAAATGCAATTTCTCATCTAAAAACTTGGTTCTAGGAAAATGATAAAGGACAACAAGCTGCAGATACATGTGTGATTCTGTTCCAAAACTAGTCTGGTAGTTAAGAGCCAAGGAAGGTATGAGTCTATACATCTATGGAATGCTGACCAGGTGGGAAATACAGAGGATTTTTAAGGATGATTAATATACAGATAATTTCATTTTGAGCAAAAAAGAAAGGGGGAGAGTAAGGATAATGTGGTCTTAATTTTATTTAAAAATTTTGAGGAAAAATGGTAGACTATTAATCTGGTTAGAGTGTGTGTGTGTGTGTGTGTGTGTGTGTATTTGTGTGTGCAGGCCAGAGGTCAATGCTAGTTCTCCATCTCATTTTTTTTTTCTTAAAGTATCTCTCTGAGCCTGACACTGGCCTATTAGGTTAAACTGTCTAGTCAACAAGCCCCAGGGACTGCCCTATCTCCATCCCCACCCCCGGTGTGAGGTTTCCAGGAATGTGTCATTAAACCTGGCTTTGACAGGGTGCTGGGAACAGAACTCAGGTCCTCATGCTTGTGTGGCAAATGCTTTCTCTCAGAACTGTCCCTTCAGCTCCCAGTACTGTTTCTTTATTTGTTTTTGGTTGATGCATGACTTATTTCTGACTCTCATAATTTTGTGTGTTCCAAATTTCCCACATGGATTATTTCTCTATTCTCTATTTACAGCTTACCTAAAGAATGTGCTGGGTTTGGGACACATCAACTTCAATGTCCTCAGTGGCCTAGAATTCCTAAGAGCAACCTTTACCCGGGGAGATGCGCAGCTGAGATCACATGGAAAACAAATGACTGCGTACACATAGAAAACTCCGCCGAGGCTTGGGTGTCATTGTGCCATGGAAACCCTTGATGCTTCCTCCTCTCTCATTCCCTAATGTGGTCCAGTGAGTGACTGTGCTGCACAAATGCACTCAGACACTTAATTCCAAGCTTACTGATAAAGATTCAAGACAAAGGGGAGCTAGGTTTCAAGGACTCTCATGCCTGCTCCTCCCAGATGACGAATGAAAGGAGAGCCAGCTTTTGTGTGCTTCCCCTGGATGTATAAGTCACATCTGACAAACACTATATATTTAGGGCATTGTGTTGCCAGCCTTTTAGTCACTGTGACATGTATCTGATAGGAACAACTGAAAAGAGGAAAAGATAGATTTTGAATCATGGCTTCAGAGTTTTTAGCCCATGGTCAGCTGACTCCATTACTTTTAGGCCCATGATGAGGCAAAATGCCACAGTCAAGAGCATTCAGTGGGCAAAGATGCTTGATTCTTAATGATCAGGAAGCAGAGAAAGACAAGAGACAGGCTAGGGACAAGATATACCCTGAAAAGGCATACTCCCAATGACCCCCTTCTTTCAGGCAGACCCCACCTCTCAGTTCCCACACCCTCCGACAAGACCACCAGAAGATTAATCTTCTGATGAGGTCAGAGTCCTCCTGATCCAACCATCTCTCCATGACTGGGTTCATTAGTAGGAGACGAAGTCTTAATATAGAAACCCTTTGGGTGCCTCTAATGTCTATACTACAAGTGGACAGTGTGTCGGCTTGATACAACAGCACACCTTGAAAGGGCTCCCATAGTCAAGACTTTAATATTTAATATAGGTACAGTTCACAAAGGTATGTGTGTATTTGAGGATACTTGATATCTACACTCAGCAAAATTCAAACTATAGTGCATATAATCCATAGCAGCTGTGGTTGTCATATTCTCATTAGGTCCCCAATACCGATTTCCCTTAGAGCCGAATGCTTGCACACGCTGACTGATGTCTCCCATTGTTCCCACTCCTAAGTCCCTAGTAAACACCACCCTACTCTCTAATACTGTGAGTTCAACTTTTTCTCTAGCTCCACATGTACATGAGATTATAAAATATTAGTTGTTCTCTCTTGCTGATTTACCAAATATGATGCCCCTCATGCTATCAAACTTGTTGCAGATAAACCACTTTCTTTTTTTTTTTTTTTTTTTTTTTTTTTTTTTTTTTATTTTAATTTATTTATTTATTAAGAATTTCTGCCTCGTCCCCACAACCGCTTCCCATTTCCCTCCCCCTCCCCCGATCAAGTCCCCCCCCCTCTCATCTGCTCGAAGAGCAATCAGGGTTCCCTGACCTGTGGGAAGCCCAAGGACTGCCCACCTCTATCCAGGTCTCCTAAGGTGAGCATTCAAACTGCCTAGGCTCCCACAAAGCCAGTACGTGCAGTAGGATCAAAAACCCACTGCAATTGTTCTTGAGTTCTCAGTATTCCTCATTGTCCGCTATGTTCAGCTAGTCTGGATTTATCCCATGCTTTTTCAGACCTAGGCCAGCTGGCCTTGGTGAGATCCCAATAGAACATCCCCATTGTCTTAGTGTGTGGGTGCACCCCTCGTGGTCCTGAGTTCCTTGCTCGTGCTCCGTCTCCTTCTGCTCCTGATTTGGACCTTGAGATTTCTGTCCGGTGCTCCCGTGTGGGTCTCTGTCTCTGTCTCCTTTCATCGCCTGATGAAGGTTAATATTCCTGAGGATGCCTATGTGTTTGTCTTTGGATTCACCTTATTTAGCTTCTCTAGGAACATGAATTATAGGCTCAATGTCCTTTATTTATGGCTAGAAACCAACTATGAGTGAGTACATCCCATGTTCCTCTTTTTGGGTCTGGCTTACCTCACTCAGGATAGTGTTTTCTATTTCCATCCATTTGTATGCAAAATTCAAGAAGTCCTTGTTTTTTACTGCTGAGTAATACTCTAATATGTATATATTCCATACTTTCTTCATCCATTCTTCCGTTGAAGGGCATCTAGGTTGTTTCCAGGTTCTGGCTATTACAAACAATGCTGCCATGAACATAGTTGAGCATATACTTTTGTTGTATGATAGGGCCTCTCTTGGGTATATTCCCAAGAGTGGTATTGCTGGATCCAGGGGTAGGTTGATCCCGAATTTCCTGAGAAACCGAAACACTGCTTTCCAGAGTGGTTGCACAAGTTTGCATTCCCACCAGCAATGGGTGAGTGTACCCCTTTCTCCACAACCTCTCCAGCAAAAGCTATCATTGGTGTTTTTGATTTTAGCCATTCTGACAGGTGTAAGGTGGTATCTTAAACCACTTTCTTTTTTTAAAGGTTGAATAATTTCACAATGTGCATGTCTGTATATATCACTGTGTGTGCATGCGAGCGTGTGTGTGTGTGTGTGTGTGTGTGTGTGTGTGCATCTCTTTCATTTTCTTTTCCATTTATCTGTCTACAAATACCTTAGGGTTTCATGTCTTGGCCACTGTAAATTATATCACAATAAATCACAGGAGTGAATTATCCACTCAAGAAAGCAACTTTATTTCCCAGGACCTGGAGTGTTAGATTATACAGTAATTCTACTTTTAGTTTTTGTTTTCTGTAATGAATGGCGGTACAAATTTGTTTCCCAACCAAAGGTATACAAGGTCTTCCTTTTCCTCAACTACCTTATATAACATCGTGATCTGAATCTCTTGGCTTTTTGATAAAGGTAATGATAACTGTTGAAGGGTGACATCTCATTGAGGTTTTAATTTGTGTTTCACTTACGGTTGATGACACTAAATACCTTTCCTTATACCTCTTTGATATTTAGATGTTTTCTTTGTGAGGACGTCTATGCAGGTGCTTGGCACTTGCTTTCCTAATGAGCTTTATGCATCTTGTATATGTTTTGCACAACTCATTATTGTACATATGGCTTATGAATATTCTCTTTATCCTGTAGGCTGCTGTTTTGCTTTGTCTATTACTTTATTTACTGTAAAATTATTTTTAGTTAACTGTTTTTTCCTATTCTATTGCCTATCCTCTTGGCTTGTAAAGAAGTTTTTGTTTTATCATAGAAAAATATTGAATTTTGTCAAATGCATTTTCTGTATCTAATCAGATGGTCATATATTTTTTGTCCTGTATTTGTAATATGATATATTATATCATTTCATTTGTATGTGGTGAAACTTCCTTATAGCCCAAAGAATAAGTTTTACTTGATCACGGTGTATGATTCAATATATTATTGAATTTAGTATGTGTTGTAGTTTGAATGTGAACTGTGCCCCATGGATTCATGTGTTTAATCACTTAGTTTCTAGCTGATGGATGCGATTTGGAAAGGTTGGAGAATTTTTAGGAGGCAGGGCCTCACTGGAAGAAGAGGGTTATTGGGAGTGAAACTTAAGGCTTTATAACCCAATTCCATTTCCTGTTAACTCCCTGCTTCATGAGTGACTGAAGCTCTGAAACTGTAAGCCAGTCCCAATTAAATGTTTGCCTTTATAAGAGTTGCTGTGGGCATGGTGTCTCTTCACAGCAACAGAACACTGACTAAGACAAACCCATGGGAGTATGCCCCAAAGTAAGTTCTTTCTCCCTTAACTTGCCTCTGTCAAGGTGTCTTGCTACAGGGATGAGAAAGTGGCTAAGGCAGTTTGGTATTGGGAAGTGGAACTTGCTGTGATAACTTGACCATGAGATTCTTAGGCTTTTGGTTTGAGGGAGGAATTTGAAACACTTTGGAATTCTGGGTTTTAAAATACGTTGACTATTATAAAATGAGCGTAATGGGACTCTCTGGTGTGTGTGTGGGAGCTAAAATACAATGCAGGAAGAAACATGGATAGTGGAGGTCTGGTCATAGGTTTCAGAAAGGGGAACAAGGGCTCTATTGGGAGCTGAGCTAGGATCGATTTGTATACTTGGTTGCAAAATCTGGCTTCTTTCTGCTGCCTCATGAGAAGTTATGTGAAGTTGAAGACAACCTGTTTGGCAGAGGAAAGGTGTTCAAGCAAGCTTTGCGGTCCAGACTAGGAGAATACCAACAAGGTAGCTGTAAAGAGCTGCAAAGGAGATCAACACCATTACAGAGCAGTTGCCAGATGTCTTCTCCACCAGCATAGGTTGTGCTTGAACTGTGAGCCAGATTTAACCCTTTCTCCTGTAGGTTGCTCTCATCCGATCACAGCAGGAAAAGTCATCCAGGCCTCATGCTACTTGTATTGTTGAGGATTATTTTTGTTTCTACGCTCCTGTAATCCCAGTGCCTACTTTTCCTTTATTGTACTATCCTTATCTGAGCTTGTACAGAGGCGATATCAGCCTTTAAAATAGGTTGGGAGATACTTTCTCCTCTTTAACTTTGTAAGGAGAGTTTGAGACTGATTGGCTCTAGTTGTTAGATGGCTGCTGTGAAACCCTAAAGTTCTAGACTTATTGAGGGTAGAAAACCACATTTTTAAATTACTGTTAATCTTGTTATACATTTTACTTAGCCAGCCTATATGCTCCTAAGAATGAATCTATTTCTTCTAGGTTATTCAGTTGGTTGGTGTGTAATCATTTTTAGCAATTTTTTTTTTTACTTTCTTTGTATTTCTGTGATATTTGTTTTCTTGTTTCCTTTTTCATCTCTCTGGTATAGCTAAATGTTTGTCATTTTTATCTTTGAAAAATAGCCTTCACTGATTTATTTTCTACTGTTTGTCTAGTTTTTGTTCCATTTATTTCTGTTCTGATCATGGTTAGTTGACCCTTATGCTAATTTTGGACTTTCTTTGTTCTTTTTATATTTCCATGAGGTATAATATCAAGTTATTTAAATTTTTTGTCTTTTCAAACCTGATTTTTATCACCATAAATCGCCTTCTTAGAAGTGCTTTTCAGCAGCTTAAGTTTGGGTGTGTTACACTTCCATTCTCCTCTAGCTCCAGGTGCCATTTGGCTTCCCTTTTGGTAACTTCCGCGATCCACTGGTTCGTCTGGTGAATGTTACATGATTTCCACCTATTTGTGAATTTTATCTTTTGCTTTTCTACTGTTATTATTCTCTAGTTTCATACAGTTGTGGTTAGAAAATATGTGTAATTTTATTCTTAAATTTAAGGCTGGTTTTGGACTCCAAAATTATTGATCCTGAATATATCTTCTCTGTGCTTTGTTTTCTGCTGCCTTTAAGGAATTGTGTATTTTGGGCTTTAAAGTATAATTTAAGTGTAATGCTCTCCTATTGATTTTCTGTCCAGATGATATGTCCATTTCTAAAAGTGGGTACTAAAGACTCCCACTACTATTGTATTATTGCCTACGTTTTCTTTCAGCTCTGTGAGCATTTGCTTTGTATATTTAGATGTTTTGATGCTGTATGCATGTGTTTTTTAACAATTGTTTTAGTCTATTGATAAATTGACTTTATCATTAGATATTGCCCCCTTTGTTTCTTGATACAAAAGACTATGCTTTAATCATTTAAGCATTCTGTGAATTTTGATTGGTGAATTTAGTCCATTTACATTTAAAGTAATTATTGGTATATCAGGACTTAATATTGCTATTTTAAATTACTTTCCAGTTGTTTTCTAGACCTAGATCTTGATTCTGTTCATCTCCTCCTTTGCTTTTTTTGTGACTTGATGCTTTTCTATAGCAATTTATTTTTATTGCTTTCCCTTTTGTCCACTGACATTGATTTGCTTTGTGGTTACCGTGAGGCTTGCATGAAATGTCTTATAGTTATACTGGTTTTTTTAAAGCTGACAGCAACCTAACTTCAGTGAAAGCTCTGTACCACCTCTCTTCAAATGTGTGTTTTGGATGTCACAGTTTATCTGCTTTTGTATTTATTGGTATATTATCTTAGCTGCACTCATTCCTAATATTCTTGTCTTTAAAATATACTTGTAAACAATTTACCTACTATCAGAATATTGTAAATTCGATATGTACTTACTGGTACCAAAGACTTTCGTGTTTCGATATTATTAAATGGTCTAGTCTTGCTTCATCTCAAGGAGTGACTTATCATTTCTTGTAAGATGAGTCTAGTGGTAATGAACTGTCTTTATTCTTGCTCATTTTGGAAAGTCATCTCTCTTGTTTTTGAAGGGTGACTTTGCCAGGTAAAGCATTCTTTGCTGGCAGAGGTTTTGTTATTGTTGTTTTATCTCTTTCAATATATTACTTTATTCTCCCCCAGACTGTAAGTATTTTTAAGACTTTAAATTATTTTCTCTTTTATCTCAGTGTGTGTTTTGCCTGCATGTACCACATGCATGCTTGTTGCCTACAGAGGCCAGAAGAGGGCATCAGTTCCCCTGGATGCCCACATGAAATTACATGTGGGTGGTAGGGATGACTCTTGCAGTCTTCAGTTTTGCCTGTGCATTTACAGAAATGGCCATCTCATCTCGACTTTTGGGAATGGTCTCAGAAATCAAATGCCTTCCCTGTGTGGGTTGAGGAGAAACTGTGGGACCATGCATAGTATTCAGCAGGTAGTTCCGTGGGTGAAAGGAAGAACATGTTGTCTTGGCTCAGAATTTTGGGGTTTGCAACATCCTTAACATGTGGCCCTTAGTGCAGCAAGGAATATGGTGGCAAAGGGGGCATCTTGGTATCTTCAGTGGTAGCTGTGACAAGAACCTGACACAGCAGACTTTGAGACCATTGTTGAGCATCTAACTGGATGCAAGAATGTACATGGTGACAAGGATGGGGCAGGGCCAACTGTGGATCTACGAATAGTGTGTGTTTACAAGCATAAGGCTGGTAATGTGTACATATAAAGACTGGCTTTGTGTATGCATTTGGTTCATGGGAGCCAGCTACAGAGATTAGGCTAATTTTCTATATACAGCAACAATAGGGCTTGAATTGCTAGTACAAATGCAGGTAAATGCAGGAACTGTTTATGAACGCACACACAGTGTTGGTGAAAGTGATGGAGTGCTGCAGCAGGGGTTGGTTGTGTGCATCTGTGTAGCTACAAGGGTTGACTGTGAGCACAAGAGCCAGTCAGTATCAAGGAAAGAGTTAGTGGCCTCATAGACATCTATAGAGAGAGGCATCAGAGCTGACAATGCACATACTTACGGCTAGGGGGCCAGACGTAGGAGTGAGAATGACTGTAGGGTTTCGTGATAAGAGTTAGAGCTGTTAGAAAGGCACATGACAACATGAGATGGCTGCAGGTGCATGCTTAGCTGAGGGACCCTGATAACAGGAGTTGAGGCTAGCTGCCCGTGGGAGCATGGCCAATGGATTAGTTACAAGTACATACGCTGTGGTCAGCCTACGCTTGTAGTGGGTACACAGGTCGTTTGTGAGTTACTGGATGCACTGGGGTCTGGTTGGGTGCCCCTGGAGGATGAATCCTCGAGAGAGGAAGAAGAGGAGTAGTGGCTCAAACGCTTGGAGGCTGAAAAAGTGGAAAACGATGGGTTTCTTATTCCTTAGTGGTAAAGAGGTGGGTCTATTTCTTCTGGGCTTTTGTTGGATTCCTATCAACAAAAGGTGGGTGGTGCTGTGATCCACCAGGCCGAACACTGCAGGGTGCATGGTAACGAAAGCTACAGGGGCTGTGCAGAAGTGACCAAGAGGGTGGTGGAGGTGCCCTGTGAAGGCTGCTGGTGTTCTCTCCAGAGAAGGCCACTGGAGACCGTGGCGATTTCTGCTATACTGCTGATACTGAGAGCCCTGACCATCTAATTTGTTTTCAGATGTTGCCCTATATCTTGGTCATATTGGCCTCCCCAGTGATCTGGGTGGGAATGAGGTGGAGGTAAGTCATGTGGGAACTGTTCTGAAAGTCTGGGGAAGCTGGCTGTTGAGCATGCTCTACCTTTTTACTATGAGAGGAATTTGTGAGCGAGGGAATTCCTGTGCTGGCCATTGCCGATCTGGGGGATGGGATAATGCTGGTAAAATGACACTGGTGTTATTACCCAATTTTTGAGAAGTTATTCTCAATATTTCTTTTATTGTCTTGTAATTTCTTAATTCAGTCTCAAGTTGTCCTAGACTAGCTTCTTTCGTTTGTGCATGGCTTTGAACTTGTTCTTTGTTTGGGAGGGGGAAAGAAACCTGGGACTCCCTTCCTTGCCTCTTGCTGAACTTACCCTCCCTGCGTTTATGAACCTAAACTCCTACGCCATTTATTCCTTTCAGTATTCCTTTCCAACAGTATGACAATGTATTAGGAAAGTCTCCCTGCCTTAGGGCTCAATTTCTCTACTTGTCCAATGAAACTAGGGATCCAGGTTCTGCTTATCCCAGAGAGGCTGGCCTAGAGCTAGCAGATGGAGCCTGTATACCACCGGATATAGATCTAGAACTTTCCAAGACGGTGGCAAAAACTTAATAGTTATATGATCGTCATCTCAGTCCAGATTTCATGGGGAGTAACTAAACCGCAGTCACAGGAACAAATGTCTAATCACCATGGACAGCAGCAGGTCTCAGCACTGCTTACGCAGTGAGGACTCTCAGCACCCCTACCCACGGCTGCAGAACCCCACAATGAGTTTGGAACTGATACTGCCAAGGAGGTCCAGGGGTTACAGGTGAAAGAGGTTGGGTGCGTAGGTACAGGAGATCATTCAGACTCCGTCTGGGGTCTTTCACCCTTCTGGCCGGTCGCTGTATCTCACCGCCCTCCACCCCACCCATAGGCAAAGAGCCTGGCAGGTTGAAGAACCAGGAACATGTACTTTAGCTGTGGGATGAAGATTGTGGAGAACCTCGTGGCCAAGGAAGGCGCCTGAGATTCAGGAGCACTTTCCCCGACATGCTCATATGCAAAGAACTTCAAGAAGCTAAGAAGGTCGCCGTGGACGTGATGGTGAAGAGCCCACTGGGAGGCTCGTGAGAATGGGAGCTGCGTAGGTCCTGTCTTCATTACTTGAGAGCAGCTTTTGTAAGCTTCTCAGTTGGGAGCCCGCATACCCTGGGAGCGCCAACTCTCCTCACCATCTTACATTGTAAACCAAAATTGGAGGCCAAGGCCTGGCAAAGGCCCATTGCTCACTTTTAACGAGACAGCCAGGGAAAGAAATTGGCATATGTTAGCAAAATGGCTCATCAAGGTGAGTAATTATCCTCATGACTGGGGCAGTTTACCCTCAGATGAAAGAATGTTCATCTCACCCTTCCTCGGGAGCTCTTGAGAGCCAGGACCAGGAGGCCAAGCGGAGCTTGGCCACTAATCACAGATGTTGCCACTTGGCTGTCTCGCTATTTACCATGCTTTGTCAGGTCCCAGATTCCAAAGCTTTTGTGGGAACAGACTGCCACATGATGACGGGGGAATAGAAACCTAGAGCGTGTGATGGGTACAGGCCAGCCTTTCACAAGGCTTGGCTTGCTGGAGGGAGTGGTTCTGGAAGTTGTTACAAACAGAACTTATCTTCACTCTAGTATTCCTATCTTCTACCTCGCACAATGAGCATTTAATGATGTCCAGACGTGGAGCTCCTAGTCCCGTGGCTTTTAGCCTTCTGTCATTATAGTCAGGTAGATCATCTGGTAAGTTCCTTGAAAGCAGGGATGAAGGTGTTCCCTTCCTCTATGGACTCTGGTATTGTTCTTGGGATGCAGATTATACCACAGAGCAAGCTGCCTTCAGGTCTCAATACCATGAAGCATTCCAGAAAAGCCAGGAGCACATACATGGCTAATTTGTTTCCCCCTGTAGCTGTTGACGAGTGAGATTCTCAAGTCTAATTTACAGTTTCACTCCAGGTCCCAGCATGCTTTATACATAATTCCACTCTTCATGCCCCCTTGATTCTCTTTCGTTTTTCCTCCCTCGTTGCTTGATGAGCTCCATGAGGGCGGACCTGCCTATCTTGAGTTCTGTTCTAGCTCCATTCTGAGCCCATCATGAAACCTATCACTTGGTTATAGAATAATGCAGGTCTTACAATTTTTGCATCCTTCTGTGCTACTTAAAGGATATCTGAAAGAAAGTGGGGATAATCTATAGATACCCACGCAATTCACACTATATCTGAGCTATGCACTCGAGAAATAGTACCATTTCATTACAATCAACTTATAGTCCAAGTGGATTGAGTTGATTGGACCTCTGGCTGTGTGTACGCTATAATAAGATTCATATTAATGGTGATGGGAAATATCCAAATGGTTTTATGGTACCATTTTCAGTGCAATTCAAGTTGGGAGGAAGGCTCTGCTATGGTTGAAATTCTCAAAGGGGAGGTTGGCAAGAATTTTAAAGATTTCTTAGCAAAGTTATGGTTGGGAGGTGGTTTTAAATTCCCAATTCTGTTAGTATTGCTTTGCCTGGATGCAGAAAGCAGGTTGTTGTGGTGGTGAATGGGGGAGCTGGGGCTCATGTTATAACTGATAATATCGAAAGGGACCCAGATGTGGCCAAGGTGATGATGAGGCTCACACCTGGATAATAATTAAATAACTCTTCCAGAAACCATCTTCATTTTGTATATAAACATGTACAATTATGAGTTCTCCAGACATATTCATTGAGTTTCTGGGATTTCCTGAAAGTAGTTTAGACTTAACAAGGTTCTAATTATAAATGAACCATCATCAAGAGCATAATTGGGTCATGATGCCTAGATAAAAGGTTTCAAGGGAGGTACCACTGTCAAGTACCTGTTGGGCCTCTCTTGGCCTCCAGAGTGGGGACAGTGAGTTTGTTTTCCTGATTGTACTGGAATCTTCCCCAGGACACTCACCGTTTCTGTCGATGGCAAAAGGCACATCTGTTGTGACAATTTCATAGTTGCAGATCTGGCTGTACTGGGGGGAGCAGTCCTCATCGATGGCTTCCACCTGCAGGATGCTGTCGTAGATCTTGCCCTCTGTGACGATGGCCTTGTAGGCTGGCTCTTTGAAGGTGGGAGCAAACTCATTGACATCCTTCACCTGGATGTGGACCACAGCCCTGGAGCACAAATCAGAAAGGGAAATGATGGTAAAGAAGGAATCATACCATGTGTTGTGGGACATTGATCCGACCCAAGGTCATGTGACTGCAGAAGCCTCAGGGCTCTCAATCAAGGCAGTAGGTGCATGAGCGCCTCTGTCTTTCCTCCCTCTGGGAACCAACCATCTACCTGCTCTTGCCTTGATGCTGAGCAACTCTGCCCTAAAGAATCCTCCCCATTCGTTATCATTCCCTATTGCCTAATTCAGGCTACATATCCCCTCGCCATCTTCTCCCTTATCCACATTCCCTTCATTTATTCACACAACCCCCACTCAGTAAGTACCTGTGGGGCCTCTCTTGGCCTCGAGAGTGGGG
The DNA here is from genome assembly GCF_018167655.1 of Microtus oregoni. Lineage (NCBI taxonomy): Eukaryota > Metazoa > Chordata > Mammalia > Rodentia > Cricetidae > Microtus > Microtus oregoni. Next base: position 26,268,304 of record NW_024543087.1, on the reverse strand, counting down.
ACAGTGAGTTTGTTTTCCTGACTGTACTGGAATCTTCCCCAGGACACTCTTCCACTATTCTATGCTCTGAGCCAAACTCCACATGGAGAGAGCAGAGTTGACTCATGCTGAGGCATATGTGACAGAGAGAAATGAAGAGCTTTGCAGAAATGAAAGCTTTAGACTGGCTATGAGCCGAGGGCTGGGCTTAGGGAATGCTTCCCGGAGGATCAATGCTTTCACTTGGTCTTGGACGTGGCCTTGGAGTCCCTTCCGGAGAAGAAAAGCAGGTAGAACATTCCCAGATGCTCTGGGGGCACTCAGCATCACCTTGGCCACATCTGGGTCTTTTTCTTATATGACCGGTTATAACACCAGCCCCCTCCTCCACCACCAATCACCAGCTCCTAGTCAAAGTAATGCTAATGGAACTGGGAGTTTTGGACCACCTTCTAGCTATACTTTTGGTGTGACTCCTAGATGGATATATTTAAAGAACAGTTTATAAACAGAATAAATGGAGGTGGATAGCCCAGGGCAGAAGGGGGAGATGGAACTCACTTGTGTGACTTCTTCCAGGCTGCCTCCTGGGGCCCCACACCGCAGTCATAGGCCTGGATGATGAACGTGTACTCCTTCTGTAGCTCACAGTCGATGGGACTCTTGGCACGGAGCCGGCCTTCTCCAGATGTCTTATTGAGCACCACAGCCTCAAAGGGCAGCTCCTGCCCGTGGATCTTGAATGCACAGATTTCCCCTGCAGAAGGAGAGAGTATAGTGATTACAAGTGTCGGTAATCTCCAGGCTGAAGACAGTGCCTCTGCTGGGCCAGATTCACAAGCCCCACACTTGTACCTATTTTCCTCCATACACTCAGAATCCTCTAGACTCGATCTCTAGAGATCAGCCCTACATGTTCATTTCATCCAGAAAAAAAATGGAAGTTTTACATGCGTGGGGATGTCACCCAGCAGGTGCTTGTGTCCTCTTTGTATGAGGAGTGATTTTTCCCAGTTTCTAGCCTCTCTGGAAGATTTTCCCTTGCTTTGTGCCCAGTGTTGGATTAAGCAACTTGCTAACAGTTGAAAGACAAAGGAACGTTGATAGAAAGAATCGAAGGCCAGAGATGTGCCTAGTCTATGGTCTTGTGGCAATGTCTTCAATGCTTGAAAGTGTGTTCCGCGGGCTGGCAGCGTTGGTGATGAGAAGATGCTTAGGAACAGGGTCCTAGGTCCTGCCGGACCTGTGCCAGAGCCTTCATTCATCTTAAGCATGAGCATTGCTTTTCTGGGTCCTTTACTCTGGTTTACACACAGCATATTGATGCAGCTGAATCCCTCTCTTCCCTCCTCCAGCCTCCATTATGTCTCTCTACCCCCTCTCACAGTGGGGGTTGGCAATTTTCTCTTTTGAAACAGTGGGAGTGAGTCTCTGTGAGTCCAAGATTCCCCATGGAGCTTGAACAGCTAACTCCTTAAAGAGCAGACATGTTGTGAAATTAATGCATTTTGCCCCTTCAGCTGGGTTGATGTTTATTATAACTGTTTCTCGGCATTAAAATTATAAGATCACAAGAATCTCCTTTTCCCCCTCTGTTTGTGAATATTTATTTCTTGAACTCTGACTATAAAGCAGGCCCTGTAGTAAATGTTTTGAGATGTGCTGAAAATTTGAGACGTGTCCTCTTATGGTATTGAGAGCACTTGCAGACGTCAGGGAATGGTGCCCAGCTATCCAGAGGCCACTTACGGCACTTAGGGGTATGCTAGCACTTGAGACGGGTAGGGAAGACCAACTGAAGGCTACTAAAGTATGGAACCAATATATACGGGTTCAAATTTCAAGTGTGCTATGTACAAATGGCAGGTTTAAGACAAGTGACAGTGCTTCTCTGGGTTTTAGGTGTGGGTTCAGGGGATGGTGTCAGGGAGAAGGACATCTATTCTGAGATGCCTCATCCTTGGTCTGGCATTGCTTCAGGTATACGCCTGGACCAGGGAGAGGCACATGAACTGCCTGGGACGTGTTTAGGAGAATTCGCTCTCAGGGTGGCAGAGGCACTGGCTTGTCTCACTCTAGCCCAGACCCTGTCCAGCTGTTGATAGGCGCTGACAGTTCGAGGCAAAGGAATAATGCAATTGATTGCATGCCTGCTTTGGGCAATGACCTTTGTATCTAGGCAATCTTATTTGACCTTCATGACAAACTGACAAGGCAACTGTTCTATACAAGTTTATACAAATCACGATTGTCCTTCTGTTGTTGAGCCTGGGTCCTATTATGTAGTTCAGGATGGTCTGGAACTCACAATCCTCCTACCTAGCCTCTTAAATGATGTGAGATTATAGGCCTTCATGACTCAAACTTATATGAATTACAAAAAGAAGTAGGAGGAGGGAGAAGAGGAGGAAGGAGAAAAGATGGAGGAGGGAGAAGAGAAGGAGGAAGGAGAAGAGGAGGGAGAAGAGGAGGAGGGAGAAGAGGAGGAGGGAGAGGAGGAGAGAGAAGAGGAAGATAATGAGGTTACTTGCTCAATGTCACTAGGTAAACTTGGGCATTAAATGAAGGTATGGCTGACTTGTAAACCCACATGCGTTCTCCTATGCTGCTCTATCTCCAAAGAATACTAAGATATCTACAGAGCCCCCCAGGGATGCCTCTGGGAATGATTCATATTCTAATCCAAGTATGGCTGAGCTGAGTCCTGCATTTTCCATAGAGGCAGCATGCCCTGATCTCTTTCTAACAATGTTTTCTAAGATGTTCAATCAATACCAATATTACCTGTGGGCTTCTGTTTTTCTGATTATTTCTTTGATCTTCAATTTCATTATGAACATTCCACTTTCACTACCTCCTTTCCTGGTTATTTCTCAAATATAGATATACAGTAATGGGTAGAATGGGTTGTGGGGCAGGTTCTAACAGGAACATAGGCTTCCATTAACGGCTGCTGTCCAAGGTTCACTGGGCGCCTCAGCATGGCCCATTCTGACATGGGTAACTCTGTAGCCTTTAGCGCAGAAGAACAGGTTTTATCTGATCCTTGAGTTTAATTCCTGCTCTGAATTAGCTTGTGTGCCATGTGATTCCATCCCAAGATCAGGACCTCTGTGACAATGTTACCAATGTTCTCAAACTGGTTGCAGAGCATTCTCTGAAGTGCCCATCCACCATCATGATTATAAGGCTAATCAGACCATTTCATTCTGAAGAGCCAACCTAGACCCAAAATAGATGAGGGTAATTTTCTGCTGGGAACATCTGATCACAACCAAAGTAGTTCACAAGACTCAGCAATCCTTAAGAAGCAAAAAGGGAGGGGGAGGGAAAGGACACAGAGGAGACCCAGGAGAAGTAAACTTTTGGGTCATGCATTTCCATCTTGCTTAGTTCAGTGTAATTCAGTGACACTAGCATTTTGGAGGACCAACTGTTATAATTTGGATATGAAGTGGCCCCACTCTCCCAAGACTCATTTTTTGCAGGCCTGATTCCCCGTGCAGCATCAGTCAGAGGTGTGGCAATAACTTGGTGGAGGGATTGACGTCCACCATCACCAGGTCATCAGCAGGTCAGCAGGAACCTTCCCTTTTTCCTCTTGTCCTTCCTGGCTGTCATAAAAACAGCTTTGTTCTACCTGGTGCCCCCACTGTGATTCTCAGTCTCACCTCAGACCTGAGGCAATAGGGCTAAGGGCCCACACAGCCTTATCTGGGGCCCAGAGCAACAGCGCCAAAGGTCCATGCATTGAAGCCTCTGACACAATAAACCACAGCAAACCATTTCTTTTTCAGGTATTTTGTTAAAGTGGCAGAAAACTGATGATTGTAACAAATAAGCCCTTGCACTACACTTGAAACACAAAGGACTTGGGTACCTTAAAACATCAGGTGTTATCAAGGAGCCCTTGGGTTGGGAGGAAGACCCAACTACAAACGGGACAAGCTCAGTGACTTCTTAGTGTTCACCAGTGCAGGCTGAAAGAGAATTTGGTCCCTTTTGGGCATAACTTAGAACTCAAATCACACTAATTCTCAAGCCTCTTTACTGGATGCGCATGCTCCGGTTGCACAAACATTTTCTTGATAGAGAATCCATCCATTCATGCAGTAAATATTTATCAGGAACTAAGGGCCAGGCCTCAGTGAAGCAGTGATAAACACAGCCCCAGCTATGGTCCACACACTACTACTTGCAGTCCAGGAAAATGCGCCGGCAGATAGCCACATCCCTATGTGAGGAACAGGGAGTAAGTACCACATGCGCGCTGAAGAAGAGATGCAGAGTTCAGACCTGGCGGGACATGCAGGGTATGCCCGCCTAAGCATGTGAAGGCCGTGCAGAGAATGCAGGAGGAGAAAGAGGAGTTACAAGTCTACTGGAACGACATCTTGTTTCAGACAGAGGGACAATATGCCTTGGGGACCTTCACTCAATAGGAAGGGGCAGGGTGAGTCCAACACTGTGGGGTCCAGTGTGGCGGTAAAGAAACTATTGTAGGACAAACTTCCTGGGTATGTGATGTGGGAGCACACAGGGCTCTGTGGTCAGAAAGGCACTGGGCTCCAGTTAAATGTTTGTGTTTGAAGCTGATGTTGCTGAGGCTGGGGAGATAGTTCCGGGACTAAGAGGGTTTGTTTTGCTGTCATAAGGATCTGTGTCTGAATCCCTAGCATCCAGGTAAAAAGACAGGAATATCTATTCATACCTGTTACACAGCACTGAGGAGGGGAGACAGATTCTGAGAGCTCTGGTCCTGTGAGATACCCTGTCTCAAGGTAATGGCAGAGAATGATAGAGAAACTCCGTGTCCTGCCCTGGTCTCCGTGTGCTCAAACACAGGCACAGGCAGTACATGGACCACGCACACAGGCACCATACACACAAACTGGCGCTACTTAGTAGCGAAAAAGGTTTTTCATTTTTCTATAGTTAAGGCTATAGAAAAGGTTTTTCATTTTTCTATAGTTAGGGCTATATCAATTAGAAATATTACCACAAATTGAATGAAAGAAAGAAAAAGTTAAGAGAAAGACCCGGGGTGGAGTTTTGGCATAATGATGCTTGTACTGACTCTCAGCATCAATACCTAATATACTGGGTCACCTTGGTCTAGAGTTTGTTACTAAAAAAGATTTTCTGTAGGAGGATGAAGCACTTAAAAACAAATCAGACCGAATGGTCTCCAAATAAAAACATCACTATCAAAATCTTGCTTTCTAACATGCTTTGTGCGTGAGTGTGGGAAGCTGGTGTGGCAGAAACAGTGTTTGACACACACAGGTTAGCATCGGGGGGCAGTCAGCTGAGATCACCGAGCCTCTGGGTGCCAGGACCTTCCCACAGTCGCTGAAGGTAAATGAACTCAGTTCATCACAAACACGAGCCTGAACAGAAGGAACAGTCATAGTTCCGAGGTAGGATGTGCTGGCTCCTACCCCTCAAGCTTCTGTCTGTGGTGCACTGTTGCCTTCTCTTCAGCAGAAAGGCACTCCCCAGACTCAGCAGAAATTGGTATCGCTATCTCTCTGGCTCTGTCAGAAGTTTCTGAGAAAAATGTTTTTAAATTGATTTTCTTTATGTTTTTTTTTTAAATTTATCTTATGCGTGTGACTCTTTTGTCTGCATGCTCATATGCCTGGTACTCGCAGAACTCAGAAGAGAGCATCTGATCCCCGAAACAGGAATTACAGATGATTGTGAGCTGTCATGTGAGCATGGGGGATCAAATTTGGTCCTCTGCAAAAATGAGTGTGCTAAACTGCTGAGCCATCTCTCCGGTCCTCTAAACTGCTTTTCAAAGAATATTTTTGAAAGCACAACTCTTATACTCGAACAAAGGTTTGTGTGGATTCCATCTTCCAGATGAGGAAACTGAGTCTGGGAGAGGCCAAAGGACTCCTCCGGGGTCAGGTCACTTTGACAATGAGGAATGAAATGTAAATGTGTGCATTTAGTCCCAGACCCATCAGTCCATGCATGGCACTCGTTACCCTGTCACTGGGATGCTCCAGCACAGAGCTTCTCTAGGGCCGTCTGGCGAGATTCCAAGGCTCTTTGTAGGGTACCACAAGCGCATGGTGACATCCTCTTACCACTAAGATGCTATCTGGCTTTTCACTAAGCTGAGTTTTGTGCTGCTGATGTAAAAGCAATGCAAATAAAGACACGGGAGGCTGAGTAGTGCCTAGCTGACTTTTCACCGTAGCATCCTCACAGTTAAAAAACGAAGTTAATATCAGCAGAGAATGACTTTAGTTCCTCAGTAAATGATATCGATTTTATTGAATTTGTTCGTCTAAACCCTCAGGTTCATACTTTCTTCTTGGTCCTGTTGTTTTAAGACAGGGTCTCATCATACTGCCCAGGCTAAGCTAATGTGTGATTCTCTGCCTTCTGAGTTCTGGCATTGCAAGCATATACCAGCACACGACTTCGCGTCCTTTGGTGTTGTGTGTGACGAAACTGGAAGTACGGTTGCATCCCTGGCACAGCAGGTGTGATGTCTGAAAAGCGGTGAGGAAGGGAAGTTGCGAGCTCGGCAGGGACTTTCCAGAGGTCTTTTTTCACTTGAAAGGATGGTAGACGGACACACAGGGTCCATGAAATGGAAGTGTTTGTTGGCGATGTTAAAATTTGAGCTTTTGGTTTTGGAAAACTTGTGTCTGCTATAGTTAGCTTAGCAATCATGGGCAGTGATAACCGATGTGACCTTGTGATACCTCATAATGAAAGGCTTCCAATTTTGAAAAAGTCCCATTTAACAGGATATATGATGTCTATAAATGACCCATTCAGAATATCACATGGTTATACATGGTAAAAATTCAAAGTACAAGACAGATCAATGACTTTTTGTTGTTTGTTTTGTTTTCTTTTGTTTGTTTTTCAAGACAGGACTTCTCTGTCTAACATCCCTGGCTGTCCTGGAACTTGCTCTGTAGACAAGGCTGGCCTCTAACTTAGAGATCCACCCGCCTGTGCCTCCCGAGTTCTGGTATTAAAGGCGTGCACCCCTGTCACCTGGATCAGACCTATGGCTTTTAATGTAACAGTGTGCACTGGTCTGAGTGCCTGGGTTTCTCTAATTTCTTATTAGAAACCCAGCCCTCAGAATAATCACCTTAGAAGGGGATGTCTTTGGGAGTCAATTGTTCCGGTTGTGTCTTCAGGTCTTGTGTAAGATTCTGGAGGGAATGTTTGCAAGCTGAACACTGGCTTTGCCCGTAGTACAAAGACTTGCTTTTACGGGTAAACTCCAGGGAGACTTCCTGCCTCTTCTGCTATTCTCTCACTCACAGTGAGAAGGTACCACTTAGGAAGAAACAGTCCCTCGGAAGACAGCAAGTCTTCCAGCGTTTTTATCTTATTAGACTTACCAACATCCATAGCTGTGAGAAATAAATTTCTACAGTTTTTAAAATCCCAGTCTGTGGTATTTTGTTGTAGCATCCTGTATGGACAATGATACCTTGTATAATAAGTACATCAATTTACTTTCACTTTCTATATTTGTCTCTTAAGAAATTACAAAAGGACTTCAGATGTATGTAAACAAGAATATCTGCTGTTATCACAAAAAAGATTATTAAAGTTCTTCCCCCTTCCTTGCTGCATAATTCACAATTTTCTAATTGTCATATTTTCTTCACCTATTCCAGCTTGAAAGAACAGTGTACATGGAAGGCAGCACCAGACCGAAGGTTCTAGATACTTCTATTGAGCTAGACATTAGATTGCAAAAACGTTGGCAAGGCTTTTTATTATAAATTTGCTTTGGAAAATATATTTGTCAAATCTTGTTAATTATGGCAACCTTCAATGAGTTTATTATTGCTGTTTTGCATGAATGACTGCACATTTGAAAGTGTCTCAGGTTTGGTTTCTAATTAAATAAATATTGATGAACGACCCACACAAAGAAAAGGGCTTGAGGGCACTAACTAGTGTTTGAGAACATAAAGAGGTCACGAGAACAAAACTCCTGGGAACTGCTGTTCTTCCCATTTCCCAGATGTGGCTGTCACATAGTTCGTGGGGTCAAAGCCTGCTCCTGGTGTGCAACTCTGACCCCAAGCCCTGCAGAGAACTCGCAGACTTGTTGGTTTGCCTCTCACATGTGGGTCACTGTAGAAATGTCCAGGCAGAATTTTCTATCTATACAGTAAAGTGCTGGGGTAAAGAAACACCATTCTGCTTCCTGTAAATCAAGGGCCAGCCAGGCTGGGTTGAAGCCTTAGCGCTGTGGCTGATTGCTTCTGTGGTCCTGCACGCATCACTTTTTCTCTGCTTGCTTCCTTATCTCCAACACGAGGTCCCAATTAGTGGTAGCGACCTCTCAGGGTTGTTGGAGGGTTAAGTGACTTGATATATGCAAAACATTTCATGTCTGACCCGGAGGAAGTGTCAATGCTTTCTGTGACCTCTGTCATTATATTAAACAAAACGTACAGCCTTCCGGTAAAGTCCCTCTTTCTGCTTGAAAACCAAAGAGAGTGAATGGACAGCTCATTTAGCCATCAGAAATAATTCCAGTGTATGTCGGACATGTCATCAAAACAATCTTTCAAGGGAAAGCATCTTGCAACAATTGGCTGTAACTCATACATCCCCCTCCCCTGCCCAAATGTCACCAGCCAGCGACAGTACCTTGGAAGTTACATGGCATCAGTACTGCTCCATAGGGGAGGGGGAGCTCGGAGTGGAGTTGGATTTGTTTAACTATTTTTGCTTATCAGAGTGTCTGGTGTTTGTTAACAGCCTTTTTGGATACAGCTAGGGGAACTGAATATGTTTTCCCGAGCAGACCCAACCATTCCTGCATCTCCCAGAACCATCCCATCCTAGTGGCTGCACCGTCCCTTCAGAAACCACACTACAAACACGATGAGAGTTGTAGACCGAACATCTGTCCAGGGCGAGACTTGCAGTAGAGGGAAAGATGGGTCTTGGGGCCCTCCTCCTCCGGACTGGGGAGGTGGCCCTGGAGTTGGACAACCGGCTGTCAGCTATACACTCCGTCCTCCCTAGCACCCACTTGGCACTCAGTTGGCACTGACTGCACAGTCCCAGGGCTGAGCGCAGGCTTTCGAGTATACTTTTATAGTCACTGTGAGCATAATACAACGGGAAAGGACAGATGCTAATTACATCCTGGGTAATCATGCTCAGAATATCAAGTTAGAGCTGTACTTAGGAATAAGCCTATACTCAAACAAATTGACTTGAAGCCCTCCTTCTTCAGATTAAAAATTTATGAACACCCAGGAGTAGAAAGTTAAAAGGGAAGCTGTGTGGGGTTGTCACTCTGGTTGGGGAGAGGGGAGGGAGTTGTTTAGACACACCAGGCACTGGGTCCTTTCTCTGCTCTCCCTTGCTCTATGACCTTGAGTGCTTCCTAGGTTACTTTTCCTTAAAGATGGGAGTACCAATCGTGCCTAATCTTGAAAGTCCCACGAGGCTGAGGCTACAATGCCACACTCAGTGTGCATCTGGGGAAGTATGAAGGTCACTCGGCTTTTTAGTACAATTACAGAAAATTCTGCCTTCTGGCCTGCAGGCACTTAGATTAGATGCACACTGTCACCTTGCCTCAATTCCCAGTAGAAGCCAGAACAGAGCAGGTGGTTGGTTGCCGCAGATTATAGCTCTCTTTCTGCTTAGAACTAAGCAAAGCAAAAATATATTCTTTGATTTGAAAAGATATTTCCTAAAGTTTTGTGCTGAGATCGAAGCCACACCCTCTTTTTTCTCTCTCTGTTTTTTGGGGGGAAGCATCACATAGCACAGTTACACATTTCAGAGAAACTGAAGACAGGGCATTTTCCCTCTTTAGCAGCGTCTGTTGAATACGTAAAGGACGCAACAGCTTCTATGTATTCTGGAGACATGGAAGGGTCCCACAGCTCAGACGGCCATTATTAGATCAAGCCACACCTGAGTGGAGGTTGAGTGATCATTTGGTCTGCCTCGCGTCCAGCGATTCTGTAGTTGAAGGGCTTCCAGTGCATAATCTTACGAGAAACCATTCTGGGGTAAAAAGAACACAGCCTGACAGGAACGAGTGGTAATGATTCCTAGAGATCATGGCTGCTCACATCTGTAGGGTGTTCACTGTGGGGCAGGGCCTTAGGAATGTGGTGGGAACAGCCTCCATTTCTGTGTGTTGACCTGCCTGGCTGGAGATAAGAGGCTTGGAAGAAATAGAAGTCTCAGTCTATCTCTGTAGACAGAGGAGGCAGATAGGCAGGCAAGGCTTCCCTGCAGTGCCTACAGCCAAGCATCAGCACTGTGTTTGTGTGTGTGTGTGTGTGTGTGTGTGTGTGTGTGTGTGTGCATGTGTACTCTAGGATCACAGGAGAGAAGGAGTTCATCTCATCTCAAATATTTCCAGACGTGGTTGCCTTGTGTCATGGAACTACCTCAGAGGATGCTGCAGCTGAAGAAAAGGAGTTTCAGCCTAAGCCGCTTTGTGGACACAAAATCCCACCCCGTGGTCCCAGGCATGTCTGTCTCTATAGCATGTTTCAGGGCTTCTATCCCAAGGCATTGTGGGAATGCCTTGAGGCAGGTAAGCCTAGTCTCAAACTCTGACTTGTCTGTCATTTTTAGACCCTCAGAAGCAGTCCTCCTCACCTTCATTTCCCACCTGTGTAAGGGCAATAAAACTGCCTTCCGCCTGTCAAACACCACATTATAATTAAAACTCTTGCTGTCTTTTAAGCTAAGAACTAGCAAGTAATGGCAGGACCTGGGCTCGGTGCTTTGTGGGAATCTAATTTAATCCCCAAGGCAGTTGTCACTTTCTGGCTTTAGGAAGGCGGCAGAAGGCGACAACAAAACAGACACAGGCCCTTCTTCAGTTTCACCGCGTGCTCTTCGCGGCACCGTGCATGCTCTGCTTTTGGCTGCCTCCCTGGGATCCGGAGGGTGTATCAGTCCAGCCAGGTGTCACGGAGCACAGGCAACAGACGAAACCGCGAAATCACATGGAATAGGATAGTGAATGGGTTTGCAAGGGTTGCATTCTTGCTATCTGCCAAAAGATTTTAAAACCTAATAAGTATCTTAAAAAAGAAGTGTAGTCTCGGGACCCAATCACAAAATTATTTTTCCACTGTCAAGCCAGAATGGATCATGTTGAGTAAGGTGGAGAGTCTTGCTGTAAGAGATTGATTCCATTTGTGCACAGCACATGGTCAATAGCTAAGCTAGACTTAAACCAAGACTGTGGTTAGAGTCTGTGTATTTCAGCTCTCCCTTGCCATTTAAGAAAATGAATAGCAGATGCCTAGGTACCTTGGAGGCTGAGAAGTTCCATGCAAATATAAAGGTCCCTAATTATTTTTTGGATTTTCCTCATACCCTCTTGGGTAGCGTCTTTCTCCCATGGGAGGGAGTCTTAGCAGCTGCAAGAGGCTCGTAGAGCCCTGGACTCTGTTCTTCCCCTCCAGGGGCTGACAACTGGGTTTTCGGAACAGAAGCTAAACATAAAACAAGATCACTGATCACGAGAGGTGTCTGGGGCCAGCGGGCACTGGTGAGATCTCAAGATTCCAGGACTGACAATTACAGAGGAAGATTTAGAGTACAGAGCTGTTCAGAATTGTGCTTGAGGAATCAAATCATTTTCTTGTAAGATTTATTTTTTATTTCAGTTTACGTGTTTGGGTGTTGAAATTTTCTACATGAACTTGTGTGGCGCACACATGCAGTGCCAAAGAAGGCCAAAGGGGGCGTCATGTCCACTGGACTGGACTTACAGAAGGTAGGCGTGAGGTGCCATGTGGGAGTGCTGGGAATTGAACGCATGTCCTCTGAAAGAGCAGTGTTCTTTACCCCGAGCCATCTTGCCAGTCCCAAGAAGATCTCTTTCTATGGCTTTTTACATCTCCTGGTCTGCAGTATCTCTGGAATCTCAGAGAGGCCCAGGAAGAGGCATTCCTCAGGAGATACTCACTGGACACTCTGTGTGCACTCTCGCAGGTACGGAGGCTACTCCTCACACCTGACTCCTGAACATGGGCTTACTCTAATCAAGGAAATAGATTTTGCATTTTATTCAATTGGTTTTAAGTTTAAAATTAAGAGCAGATATTTCACTTGTGGGAAACTTTAAAGTATGTGATTAACATTTTTGGAAAACAAATTATACAAAACCAAAATGCAAATCAAATAGTTCTGATGAAAATTTAGTGTCAAAATTGAGATATTTTATAAGGATAAAGACTTTTTAATGAATACTATCCAGCAGGTGTTGCATATCTGTAGGCTGAGGCAGGAGGACCATCTGTGGAAGGCTAGCCTGGGATATACAGAGAGACCCTATTGCAGTGAAATTGCGTGGGATAAAATAAGATGTTGATACAATAGTAAATTTTATAAGTTCAGTAATATATCTTAATTCACCCTTGTCTTAGCTACTTTTCTATCACGGTGACAAAGCACCATGCCCAAGACAACTTATAAAATAAAACATTAAATTTGGTTTATCTCACAAGTCTTCCTTTTGAAACCTCGAATCCCACCCCTAGAACCCACTTCCCCCAGGCCTCCTAATCCTTTCCAAACAGTTCTGCCAACTGGACACCAAGTATTCAAGTATCTGAGCCAATCAGGTTCGTTCTCATTCAAACTGCCACAACCTGTTTGGTTTTTTTGTTTGTTTGTTTGTTTTTACTTTTTATCTCTGTGTTACAGTTACTAGAAAATAAACAGTTATGTCAGTGGCTAGGGTCAAGATTCAGTTGGACAGCTCTATGATACATAATTAATAGCTCATATCATCAAAGGTCAATTTTCCCATAGAAATAAATTAAACTCAGAAAGGATGCATCCTATAATAACTAAACTTATTATTTTACATTGGTGTTAAGTTTTCTGACATTGTTCATAGCATTTAGGATAAAGCTGCCTCTTAGAATAATGGCCCGTTTGACCTTCTGCAGAGGAAGAAAAAGCACACCAAATTACAGTTCCCAAAGTGCTCACTGCCAGGCCTTGAGTTAGCATGGCCTCTTCGAGACGGTTTGCAGAGAACTGGTATAGATAGGATAGTATTTTAAAGCCTTAATAACATCAAGAGTAAAGTAACAGCATATTGGTCACTTGTAGGCATTGGATGTCTATATAGAAAAATGGCTTTTACTGCTCTCAGCTAAGGTGCAAGCACGTTAGCCAGAGGAGTCTAGTTTATAATTCACACGAAGCCATCAGAATTAGCCACTATAATTATTCCTTTAAAAACTATAAAACCAATAAGTTTAATGCTATCACACTAGAATTAGTTTGCCAATAAAATAAATATGCTTTGCAGATCAAGTCATACTCTGATGGTATTTTGATTGCCCCATTTCTAACTAGAACAACAGGGTCATACAAACTGTCATATATTGCATGGCTAACTGATACAAGGTCAGAAGCTAACAAGGGATCTGGGGAATTTTGTGTGATGTGGATGAGTAAAAGCTAACACATGGACCATTTCCCCACAGCATCATAAATCTGCAAAAATGGTTTAGCAGGGTGGGAAAGGAAGAGCGTTGGACCCAGTTTCTGCGCTGGTATTTCCTCTTCCAGCTGCTGTGGGTTTACCTGCCTTGAGCTACAACTGTGTGCATTATTAGTTCCTATGGATTTATTAGTCCTTCTCATTGATGACAGGATTTTTGTACTCAAATCTTTAAAAGGAAACAAAAATTTTGTTTTCTACTATGAAGTGAAAGCATTAGGCACTGTTCCGACTTGACCCCTTGCACCAGGTGATGAGAAGGGCCACAGATATGAAAGGCAAATAGGATACCTGGTGGGGAGGTCTGAGGAAAACATCCAAGGGAGGAGGACCCCCAGCTCATGGCTGTTGCTGGCACTTGGACATTTGGCGGGTGGGAAGTGGGCTTCAGGCCCCAGGAAGTGGGTTGAACTGACTCCATGACAGGCGGAACACAGCTACTAGTCCGAGCCTGAGTTGATGGATTGCTTAATGAAAATATCAACAGAATTCAAAGAACTGTGGCAATCCACAGTATTCCCACATTACATTTAAAATACAGAAATATAAATATAGATGCTGGAAAATTAGATCCCTTCCTAAAGAGAGAGATGGCAAAACCCAACCATAGGTTAATACAAGTATTTGAATTCTTAATCCACTACTTTAAATAAATTCTTATGAATATGCTTAAAATCCCCAAGCAACAATGGACAGCGTTAAAGGGAGAAACCCCACACTCATGATTGAAGAACTTTAGCACTATCTTTTTCAGTACTTAATAGAGCAATCCAAACACATCATTAAAGTCACAGGTGACTAACTGGTACCCCAGCTATGCTGTCCTGCCTAATATGTAATAATGGAGCACCACACTCAAGGGCAGAAGGTGCATTCGTTTCAACCTCAGATGATGTTGGGTGGTAAAATGAATCCTACAGTTTACAAGGCTGAAAATGTACAGACTGTGATCTCTGGGCACAAAAGAAATAAACCAACCACCAGCATTTAACTGTAAGTAAACTTAATGGAAATTAGAATTAGGCAATATGTACCTTCATGCACTGATCAAAGGGAAAAATGCAAGAGAAACTAGAAAGGTAAGTAGAGCTGAACACAATACAAGCACCACATATCAAGACTCATAGGGCATAGTCAAACATATACTTAGAGAAAAATATATAGCTGTAAAATTTGTTCTAAAGTATGGCCAGTCTGGGGGCTGGAGAGAAGGCTCAAGTTTGGAGTGCTTTAGTTCAGTTCACAGCACCCATATGGCAGGTCACAATCACTTGCAACTCTAGTTCTAGGGGCTCTGATGTGCCCTTCTGACTTCCATGGGCTCCCACTACCCTAAGACCAAAACCTGACACAAGAATCAAAATCAAATAAAATTACAAACTTTATCTATCAGAAACATAGATAAAACAACACTAACAATACACTAGCAAATTCCCTCCAACTCTATAAAGAAGATCATGAATAAAAAGGATTTATTCAGGATAGCAAGATTCAGTCAATGTAATTCCCCATGTTAACAGCACAAAGGAGAGAGGTCAACTCTGTCTCCATAGATGCAGAAAAGAATTTGCCAAAATTCAACACCCCTAGGTAGTAAGATCTGCCAGTTGGCTAGCCATATAATGTGACCTACTCAGGTTGATAACAGGCATGTAAAAGAAACAGTATCGCCATAACAGTGTCTTCCAAGATCAGGAAAAGACAAGCTGCAAAATGCCCACTCTCACAGATGGGCTCCTGGACACTGGGGATCAGGCACTGTGTGGATGATAGCTTCAGCATCCCTTGAGTGCACTGTAAGCTTACTTTCTTCACACAGAACCATGGAATTTAACAGACATGCCCCAGGAGTTAGAGAGATGGCTCAGTGGTTAAGTACACTTACAGCTCTTGCAGAGGACCGGGGTTGGATTCCTAGAACCCACATGACAACTCACAATTGTCTGTAACTCCTGATGCCCTCTTCTGGCCTCTGCAAGCTTCTGCACGCATGTGGAGTACAAATTCTCACTTGGGCTCAAATACAAACATACATACACACACACACACACACACACACACACACGCACGCACGCACGCGCACACACACACACACATTTAAAAGTGTGTTCAATGTTCAATAAAGATTGTAAGTCAAAATTTGAATTTCTCTTTCCCTGAGTCCACAAAGGCCTTCATTGTCATTGCCACATGACAATAATCAGTACAGTAATCTAGGGCCAGGAGTGAGCCTCTGGGCTTGGCTCTTTCTTGACTTTCCCTTCGCGCAGACCCAGAGGCGAATAATAACCTCTAATGCTATTCACCAGGGAAGAGGTAGACCCAGGCTCAAGGCGCTTCCACAGCTGCTGTGAGATTTACGCCTCCCCTTCAAAGCACTGCGCCATCCATCAACAGAAACATTCAAGTCACAATGGCATTTTGCTACTAAAAGCAAGCCTAATTTGCTCATTTTCATTATTTAGAGGCAGTTAATTAAAAAAACCCAGCAGACGTTTACTTGGCTACCTCAAGTCACTCCTCAGTGTTCACTGCCTGGCTTTTACACTATTACCGTTTTATGGCCGGATGGGGCCTGAAGTGGGTTCCTTATGATCATGTTTCCATTACTTTAATTCCAAGGAAGGCATTAGAGCCTGAAAGGTTTCAGAGGCTGGGGAGGCGAGCAGCGGCACTGTGCTGTCTTTACAGAAGAACTGACATCTTGGCAGGGGTCGGATTCTTTCCTTCCCACAAAGGATCCTCTCCCCACTGTGTGTATGAACTGGCTTGACCTTAGCCTTAAGGGAGATTGGCGGCCTAGACCCCTGCCATCATTTCACTATCTCCCAATAATGGACCAAGAACTAAGAACCATGCAAATTTTGCAACGTATAAAGAATTCTTTAGTATGAAGTATTCCAGTTTCAAATAGTATTAACTGTCTAGGAATATGTGTGCTGTTTGATGAAGGACACTTCAGGAAGAAAGAGGCCTTGCTCAGGATTGGTTAGTTAAAGATTGAATGTCACAGAGGGCATGGCAATAAGTGGGATAAGATTTCCTTCCTTCCTTCCTTCCTCCCTCCCTCCCTCCCCTCCTCCCCCCTTCTTTTTTTCTCTATTTCTATTTGTTTTGAGATGGTCTCTCTACATAGCCCCAGCTATCCTGGAACTCACTATGTAGATTAGGCTGACCTCAAACTCACAGCGATCCACCTACCTCTACCTCCCAAGGGCTGGGATTAAAGGCAGGTACTGTACCTGGCTAAACTGGGTAAGATTTGGAAATTCAGAAAACCAAAAGCACTCCAACAAGCAAGCCGGCTTCAGCACTTCATCAGCACACAAGAGCCAGTGGAAGCCCAAGATTTTCAGAAAACTCTAGAGATCATTAAGCGTTGTTGAAGCCATCAACAACCCTTGTTGCAAAACCCATGAGCCTTTCTACCTGCTCTTGGTCAAATACAGAAAATTCTTTTTGTATCTATCTATAGAATTCTTGTGAAAGCTTCAGGTCTCAGTATAATAATGGTCTCCTCCAAAATCCTTCTTAAGCCAAGACAGGCACTGCTAAAGGGGGGTGGTGCTAAAACAGACTCCAGCAAATCTGCTGCTCATGAAACTCCAGAAAGCAGCTCAGACCCATCTTCCTGGAGCCTTGAGTTTGCAAAAACAGGTGATCTGACCTCCCACCCTGACGTTTAGAAAAACAGTTTATCCAGAAAAGCAGTGTCTGGGTCTGGCGAAGTCATGCTCGCCCTTCCTTACTCTCAGCTGCAGAAACTTAGGTCTACATGGCAGGTTCTGTGCACTGAGCTGCTCAGCTTCCAGGTGCCGCCTCTCTAGCCAGAGAAGTTTGCTCTCTCTGCCTGAGGTCGAACTGCATTCTTCTTCTTTTTATTTCCCCAGCCCTTTTGTTTTTTATGTTTATATATTTTGAACAGTCACCGCTTTGAGTTGCCCCTTTGCTGCATCGCTTATTGCTATCTGCACGCTGTTCTTTTCCTTAGAATTCTTTGAGGCTAGAATATGTATTTAGTCATCTCCCAGACTTTCCCACATAGATTAAAGGGAGGTCTAATTTAACCCCAAATGCTTCAAAAATGTTAGTTGGGTGCCAGAGAAAGCGCATCTCAGTGTAATCAGAGGAAGTGTGGTGTCGTGGTCAAGATGGTAACTTATGGAATCAGAATGTTTTGGCTCCAACAAGTCATTCCTAACTGTGGCCTTGGCCGGAAGTCCTGGAAGTCTTCACTCCAGCCTCCATCTTTCCATCTGTAAGATGGACGCATACCAGAGTCTGCCACACTGAACTACGAGAAAGGTTAAACCACCAAGGTGAACTGCAAAATGCACTTTGCAGAATTCTGGGGAGAAAAAACAGCAGTGTTGGTCATCACTGGTGTCAGCGGGGGCAACTTCCAGAGGGAGCTGAAGCTCACTTTCTTCTGGTTTGACATCCCAAGGCAGCAAAAGCCTCCTGGAGGTCGTCATTGTTCTGTGTCCAAAATACACTTATCACACTCTCGCAAGAGTCCTAACTCCTTGCTCCTCCCCTGTGCCAGTTGTCAATCATCATCCCCTTTAACCAATATCATTTCAAGACTGGTGTGACCATTGCCCAGGCCCTAATTTGCTCCTAGAGCCTTGTGCAGAGATCAATCTCTCCTGACTGCAGGGTTTGGGTGCCTGCTCATGCATGGTGCCATTTCTGAGCTCTGGCTGATTAGCTTGACTCTTCCACACCAGCGATGCAGCTGAACACATGAATTAGTCCCAAGTCCCTCCAAGACTCACTGCTGGTCACTGTGCCTGCTGTGACCTAATCCCCTCTCTAGCAACAGCCTGGCTGTTGAGGATAATCAACCCATTTGACAGATGGGATGACTTACTCAAAGTACATTAGGATTATTCCCTTGTTCTGGTTCTGGGGCCTGTGGGGGGACCCACAGATGTGAGCCTGTTCCACCTTGACTAAAGGTCAGAGTTTGAGCTTATTTTTGCTCTTTCCAAGTTGTTGAAAGCAGGGATGGCTACAAGCAAGAGATTCTGACCTAGGGTGAGGTTAATTAGTATTTTGGGTACAGAGGTGGATCCGCTCCACCTGGACCAAAGGTCGGAGAATTCAAGTCTATTTTTTCTATCATGTCAATGATGTCTGTTGCCTTCACCCTCCCCTTTTGGAGTTAAGTATATAAGCACGTGGAAAATAAACATGGGTGGTTCAGTATTCACTGAATTTCCCTCTGGTGCTGTTCAGTGTTTCTGTCTTTTATTTCTCTCATACCTCTGTTCCTTCTGCTTAATAATTCTAATCCTCACGCTCCTACCCTGGAACGTGCTAATTTTGTCGAGGCTAGACTCTGACAGATGTCACCCCAATGTGTAGCTTACAACAGGCTTGCATTGCGCAGACTGCACCTTTGTGAGGTGGAGCCCCCGCAATCCATGAACAGCTGCAGGTACAGGAGACTCCATATTTCTACTTTCTGACAAGTCCCATATTCTGCACGTTGTACTGAAGTTCTCAAATGTTTAGGTGAGGAACCCCATAGGGGCAGAGGTATATTTAAAATGTTTAATTTAAGTCAAGGCAAGTGCCAGGAAAATCCATATTTTGAGCTGCACAAGAAAGAGAAAAGGCAGCTCGATCAATACTACAGAGGTATATGGACTCTTTTACTACCCCATCAATGGCTGGAGGTAATAAGTCAGCGTCCCAGGGGACAGTCTCCAACTCTAAAACAAAAGTTCAGAGGTCTACTGTCCCCTGGGCATGATTTCCGCTTTGTTCCACCCAGCTGAATGGAAGACAAGGCCTTTCGCACACAGGGGCCAGGAGACCTGGAGCCTCTCTCACCCCCCCACCCCCAGTCAAAGCCAGAACTGCTGGACTGATAACAAGAGCCTAGGTGGCTGGCTAATTTTTCCTTTCCCTGTCAGCAACACAGTCTGCAAACTCCCACCGAAGGCATGCAGATTAAAATGTTAAATCAAACTTGGAAGAGAAATTTGGAAATCAATTCCAGATTCCTGCAGAAAAGGCCGTGCAGGATAATGGAGAGAGAACTCCCAGCTTCAGCGGTTTCATTTTCTAATCTGAGAGCAAAATAAAACTGCTGTTTTCCAAAAATTCGGCTGGTGCAGGAATAAATGGCTGCAAGCCATGTGCCCTGGCTTTCCCAGTTCCCAGTCAGGAGCAGGCACTTCTGCAAGACAGCCTATCAGCACACAGACTCCCAGCCTCTCTTATTTCCTTTTACTGCACCTTGGACTTTTTTTTTTAACCCCTGGCAATAGAAATCCAATACAAATGTAAATAGATTGACTGCTTCTAAGTTTATAGTAAATAACTTGAAAGATCGGTAAATTATGGTGTCTGGAGCTTCTGATGTCTTCTTTGGTAGAACCCACTGCAGCAGAGCCAAAGTCCCGCTCTGACTGTTTCTCCCTGTATCAGAGGCACCGTGATCACATTCTGATTAGCCTGTTTGGACTCCCACAGACCCCGCAATGTGGACGGGATGCTTCACTCCCTGGCTAGGCCAAGGCAAGACAAATCCAGACTGATCTCAGTGTAGCCACTTCTCGACCACTTCTTCCTTTCCCTGCAAAAGAGCTGTGCACGGTTCACATTTTAAGCAACCTAGGAGTGAGGTAGCATTCCTCCTTCCCTGGTCTTAGTAGATGATCCGGAGCCCCCAGCAGGGATGGTCACGTGAGTATACCTCCAAACTCCTGAAGATCCCAGAAAAATAAAACCGGCAGTCATTCCTGTACTGCTTCAAAAATGCCTCTGACTTTATCGATTGGGAAGCCTGCATTGCCTGCTTCCTCGCAGAGTTAGCAGCAGTAGTTTTGCATCCTGCTCCTCCTGCTAGGAAAATAGTATCTGGCTTAGAATGTCCAGCATGAGGTTAGAATCCAATCACGTCATTTGTCAGCTCTCAGAGCCCATCGCCCCAGGCTCGGGATATTAGGAGTAATTAGCCAGCATCTTCATGCCCTGAACCCTGCAGAGGAGGCAAAGGAAGTGTTTCCACCCCTGTCCTTCAAGCTGACATCTCTTTAGGAAGAGGAGCTGGATTCTCAGATCACCCCAGAGATGAAAAAAATCTGTTTCCTGACCACCTGATCGCCAGAAAACTAACGATGCCCTCAACTGAGGCAAAGAGTTGAGTCCTCTTCCTTCTCTCTTTAGGGACTCCAACCGCCCCCCTCTCCCACAGAGCACAGGAAGATATATTTGAATGCTTAGTGTCTGTGAGTTTGCACAAAGAACAGCCTGTA
This sequence comes from Microtus oregoni, assembly GCF_018167655.1. Lineage (NCBI taxonomy): Eukaryota > Metazoa > Chordata > Mammalia > Rodentia > Cricetidae > Microtus > Microtus oregoni. The sequence goes on along the minus strand of NW_024543087.1, from coordinate 26,247,541 downwards.
GCGTTTTCTTTCTTTCACCTCGCGTCTTCCAGGGAGAGAGGTTATTTTGAGGGTTACTGCTGTGGTTTGAGTGTTTAAACCAAATCCCCAGTTGATGGTGTTAAAGACAGTACCTGCGGGAGATGACTAGGTTATGAAGACGGAGTTCTTGGGGATGGAATTAGTGTCCCCAGGAAAGAGGCTCAGGGGGCTTGTTTGCCTCTTACACTGTACGAGGACACAGGAAAAAAAAGACTTTCCCAGAACGTGACCACACTGGTACCTGGATCTGGCCCAAATTAAGAACTGGGAGGAAGAAAGAAGTGTTTATTCTTTAGAAGCCACCCAGTTCTGCTATGTGTCTAGTTTATGTTCCAACGCTAACCTTAACATCATAGACAATTATCCCACTAATGTAAGTCCGGAAAGAAATGGGGGGGGGGCACGGCCGGAAGACAAAACATAGGTGCTGCCTGACGGGGAAGGAACTGACTTCCACGATCAATCACACTGATTCCCTGCGTGATTAGCTGCTCTTAGCATCAAATGTCCATACATCTGAGGAAATGGTGAGTGATCCCACACTCTCACTAGACATCTCGTCGTCCAGGCACTGGCTCTGCCCAGCACTTGCGCTAGGTGTGGAGGAGTCCTCGGGGACTAAGAACAAATCGACCTACCCTCTAGGAGCTGACCCGATGGAGAAGCAAAGTGAATGAGTGTGCAACAGAAAGTGTGACTTCACCAATGTTAGGGTTGTGCATTCAATAGTCCAGTCTCAAGAACTATAGGGCAATCCATTCTTCTTGTACCAGGACTTAAAAGCCTGGCATTTTTCTTATGACAGTGTTTAGGAGACTCATGCAGACCTCAGACCAGGAAATGGCTCCTGCTTTCCAGCTGCTAAAGTCACAACTGTATTTCCCCTTCAGTTGTATATCAGGCTCAACTGGGGTCCATGGAGGAAGAGAGGGAAGAGGAGCCCCTCGGAGGACGCCCCTAGGTCCAGACACTGAGTGAGCAGTGTCATCTTTGCCCCCATAGTGACTTTGTCTGTGCAGTTTGGAGTATCCTTGTTAAGACAGTGAGGAGAGGAATAATTAGTGCTGTCCACGGAAGCTTGGCCCGTGTGGCTTGCTTCAGAGAGGAGAGGAGCCTGGTCTGCTGAAGGGACTTGTATAGGCTTCATGACTTGGGCCAGATTTTTCTCACCAGGAAAAGGAACTAAATTTTGTCTTTGTTTTGAGGAATTTCGGAACAACAACAAAAAAGAATTACAAAGTTTACCAATAATAATAGGCTATCAATAAGCCTATTAATACTGTATTATTTTGTACTGTCCCTTGAGCGGAGCGCTCCAATACTCTAACTGTGACTGATAGTCTCTGAGTCTGGGAATGACACTATCCCATTTTTGCTTGCGCATCCCCTTGACTCTTATTCTCTACACTTTGGCCAATTACTAGTTTCTGTGTCAACACCATCCATTACACAAAGAGATTTCTCTGTTAGGGTCTGACAGCTGTAATAATCTATGGGCAGAGTTATAAATTTAGAGGGATGTTTGATGCAATGTCCATTGAGAATACTAAGAGTAGGTTCACCCCAGATCCTGTGATCACCCCAGTCATGGATTCTTAGCCAGATTTATAGTACCAAACCCATGTTTCCTCCTGTGGAGTAGCCTTCAATCCAACCTGAAGCCAATTGGTTATCCCTACAACTGTGCCACTATTGCGCCCATGGGCATAGCTTGCCACACCTTTCATTGTTGAAGAACGTGTTGTTCATAGCGGCTTTTCTTCCCAGAGTCCTGATAGCACCCTGCAATAGCATACAAGCCAGCCTATGTGAATCTTCTTGGTCAATATGAACTTGTCTGCTCCATATCACATAACCAACGTGTCCCACAATGGGATATTATTCAGACACAAGGAAAAACAAAATAAAAAAGGTCTCTTGTTGTATGATATTTTGTTTGTGTTCTGACAAATAACACTTTCCTCAAGATCAGAGCGTGAAACTAGTTAACCATAGAAACAGGATGGTGGTGGCTCTTGCCATTAAACCCAGTACACAGAGGTGGAGAGAGGAGGTGATAAGGTGGGGCAGAGGCAGGATCTCAGCCTTTTTGGATACAGGAAGGAGACAGGCAGGAAGCAACTGGTGGCTGCTCCTCTAGTTCTCTGATCTTGCAGGTTTCCCCCAATATTTAACGCCCAATTTTTTGATTAAGATTAATTAGGTTCATGCTTCAGTCTTCCCCTGCTGGTACCGGAAAATCCACCAAGAAAACCTGTTTTGGGGTCAGCCCACACTGACTGATTCCTCTTACTTTTATTTTTGTTTCATTTCCCATTTTTATATTTTTTGCTGCCTTTATAAGAAATATGCAAGCAGAAACACATCATAAATTTTTAGGGGAGGCAACTTATAGTGACTTCCAGACATATTTATTCTATATTCTCCCAGTAAACTTTTTAAACATCAGAGAACACGGCTTATGTATGATTCTGTACCTGGATCTATATTTCATACTGTGAAATCATTTTCTTATCTTATTTAAGACTTCCTTCTAGCACTATTGTGGTGGATATATAATATCTCCTTTGATGGCTGTGACAGTTGTGTGTAACCTGTATCCAAATGGTTGAAATCTAGGTTGTTGCCAACTTTACACAGCCATACATAGCACTGAGATATTTTTAAACTACCTGAAAAAATGAATGACGAATTCCCATAAATGGATGTGCTGGGCATGAGCACTTTAAAGTTTGTGCTGTATTTTTGTTCTTTTACCTTAAGACACAGCCTCTGTTTCCCACCTTCCCAGCAGATACATGGTCAACCACCCCACCATCCCAAGACAGAAACTCAGGACACTAGCAAGAGCAAACCTTCCCAGTCCTGGATGAAGCCTGCAGCCACAGTGGGAGGTCCCAGGGTGGACCACTTAAGACCCAGGAAAGCCTCAGCCACTGAGCTACTCTGATGAGTCACTGTCTAGGCACCCTCCAAAGGGACTGTGGCATCTACTGTGATCATCTCCTATGACACTCTGGGATCACACTTTGTTCATTATGTCATTGCCTTAGTTATGGCCCAGGCTGGTGCTGGAGACTCTCAGTAGGGAAAGCAGGGCTCCTGCTTGCTACCAAGATGTTCTTGGTCTTGCTGGTAAACACCAGCAGCAAGCACAGGGGAAAGAAACTGCCCTCGTCTCTCCATTCTCAAGGATGGGGCGGCGGGGGGTTATTTGGTGTTTTCAGTAAGGACCTTTTGCCAGACTTGAGGATGGGAGTGAATTAGAATGCATGGCCCCAGGGAAGCCCAGCTGTGAGACAGTCAGTAAGGGTGGATGACGGTGGCCTTTAAGCAGAGTTTTGAGAAGAGCTGAGAGACTTGGGGTTGTGATTGAAGTCACAAGGATCCCTTTAGGAAGAGGAGAGGAGGGGAGGGAGGGAAGAGAGAGAAGGGTAAATACAAATTTGTTGAGGGTCTCTTGTCCACCAAACAGTGTGGGCAGCAGTCCACATACTTCACCCTGGTGACAGCGTGGAGAGCTAGTTATTCTCACTGAATTTTAGAGGACAAACTGCCCCATAGGGAGGCCATGTGTCTCAAACTGCCCCATAGGGAGGCCACGTGTCTCACCGAAGGCTTTGCCATCAGGGATCTGATTCCCCCACACAGGTTCCTTCCGGGTTCTGGTCTCTGAAGAAGCCCTTCCTGTCTGGTTCTCACAGTCTACTTGAGACTAGGTTCATGATGGGTTATAGCATCCCAGTGACTGTGAGAAAAGTCCTGGGTCTCTCTGGAAGATGCCTATGATAATTCAACAATACAGAAACGCAGGCTTCTATTCCTAGGCCCCCTCTTTTCTCCACACCCGCTGCAGGGAGCTCCTGGCCATTAGTGGGTCTCCACTAATTCAGGAAGACTGTGGACCCTGGTCTCCTACAAACTGGGTTTGTAAAGTACCTAAAATGTAGTGGATGCTTGCCGCTGCATTTCCTTTGCTCCACCAGGATCGGATGGCTTGGTGGTTTACTGAGCATCTGCTACGTGCCATTCACTGAAAGTATGATGTGTGGGGAATAATCTGGAAATCTCGCTCCCCCTCTCTCTCACTCTTACACACACACACACACACACACACGACACATAAGACAACAACAGAGAGAAGCTAGAGTGACAGGCAGAGGGAGATGATATTTCCGATAAAAAATTTCCCTTTCAGATGAGGCTTGGGTATTCGCGTCCTCATTTCCATACTCGTGAGTGTCCCTTCCAGAAGCTTGTGGTGCACAGTGCTAGTCTAGGTGACTTGCTTACTGCCACCTAGACTATTGCTGAAATGCCGGACATGCCTCACACCCAGCTCTGTGCCTCAGACTTTGGGTTTAGTAATTAAGGCGAATCGACGGCAGTAAAGTAGCAGTGTGCTCTCCGCAGAAAGATGAGTCGAGGCGAAAGTCATTTAAAGCAGCATAAAAGGCAAACGACAAATCCAAAATCAAAACGAGGCAGATAAAAACAAAGCTCAAAATAAACGTTGAATGCAGTGGGAGAAGCGGAGAAAGCACAAGCCAAGTAGAACAGTCGAAGCCAGACGAAGGAGGGCCGGGAAAGCCGTAAGTCAGCCGAGCACAATTAAAAATACAGGAAACGGAGGAGCACAACGAACGCTAAATTGTAGAATACAATCTACCAATTATACAGCTAGCAGAGCCAGGCAACAAAAGGGAACAGAAAGCAAGATAGAGCTCATGTGGCCATGAGGTGTGCTCTTGAGGCTGAGAGAGCCCCAGGAGCAGACTATGTGACCTTGCCAACCCGGTTGGTCACTGCTGATGCACAGGCCTCCCACACAGTCTCCCTAAGGCAGGAGACCCCAGGAGATGTCCTCTGAGTGGCGATCCCTAGGGGTCAGACAGCAGGACGTTTGTCCTTCGACTTTGCACTCTCTCCTTTAATGGGTGCCTCTCTCCATCCTAGCTCCTTTGGGGTAAAAACACGGCTCACGTTTCAGGTGGAAACTGAACCAGACCATCTGGTCTCTTTCGGCTCCTTAGCTACACTTGGTGAGCAGTAAGGAACAGTGCTGGAGCATGCGCATATAGTCTGTGCCGGACCAAGAATGAAGATTCAGAGCTGCCATCCCAGATGAGGAGGCAGGCGGAAAGTCTGTGAGTCTGCTATGTGTATAGAAGCTTTGAAGTTGACCTGCATGGCTGCAGGAAGGAACTGGGGCAGGAGAGGTGGCTGTCTTCCTTGCCTCTCCACCCATATGAAGGTGGTTAAGAAGCGAGCAGGCAACAAAGAAATGCATATTCATACAGGGAACTCCCAACATGCCCAGAAAGAACAGAGACCCGCCCATGGAAAATTGCTCATTTCCCATGTTCAAGAGAAAAGAACTATTTAGGCTACTTCTGACATCAGTTTTGATGCATTTAACTTTTGGGACTTTTCTCATGTCGCTGTCTTCAAATTTACTGTCCTGAGTTATTTTTACCCCTTATTATCATTTAACACCTGATAGCCACCTTTTTCATTCATGATATGCAGAGTACAGGGACCAGATTAGGTTATATTGCTCTCTACCCTTTTGCTTTTCTAAGCAAAAAGTTTGATAACAGCAAGCCCAAAGAGTAAAAACTAATAAAATAGCAGATAAGTATTAGGGTAGAAAACTTAAAATGCTATCTGGGCTCAGGGAAAAGATAAGTTAGTTGAAGTGAGGTTCTGGAGCCCTAGCTGAGGGAACATGGTTTTCCTGTCAATCAAGGAGGGCTATGGAGAATTCTAGAAGCTATACATGGGTGTTTTAGCACTATCGTGCTGAGAGACTGACCCTTCCTCCTTCCTTGCACTGACTCTTTCCCTCCTGTTGGCTGGGAGGATGAGATCTGTTCTGCTCTCCCAAGAAACCATTGTTCCTTCCTAATTTATACATACAGGATGTAGATCTGTGTGATGGCTCCTCGATGGTGCAGGACTTATTGTCCCTTACACTTTGAGGGTTCTTTCCCTCAAGGATAGTGTTCTGGATGAGTAGCCCTGCATCTGGAACCAAGGGACAATAGGGAAGAAGATTTGTTGTAGCTTTTGGTCTCTACCTCTGTTTGGTGTGACATATAGCACAAGAGAGAGAGAGAGAGAGAGAGAGAGAGAGAGAGAGAGAGAGAGAACGATTCAGAATGGCCCTGTCTTGGGAGTGCAGTGATGCAGAAATCTGATGCTTTTTATTGAAAATGGATAATGGAGTGGTAAATGCTGGGTGTGTTTCTGCCTCTGGAGACCACTCCGAGATGCAGGAGGAAGAGTCATCTTTCCCTACGGTCTGAGCACAAGAATAAGGAGCGCCAGAGCTCAGGGCTCCAGTGCAGTCATCTCTTCCATTCTCCAGGTTGGAGTGCCACCGTGGCCAGGTTTGAAAGGCATGCTCTGCTCCTCACAGTGGCTGTGACGTGCACTCATTGTTCTTCTCATCACTGCATTTATTTCGGAATGGTTGTCTGATTTCTTAATGGCAAGGCTTTAATATGCTAGATGGTACTGTAAGTTTCTAAGACAATCCATGTTCCCACGTATGCTGGGAACAACCGTCCCAGAGCATCCCTGTGAGGCACCCTCAGGGAAGGTGGTCAAATGGCCATCTCCCCTGCACATTGGCGCAAGGCTTGAGTCCTGGGCAACTCAGCCCCTCACCTCCCTCTAGATCAGAGCATCATTATACAGGGGAATTGTAATACGGCACCATTAGCGATATTAATTCCCTTAAAGCCATGAAGGTAGGAAAATGTGCAGGCAAGTTTCCCCAATCTTCTCCATAGAGCTCTTCATTCTTTTTGCCCGTAAGTTTGTTCTTATAAATTTTTAACAAGCACACATAATTTGCTTTAACAAGCACAAATAAGATGTAATGGCTATGGAATGTCCCCTGAGCTACCTATGTTCACAGGCATCTCTTTTCACCACTGGGTTATTATTTCTTTCAAATAAATGCCCTGCTGATATGGTAGGCATAGGGGATGGAGGCATAAAGTCAGAGACCAAGCCTGTCTGTGAGGGAGAGATGCACCAGGAAGCTTCCCTCTTAGGTGCTCTACCACAAAAGCAGGCGCACTAAGCACTGTGGGGATGGATAAGGAGAAGGCAGGGGCTCTATATAAAATGACATCTCTCTGAGAAGGTGGGGGAATGTGCTCCAGACAAACCTAGACAGGGGCTAAGTCCTGGAACCACAACAGCATGTGCTGGGGAGAGCTCTGAGAGGCCAGCAAGGCAGAGGTGACTCTGGAGATAACCCCAGCAGAGATGGCCAGGTAGAGATGCTTGGAGTAGCTGGACGAAAAGGCTGGAGGAGCTTTGCAACTGAGGACTAACACAAGTGTGGACAAGCAGGTAGAGTTCTGCTCAGCTAAGACTCTGCTGTGCTCTTTAGCTCTGGGACTGGTCAGGTTTGGGGTGAATCTTCTCCATATTCGCCCAAAGCTGTAAAAGTGGCCCTGTCCCTCCCTCCATGTTCCCCACTTTCTAAGTCCTGTTGCTACACAGGAGCTATTTGCTGGGCTTCTCTGGACCCCAGGCTTACCACGAAACTTTGTAATAGGACAAAAGCTGTCCAGGGAGAGATGACTCTGATCAAATATTTTCTTTGTTGAGCATTGTTGAACTACACCTGATTTGTTAGAGATATTCTGGAATTAAAGAGTGTGTAGCCTAGGCTAGTTCTATAATCTCCCTGAGTTGCAACTGTTCAGCTGACCATAAGTATTTAATTTAATTTAGTTTACCATCCCTTTCAGGGTCACTTCAGAAGGACTGTATAGGGTTATAGGTATTTGAGCCTAAACTGAGATTCAATGTGTCCAGACACAAGTAGACACCCAGGAAACTGTGGGCTTCCTTGTACTGGGCTTCAGAGGCAGTACTTTACATTCCTAAAGGAGGTCATTGTTTTTATTTGTTTGGTTTTCTTTTTAAAAAACAATTTATTTATTTATCATGTATACAGTGTTCTGCCTGCCTGCACATCGGAAAAGGTCACAAGATCTCATTATAGATGGTTGTGAGCCACCAAGTGGTTGCTGGGAATTGAAGACAGAAGAGCAGCCAGAGCTCTCAACCTCTGAGCCATCTCTACAACCCAATTAATTAATTTTCTAGAGTTGCTATAATAAATTACCATAATCTGAGGGTTTAAACCAGAGAAATACATTGTCTCAGGTTTCTGGAGATTGGAAGATAGAGGTGAGGATATTGGCAAGTTTGGTTCCTCAGGGCTCCATGAAAAAGCTTTCTACACCTCTCTGGAAGCATCTTGTGGTTTCTCACAATGTCTGTGTTTGTGCTGTCATCTTCCCAAGACACGTTTCCTGTGGGCAACTGTGTCACGTTTCCCTGTTTTTCGTGTTGGGTCAGAAGCACGTAAAGAGCCAGCTTCAACATTTTCTGAGATCCTTAAAGTTAGGGCTTCAGTGGATGTATTTCAGGAGTCATGGAGAAGATGGTACGGCTCCTCAGAGAACATGGGCACTTTGGGAGCTCAGACCTTCTGTGATCTGAAGCCCACATCATGCCAATGGTAAGGACAGCCTGAGGGTGGCAGCCATGTGGCCCATTCCTAATTTCTAGTATAGGTGGGATTATCAATATTAAAGACCGATGAAGCCTGGGCAAATGGTCAGAGTATGACGTGCCCGATGGGTGACTAGATCTTAGCACATGGCTATCTCTTCAACGTTTTAGCCAACCACCAACCATCCCAGTCTTCTTGTGGTCCAGCTGAGTTACTACTTGGCAGATGTGTTGCCACAGCCTTGGAGAGCACGTCTTCCAGGCCCAGCTGTCACACTTATACTCAGGATCCGTCTGCTTGGAGCCCCAACCCCCTTGCCTCTGAAGGTGCCTGAACTCCTGGAGGGTATCCCTCACCTGGCTCCCTTTGATGACTTAGCTGTGTCTGTGCCAGGGGAGTCTCCTGTGAAAGACATCACCTCTGAGCAGCGATAAAATTCCTGCAGAAAGTGTTTGCCAAAAAGATGGCAAAAAATGTGTTGTTTTCACTTAGCAGGTGTTTAAATTTTTACGAGGCACAAACTTTGTGGAGATCACAGGCCTTCCGCTGAGTGTTTGATAGATGGAGTCACCACATCCTCCCACCACATTGCTGGAGCTGGGTTTGTTTGGCCCGGTCAGAGCATGTTCTGGGATGCTGAGGGAAGAAGTGTACTCCTGGGCCCAGCAGGGGCCCTGCTAGAGCTAGGCAGCAGAAATAGCTGTTTAGTACCCAGAAGACAATTCCACCTTGAAATGTGTATGGGCCGGAATGGCTGTCTTTTCACGGCTATGTGTATTTCTCCCTAAAGATAGAATCTAGACTGCCGGTATGAGGGCATGCTGGGTAAGTAAAGTGCTCTCTGGTCAGTGGAGTTACATTAAGGTTTCTTCCTTCCCCTTAACATGACACCATAACCATATCCTAAAACTACCAAATTAGTGTCAATCAGGTCATAAGCTTTCCACTTGGATTATAGGCCGTCCCTCTTCCGTCCCGCCCGTATACACTTATGAGTTTCTGCCAGACAGGCACAACACAGAGTTGCGGGAAGGGTACAGACTGTACATAAAGCCATCATGGGCCTTTGCCCTAGTGGGACAGGCAGAGCCCAAGCTTTTGATCTTGGACTATACCCCAAATATACCATTACTGGTCTTTGAAAGATGAACCTCCTCAGGGATCCTACACAGAAGAATCACCATGAAGACGTGACCTCACCACTCCATAAGAGCGATTATTGACTCCCAGAACAAATACATACTTTCACATCTCGTTATTTACAGAGTATAGTTATGTAGCATAATGTGACCCACAGAAATATCCAGCAGAGGATCTGCTGTCTGCCCTGCACAGGGTCACCACGGGGCCATGTGTGTACTTTTGTAAACATAAGGCTTCTTCTATCAGCCACCAATTCCTGGTGGGTAATTCAGGACCAGATCGCATAAGTGACGTGATTGAGTGGAAAATGCAAGCTGGGGGCGAGGGCAATGGCCACAGCAACACCAAAGCGGCCTCCAAACCACACTGGGTACTAATTAGATGAGTCTAGACAGGAAAGGGGGCACACGTTGGCAAATCTACAGAGGTGTTTGGTTTTATGTGAAATCTCCTACATTCTAAATGTTGAAAACTAATGTTAAATGTTAAAAACCTCAGGATATTAAAGCAAAATGAAAATATGACGTGTTGTGCAAGTCAGACACGCTAAGTGTTCATGTTCCACTCGAGAGCGCAGAGGACAGCAAGCACATGGGCAGGCAGGGCTCAGTCCATACATCCTGTGACAGTCACACAATTAGCTGGTGCTTCTCCCTTCTTCACAGTGACACCAGAAAGCTGGGGTCTCTCAGCTGCCTGTTAGGCAATGTAAGGAACAGAGCTCATCAAGAGCTGTGCCATGAAATTCTCTCGCTCTCTTAGGTGTTGATTTAAAATGGCTGTTGATGAATGGCACCCATGACAATTAGAGGGTACTCTATAAAAACTGAAGTGCCCAGGATCCAGGTCATGAAGTGGCTAGTTATTCTTCAATGAAACACAAGGTCCTAGATGTGGTGGGATAACACTGAATCTGCTCTGTAGCTAACGTCTGAACCTCTGCTTGAAGTGCACACTGTGACCCGGAACTGCAAACCCTACCATGAGAGTCCTCTACCCTGGAGGAGAGTAAGTGGTAAATTGAAATGCCTCCGTTATACATAGTGAGGGAGGCCAGCGACCCAGACCCTGAAAAGAGCTTCCTTGCCTTGTCATTTTTCCCAGATGCTTTCATTTTAACATTGAAAGAAAATCCACAAATGACAATATCATATATATTATATAGTATATTCTGAAGTTTCCACATCAAAAGAGCTAGCAGAATGTAAGGAGAGGGTGTAGCACAAAGACCTGTCCATCATGGTGCCTGTCTCTGCTCTAGCCTAAATACCCACAGTCTCCCATGCCACAACTTTGCAGGACCAAGTCCCAGCTGGCATGTTGATATGGTGGTTCCTTCTAAGCTTTGTCTGAGTGTGAATCAGAGACCCATAATGTAGAGTAGGTGGTGAAGAGACTCAGGTAGAGATGAACAGCATAACTGACCCTTCCCTATGCTCCCTAAGCTTAGGAACTGGTTCATTTCTTTTTTAAAATGTATTTATTATGTATATAGTGTTCTGGGCACCAGATCTCATTATAGATGGGTGTGTGTTATCATGTGGTTGCTGGGAATTGAACTCAGGACCTCCAGAACAGCAGTCAGTTCTCTTAACCTCTGAGACACCTCTCTAGCCCATGGAACCAGTTCATTTCTGTGTGGATATAGTGTTATATCTGGTTATTCCAAGGGGTTGGTTCCAGAGCTCGTAGAAGGTACCAAAACCTACAGGTGGCTAAGTTCTTTATCATAAGACAGACAGTTTGCTGGTTATACTTTTTGGTCAAATTGATACAAGTTATAGTCATCCAGGAAGAGAAAACCTCAATTGACAAAATGCCTCCATCAAGTTGGCCTGCAAGCAAATCTAAAGGGGTACTTTCTTGATTGATGTGAGAGGGCACAGCCCACTGTGGGTGGTGCCAGCCAGGGCAGGTGATCCTAATTGTATAAAAAGCCAACATGAGCTAACTATAGAAACCAAATCACTAAACAGCATTCCTTCAAAGCCTGTGCTTCTGCCTCCAGGTTCCTGCCTTGTGTTCCTGCCCTGCTTTCCCTCAGTGGTGGGCTGTGATTGGGACAGGAAAACCAAAGAACCCTTTTCTTCTCAGGTTGTATAAGGTCATGGCTTGTTACAGCAACAGAATGCAAACAAGGATGGGTAATAATATTTGCAAATAATCTGCAGACATCTGTACTTTAAATCATTTCCTGATTACTTATGCTACCTAATACAATATAAAAGCTAGATAAACACTTATGTCATATTACTTAAGTCATAATAAAAAGAATACAAAGTCTGTACTTATTTAGTCCAGGTACGTAGCCCTGGCAGTCCTGGAAATCACATTGTAAACCAGGCTGGTCCTGAACTCTGGGATCAACATTCCTCTGCCTCCTTAGTGCTGGGATGAAAGGCATGCTCCTCCACACCTGGCCACAAGGTTCACGTTTTCTAATGCTTTAATTTTTTTTTTAATACTGAGGAATTGGGGGGGTTGTTAAAACTGTAGACATTGAACCTATTACTATGGCCCCGCCCTACTGCACATCTTCTGCTTCTACTACAGTATACCCGGGGTCCTGTGCTCCTTCCAGCAGGGAAGGATCCACCCCCAACACAGGTTTGCCCTGCTACAATAGACTGACAGTGCCTAAAACTTTGAACCAAAATAAATCCTTCCTCCCTTAAACCACATCCACCAGGCGCTTTGTCATTTGAGAAAAATAACTGAAGTGCAAAGGCCCCCCACTTTCCCCTTCTCGGCTGGCTTGCCTTTGCCCAGCCAGCAGATATACAGTTACTTGTGCAGGGGGAGGCTTCTGCTTCCAGAAGCACCAACCTCCCTCTGAGATCACACTGAGGAAGTGTCCTGGGTCTGGTCCCCAAGCAGGGCAGAACACATTCCTGGGGTTCCCTCTCTCCAGCCCCAGGGCATGGGTTTGCATCTTGTGTCCTTTCTAAATGTTTCCCAGGCCCATGGGAAATCCTTGTGAGTCATGAGCAAAGCGACAGCTTTGCTTGAAATGTGAAACCATCTTCCCCATCTGTCTTAGGAGCAGCAGGCCTGAACAGAGCTGTGAGGTGAGGAAGGTGAGGGGGTGGGGCAGGGGAAGAAGGGCCCAGGGCATAGATCTGGAAGTGCTGTGTTAACACTACCTTCACCATCCGTGTGCCTAGTGTGAACTTTGCACTTTTCTACAGACTTGCTACAAGGAGGATCACAGCAGCTCCACCGTTCTTGACTGTGGAGCACAGATCGTATATACCTTACAGACCAGGTCATATTTACAAAGGGCAGGGACTTTGTAAAGAGGACTGCTTGCTTGTTGCTTAACTTCTAAAATTGCCTTAGTCACGCCACAGTTTGATACTACGGAGTTTGGGCTTTGGGACCTGGAGGGTAAATGTATCTTACACCTTAAACTGCCCCTTTCACCCCCCCCACCCCAATATGGCGGTTGATGAGACAGATGACTGAAAATCTTTTCTTGGAGATCTAGAATCAGGATTTGAAGAAAGGACAGTGAAGCAAATAGACACACCTGCTGGTTACACACATAGGATGAGCAGGCTGATCACGTGTGTGCAGGAACTGGAAATGGTGCTAGGACTGACTGTGATTTGCCCCTTTCGGTGTGCATGTTTGAGTACCGACAGTGGCTTCCATCAGCCAAGTGTCAGGGCCAGATGGAGACCCAGTTAGGGTTTGTGTCGTCCACCTCCCCTCATTTTGTAAATTAGCTCCCAAAGCGACACAATTGGTCTGCTGCTCTCCAGCTTTTCTGCCCTCAGTTTCCCCCTTCCCAGAGCACCTCCACAACACCCAGAGCACCTCCACAACACAACACCCAGAGCACCCCCACAACACCCAGAGCACCTCCACAATACAACACCCAGAGCACCTCCACAACACCCAGAGAACCTCCACAATACAACACCCAGAGCACCCCCACAACACCCAGAGCACCTCCACAACACCCAGAGCACCTCCACAACACAACACCCAGAGCACCTCCACAACACAACACCCAGAGCACCTCCACAACACAACACCCAGAGCACCTCCACAACACCCAGAGAACCTCCACAACACAACACCCAGAGCACTTCCACAACACCCAGAGAACCTTCACAACACAATACCCAGAGCACCTCCACAACACCCAGAGCACCTCCACAACACCCAGAGAAACTCTACAACATCCAGAGAACCTCCAGAACACAACACCCAGAGCACCTCCACAACACCCAGAGCACCCCCACAACACCCAGAGCACCTCCAGAACACCCAGAGAACCTCTACAACATCCAGAGAACCTCCAGAACACCCAGAGAACCTCCACAATACAACACCCAGAGCACCTCCACAACACCCAGAGCACCTCCACAACACCCAGAGCACCCCCACAACACCCAGAGCACCTCCACAATACCCAGAGAACCTCCACAACACCCAGAGCACCCCCACAACACCCAGAGCACCTCCACAATACAACACCAGAGCACCTCCACAACACCCAGAGAACCTCCACAATACAACACCCAGAGCACCTCCACAACACCCAGAGCACCTCCACAACACCCAGAGCACCTCCACAACACCCAGAGCACCTCCACAACACAACACCCAGAGCACCTCCACAACACAACACCCAGAGCACCTCCACAACACCCAGAGAACCTCCACAACACAATACCCAGAGCACCTCCACAACACCCAGAGTACCTCCACAACACCCAGAGAACCTCTACAACATCCAGAGAACCTCCAGAACACAACACCCAGAGCACCTCCACAACACCCAGAGCACCCCCACAACACCCAGAGCACCTCCAGAACACCCAGAGAACCTCTACAACATCCAGAGAACCTCCAGAACACCCAGAGAACCTCCACAATACAACACCCAGAGCACCACCACAACACCCAGAGCACCTCCACAATACCCAGAGAACCTCCACAACACCCAGAGCACCTCCACAACACCCAGAGCACCCCCACAACACCCAGAGCACCTCCACAATACAACACCCAGAGCACCTCCACAACACCCAGAGAACCTCCACAATACAACACCCAGAGCACCTCCACAACACCCAGAGCACCTCCACAACACCCAGAGCACCTCCACAACACAACACCCAGAGCACCTCCACAACACCCAGAGAACCTCCACAACACAACACCCAGAGCACTTCCACAACACCCAGAGAACCTTCACAACACAATACCCAGAGCACCTCCACAACACCCAGAGCACCCCCACAACACCCAGAGCACCTCCACAACACCCAGAGAACCTCTACAACATCCAGAGAACCTCCAGAACACCCAGAGAACCTCCACAATACAACACCCAGAGTACCTCCACAACACCCAGAGCACCTCCACAACACCCAGAGCACCCCCACAACACCCAGAGCACCTCCACAATACCCAGAGAACCTCCACAACACCCAGAGCACCCCCACAACACCCAGAGCACCCCCACAACACCCAGAGCACCTCCACAACACCCAGAGCACCTCCACAATACAACACCCAGAGCACCTCCACAACACCCAGAGAACCTCCACAATACAACACCCAGAGCACCTCCACAACACCCAGAGCACCTCCACAACACCCAGAGCACCCCACAACACCCAGAGCACCTCCACAACACCCAGAGCACCTCCATAACACCCAGAGCACCCCCACAACACCCAGAGCACCTCCACAACACCCAGAGCACCTCTACAACACACAAGTTGGATATTTTTACACAGAAGCTTGAAGTCTTGGTTAACTTCTCATCATGCTTAGCATAAAGTTCCAAACAACTTTTCCCTTCATTTTTTTCCCTCAGGCTCCTACCTCTGTCCTGCCTGGAGAGATAATGAGGCTGGGGAAATACCAACGAGGAACACTCAGTGGCTCTCAGGTCCCCATGATGGTCAGGCATTTCCACTATCAGGTCTCCAAAACCCAAGCCCCTGCGATGCCATCAGTGTAGGCTTAAGAATCAGATATTTTGGTCGCTTTATATCTTTTAGCCACTTTACTGGAGCATCATTTACACCCCCCAGAACTCACCCATCGCTAAGTGTACATACCAGTTATTTTCCAGCAAGTTTGTAGAGTTGTATAATGATCCCAGTCCAGTTTGAGAACAGCGCCTTCACTCAAACCAATTCCCTTGTGCACATTTGTAGTCATACCCCATGCCCATGCAACCCCAGGAGACAGATCGACTTTGCGCTTCTGTAGATTTGTTTTTTCTAGATATAGCAAATTGATAGCTTTTATTCAACATCTACTCTCTTGTGGTGAGCTAATTTTAAAGAGCTTAATGTTTTTGTGATTTATTCGTCTTGTACTGTGCATTAAGTAACTGAGTCCTTTTTAGTGCTAAGTAATAGTCCATGGCATGATATGCTACATTTTATTTATCCAATCATCAGCTGAGCTGTTTCTACTCTTAGGCTACCATATCACCCAAAGCATCACTATAACACTCATGAAAGGCATTTGATTTTCAGGTCTTATAATTATTAAAAATTATTATTAATTAAAATCATTAATTTTAGGCAACTTCTTACTGCTTCTTACTGGGCAAAGTGGCTCCCTGTTTTTGCCTCCCCTATTTTGCAAACCATGGGATGCATAAAGGCTATGACTTCCTCACATCCTCGCTTACACTTCTTCCTATCAGCTGTCTTCCACTATTACATCCATGTTGGGATCCTGAACTGGTAGCTGATTCTTGTTCAAATTTTCTAATGATTGATGATGTTGAGTACCATGTCAAATTCTCACCGGATGTCTGAGAACCTTGATTCTGAAGAGTGTCTATTCATATCTTTTCCCCTTCTTCAGTTTGGGTTGTTCATCCTTTTAATATTGTATTATGAGGACTCTTTATGTAGTTCTCATTTAAATTCTTTTTTTTTCAAAATCATTGATTTACTATAATACAAATAAGGAAACCTTAACGGTAAAATATAAAGATTACAATATTGACCAAAGAATTTTTTGTCTTTACTACACAAAATATGACCCAGCAGTAAAAGCAAACCATTTTCCTTTTTCCAGTAAAACAAATGATATGGTTTTGATAAAATAATTTTGAATATAGCCCAACTAAATTTACCTATTATCCAGTCAGAAAGTTTTATCATAATTTAGTGTTCTGGTTGTATCTCCACTAACAAAATATTTAACCTCTAAAGCAGCAGTCATTTATAGCAACTCTGGTACCAACTAATTAAAAATACATTTTGTATACAGTTAATTCTGTAAACAGATGCATGTTCAAAAGATCTATGATGGTCTTGTAATCTTAATCTAATATATTTTAGATATTTTATTTTTTCCCTCTTGGGAAATACATTTAGTATAGTGTAGAAAAATACTTCATGACATTTTCATATAAGGTTATATAACTTTTCATACATAAACATGAAATTTGTTGTAGAAAATTCTTTAAATCTCATTTAAATTCTTCATCATATGGGCAAAAGAAAACTCTGTGGCTTATCTTTTCATATTCTTTATTATCCTTATACTCTTGAAAACAAACACTGCATTTATTTGATATGTATATTGAAAAGAATCATTTATTACAGCGTAAATAAATCATTTATTACAGTTGAAGACTCTCAACTCTGCCCTATTCTCTATGTTCTTCGTTCTCCATTGGTACCCACTGCGCTCATCGCTGTAGATTGATGGTGAGTTTTGTAACCATGAAGTCTAAGTCTTCTCACTTTGTACTTTTTCAAAAATGGTTTTAGGTATTTTGGATCCCCCTCAGGTTCAAAATCATCTTGTAAATTTCTGCAAAAACACATGCTGGGATTTTGATAGGGATTGCATTGAATCTGGAGATGAATTTGCAGAGAGCCATCATTAAAACTACATAGGCTCTTTTCATCTATAAGCCACGACTGTTTCTCCATTGACTTAGGCGCCCCTTCTCTTTCCTAAGTCATCTTTTCATGGTTTTCAGTGTATAAGTCTTATACTTCTTTTGCCAAATGTAGACATTTAAGTATTTTGTGTCATTTGAATGTAATTATTTTCTTAGCCCCTCCGTCAGATTGTTCAGTGCTAATAAAAGGCCTGTATAATTGACTTTTAAATAGTATCTTATTCTGCAACTTTGCTCAATTTGTTGGTTAGTTTCAATAAAGGTGTGTTCATTCTGTGGATTTGTCTATATTTATCATTTTTAGCTTCTGCTGTCAACTTCACACAAATCTAGAGTCAGTTGGAAGGGGGAGCCTCAGCTGAGACTTTTGATTACCTCCATTAGATTGGCCTGTGGCATATCTGTCAGGCATTTTCTTAGTTGCTAATTGATGTAAAAGGGTCCAGCTCACTGTGCACAGTACCATACTTAGACAGGTGGGCCTGGGCTGTTGAAGAAAGGCAACTGAAATTAAGCTTGGGAGCAAGGAAGCAGACTTCCTTCATGGTCTCTGTTCTGAATTTTTACCTCAAAGTCCTGCCTTTGCTCTCTTTGATGACAGACTGACAGATTGTCGCCCATATGACAAAATAAATCCTTCTATCTCCAAGATATTAGAAAATGCAAAGATCTCCCATGCTCATGAATAGGTAGGATCGACATAGTAAAAATGGCACTCTTACCAAAAGCAACCTACAGATTTAAGGCAATACCCATCAAAATCCCATCACAATTCTTCACTGACTTCAAAAGAACAATACTCAACTTGATATGGAAAAACAAAAAACTCAGGATAGCTAAAAAAATCCTATACAATAAAGGAACCTCTGGGGGCATCACCATCCCTGAGTTCAAGCTATACTATAGAGCTATAACAATAAAAACAGCTTGATATTGGCATAAAAACAGACACGTGGATAAATGGAATTAAATAGAAGACTCTGACATAAATCCACACATCTATGAACACCTGATTTTTTTTACCAAGAAGCCAAAATCATACAATGGGAAAAGAAAGTATCTTCAACAAATAGTGGCATAACTGGATGTCAGCATGTAGAAGAATGCAAATAGACGCAGATCTATTGCTCTACACAAAACCCAACTCCAAGTGAATCAAAGACCTCAACATCAATCTAGCTACACTGAAGTTGATACAAGAGACAGTGGGAAGTAGCCTTGAAAGCATTGGCTCAGAAGACCACTTCCTGAACACAGCACCAGTAGCACAGGCACCGAGATTGAAAATTAATAAATGGGACCTCCTGAAACAGAAGCTTTTGTAAGGCAAAGGACACATTCAATAAGTAAAATAGCAGCCTACAGAGTGGGAAGGGATCCTCACCAACTCCACATTTGATAGAGGGCTGACATCCAAAATACATATATAAAGAACTCAAGAAGCTAAACATCAAAATATCCAAATAAACCAATAAAAAACGGGGTGCAGATCTAAACAGAGAATTCTCGACAGAAGAATCTCAAATAGCCAGTAGACACTTAAAGAACTGCTCAATATTATTAGTCATCAGGAAAATTCAAATCAAAACCACTCTGAGATTCCACCTTATACTTGTCAGAATGGTTAAGATCAAACATACTGATGAGAGCTTATGTTGGAGAGGACATGCAGACAGGGGAACACTCCTCCACTGCTGATGGGAGTGAAAATTTACAGGACATTGGAAATCGGTATGACTGTTTCTTAGAAAATTGGGACTCAATCTTTCTTAAGACCCAGCTATACCAATTTTGGGGATATACTCAAAGGATGCACAGTCATAGCACAAGGACACTCAGTTATGTTCATAGTAGCATTATTCATAATAGCCAGAACCTGGATACAACCTAGATGCCTCTCAGCTGAAAAATGGATAAGAAAAATGTGGTATATTTACATTTTATATAGCTACAAAATATAATGACCTCATGAAATTTGTAGGCAAATGGATGGAACCATAAAATATCATTCTGAGTGAGGTAACCCTGACCCAGAAAGACAAACATGGTATGTACTCATTCATGGGTGGTTATTAGGAGTAAAGTTATAAAACATTTTTTTAAATCTTTATTTATTCATCCATTATGTATATAGTGTTCTGCCTGCATGTATGCCTGCAGGCCAGAAGAGGGCACCAGATCTCATTATAGATGGTTGTGCACCACCATGTGGTTGCTGGGAATTGAACTCAGGACCTCTGGAAGAGCTGCTCTTAACCTCTGAGCCATCTCTCCAGAACCCAAGTTATAAAACTTTTAAAGTATTTGTTTTATTATTTACTGATATATATTGTGGGAGTCCTCCATATCTCTCTCTCTCTCTCTCTCTCTCTCTCTCTCTCTCTCTCTCTCTCTCTGTGGTGTGTGTGTGTGTGTGTGTGTGTGTGTGTGTGTGTGTGTGTGTGTACCTGTATGGGTGGGTAGCCTTAGAGGCCAAAAGAGGGTGTCAGATCCCATGGAGCTGGATTTACAGAAGTTTGTGAGTCAACTGGCCTGGGTGCCGGGAAACAAGGTGTCATCCTCTGCAAGAGCAGCAATTACTATTAGCCACTGAGTCATCTTGCCAGTCCCAGGATGTGCTAGTATTTTGTGGCCTATCTCCTGTTTTCACATTCATGGCAGATACTGGCACATGGATTTACTGGAATTTTGGAATCTGGAAAATGTTCTTCCCACCAAAGGAATTGTGATGCTTCTTCTTCATTTCCTGAGTCTACAAAGGTTCTGTGGAATAATCCTTCTGTACACTGTGAATATATGTTGCTTTGATTTTTTTAATAAACAAACTAATTGACCAATAGTTTAAACAGAATAAATTTAGGAAGGAAACGCAAATTAAGAATGATTGGATAAGGGAGAGTGGAGTCAGGAGAGACACCAGCCAGCTGAGGAGGAAGCAGGATGTGTAGAAAATGAGGTAACAAGTCATGAGCCATGTGGCTAAGCATAGATAAGAAATGTGGGTTAATTTAAATGTAAGTATTAGGTAGTAACAAGCCTGAGCTATCGGCAGAGCATTTGTCATTAATATTAAGCCTTTGAGTGATTATTTGAGAGTGGTTGCGGTACAGGAAAACCCCACCTACACAAAGGAGTGGCACAGTTTCCTTCTTGAAATATGTGGTAGGATTTACAACTCCAACTTTATGAGTGGGAGCTTTTCTGGGACTGTATTTCTAGTTACTAGTCTGAGTTATTTATTTACTAAATTTGATTCACATTTTCCATTTCTTTTGAGTCAGTTCAAATTATCTGTGTCTTTCTACAAGTTCTACATCATTAGCATTGTGTAATTTCTTGGCCTAGCATTGTTTATCATATTACTTGTCCATTATGTATCTTTGCTTTCAGTCCGTTTCCATAGCCCTGAAGTACTTGATTCTGATGAACTATTAGCTGTGTTGTCCTTTTCTATGGGGAAGAGTTGTTGATCTCTTCATTCCACAGATACAGATGTGATGCCATTTTCTTCAGCTTTGATGCCACGCCCTCGCTTCCTAGTGTAGAAGACTAGGTAAAGGACCCTTCCAGTCCTCTTCCCCTCCTTTGAGAGATGCTCTTAGCCCGCCTCGTTTTCAAATGCCTCTCCTTTCTTCTAAGTACTTGCGACCACATCAGTCAGTTTTATTTTGGCACGGTGCTCATCACTAAATAGATTCTTCTGTCTATCTTCTGGGAACCTCCTCATGTGAGCACTATCTGTTTGTACCACGTGCCCACCTACCTGGCAGGATGGTAAAACCAGGAAGGCAGAGGCTATCGTCAGGCTTATGGTCTTTATCTACTGGTGAATGCGTGTCTGAAGGAATAAAGAAAGAAAAGGAATAAAGGATCGCAACAGGAGATGAATCCTCATAACCTAATTTCCAACACATGTTTCTGAATTCTGGATGTATCTCCAGAGTAGGCTGATAGAGATCAGGAGAAAACAGGCTGTGCAGTCAGTGTCCCCAGGAGCCGAGAGCAGTGAATGTCCAATGCCTCCCCTCCCTTAGAATTAGGCTGAGGCCAAATGACTAGTTCTGGCCAAGAAGATATAATCAGAGATGAAATATTGTGCTTCTACTCTCATAACTCAGCAAGATAAATATATTGTCCCCCTTTGAAGATAAGACTAGTGTCTGAGGCTAAGCATTGCCACAAAGCTCTCCCACCTGACTGGAGCTGGAGCCAGCTTTCCTGTCAAACGGCTCAACACATTTGAGATTCTGCTGTCTTTTTGCTGTTCCAGGAAGCTTAGATGGGAGTAATTATGTTGTTAGATTATTATAAACAATTAACACTATAGATGGCTTATTGTGAATTAGGAAGAGAATCCAAAGCCCCATTTCCTCCTTTTTTCTTTTCTTAATGTGAATACACATAATGTTTAGCATCAGTGAAGCCTTGGCTAACTATCAAAAAAAATTTTTTTTTGTGCTGACTCAATTAAAATGTAGGGCAGATGAGTTAGTTAGGCATAGAAATGATCTCATTATATGACATACACGGCTTAGGCTTAAGCTTGTGCGGAGGCTCTTCAAGTGTTTTTCTTCACTCACTGGTTCGCTCACTCACCCCAGGTAGCTTCCCCCCCTCCCCAGTTTTGATTTCCTTAATCAGGAGATTGCAGAGATAAAGAGAATTAACTAACGCTGCCGCATGAGCTCAGAGCCTGAAAAGACAGCCAAAGCCAGCTTCTTCATGCGACTGCAAAGGCCAGCTGATCAAATACCGTTGCCTGCTTCTGCCCATGATGCACTGGGCAGAGATTGAGGGTGGACATTAGGTGATTACAGACTCATAGATGCCACTTTGGGGCAGTAGGAACTTTGCTCTTAGTGTAGCAGCCTAGGTATCAGCAGAGGGTTGGACACTAGCCTGGCTTAGGAGAGGGCTAGACAGTGACCTCTCGGGGTCCTTTTGTCCCCCATATGCTGGTATGTACCGCACAGGAATCCCTCTATCCTCAGGCTGCCACTGCATCCTCATCTACAAAACTGCCAGCTGGACCAAATTGGTCTTTTCCTCCCATGATGCACCACAGCAGCAGCAGCAATATTAAAAACCACCCTGGCCGTTATCCTAACTTAGACTGTGGGAGTCTGGGTCTGGAGTGATGGCGGGGTCAGTAAAGGATGGGCTCCCTGGTGACAATAATGAGCTACAGCGGTTGAGAACAAGAATAATATGAATATACATATAAAATAATCTCTTGGCTCCCTTCCACCTCTGAAAGAGATTCAAATAAACAAAACATAACCCTCCAAGAAAGAGTCATGGTCTCATGCCGCATGAACATGACTGAGAGGTATCTGGAGAACTTTGGTTCGATAATGCCTATGTTTTTCATATTTGTTAAGGGGTTGATCTTTAAATACAAGGTCAGAGTGAGGCCAGTGTTTCAGGCAATTTTTGCATGGAAAAAAATTTAAATGACAGTTAAATGTCTTCCAAAAAGGACAATTTATATTTTTTTTTGAGATTACTAGCCCAGGCTTTAACTGCTCCCTAAATCCATGAAACTTCCAGAAAGTTCTCCAAGGAGAGATGTAGGAAGTTAGCTATATCACAAGATACTCAGATAGACCTCAGAGCCAGGTTTCACAAATTCCAGTCAGAGAAGACCCAAGAGTTGGACACCTCAGAGGCGGGGAGTGGACACTCTCTGCCAGCGGTCAGCTCTGAAGGGGGATAAAAGGCAGCTTAACCCAGATGCAAAATGAGCAGTCTCCCTCAGCATTAGCCTGGCGCATGCCATGACAAGGAGAGACTTTCTTGCTAAGGTACTTCACACTCAACCCCTTGTTGTTTGTTAAGGGGCTGTCAGAATTCATCCAAAGCCACCTTTCTGCCTGAAGCACATCCTTTTCCTCTAAGCATTAAGTTGTTCAGGCTGATCAGCTCAGCTCTGGCGTTACCAGCTCAGAGGAGGAATTTGAGCCTTCAGAGTACCCTGGTAATCCTTGGCTATGCTGAAAATGACAGAGAGTCCAGTTACGTTCAAATCACAGTCCTCTGTGCTATGCATCAGATAACCAGGCTCTCAAATATCCTAGTTCCTAACCCTCACTCTCTATGTAGCTACCATAACTGCAAGCAACACCCTGTCCTAGCACAATGATCCTCTCTCCCTTCTCCTAGCACAAGGACCATGTTGGTTTAATGAGCCCAGAGTTGAAGCAGGAACTAGCATCAAAGTCTCACTGTTGAGTTGATACATTCTTGAGATGGCCAGCATAGGCTATGGCTGGGGAGACTTTCTGGAGAAGAGGTATCTGAGCAGAGTGATGGAGAAGCATACAGCACACTCTGTGAGCCATTCTAGGGGAGGAGATGTGGTTCCCCAAGCTTTTTGCTTTTGGAAAACTTAAGTGAAGTAGCATCATCTGAAGTAGCCAGGCTCTGGGGTACAGTTACTGGAAGTCTTAGGCTTGATGAGGTCGAATAGCAGAGTGACACTGGGCATGACTCTGAGCATGGAGTCTCCTGGATCTTTTAAGCTCTCCACCCTAGGTTATGGCCTCAGGATACTGTAGCACTCAGTGCAGAAACCGGATCCTACTGTCCTGTGGGCCCTTCAGAGATTTTTATCAGATCATGCTGGCCACAGGGAAACTGTGCCCGAGGGTTCGAGATGCCACATTCACAGTCATGGTGTAAGCAGCCAGCTGCTATACCTGTGAGGTGGAACACACAGACACGGGCACACCTACCTACCCACCCAACCTTTCTAAAGAGCCAGTCCAGCTTTCCTTCAGAGGCTGGACTTCTGGTCAATTGCTCTGTTAAAATAGGAGACTGGAACATTCCAGACTGTGGTAACCTTCCCTAAGAGACCTTTGTGTGTGTGGTATTGGGGAAAAACACATATGAAATACTTTTTTCAAGAAAAAAAATGTATTATGAGAAATGCAAATCTCTTATTTATATACAATCGAGTAACAGCGATATTCCTTTATGGGAAACATTCTGACTCACACAGTAGCTTATCCAGCCTTCTGATAACTCGGTGAGAGGCACAGGGCTCCTCCCCAGACGTCCAGTTCCAGGCTTTATCAGTGGAGCCAGGCCGCTTTCTCTTTCTCATCTTCTCAGAATGACCAGATCAGAGCAAGAGCTGCTTGGTCTGAGCTCCGTGAGCAAGAGTTCCCAGGAAAAAACTGTGCCTTCACCTGAGCCTTCTGAGAGACTGAGTACTGATAAGAACCATGCAGAGGTTGTGGTACTGCAGGTCCGGAGCCCAGTTACAATTTCAATTGGGCTATCTTTAGCCCCATAAGTAGCCACGACTTGCACACCCCTGTGAATTCTATGAATAACATAAAATACCCTTTGGAATATAATAACAACAAAACCCCAGGCTCCACCAACCAAAAGGTTAAAAATGTCATCAGATAACAGCTGAGGCCTATAGCTGAGTTTCTATGCTTTGCTCTGTCTACTTAATGCTTCTACTAATGTATTTTAAAAGTACCTTAATTTAGGACTTTTTTGTTCTGTTACAAACAAAAAGGAAAAGAAAAGAAAAAAACCCTCCATAACAAAAAACAAACAAACAAACAAACAAAAAACCTTACCAAACTGTTATCACACTGAAACATGGAATTTGGGGTAACCTAAATCTGTGTTCATGGGCCACAGTCACTCATATTTAGCTCCAGAAAAAAAACTCTCCCTTATCCCCTTTGATGTGACATCTGTGGCTTCACATCAATATCTCACCCCCTTTGACAGCCCAAAGCCATGTGTCCAGGTAATTTCTAAATGTCAGGAGCCATAGCAAAAAATAAAGCCAGCGTGTTCTTGAGCGCATAGTATTTGACCTATGAATCCCCAGTTTCCCGGGCTACATGTTTTTCTCCTGGTTTAGGCTGCAGATCTACACTAAGTTCATTCTTGCTCAGCATCTCTGCAGGCTGATGTGCCCTTGGCATGGTGATATCACAAAGTATTGATTCTTTAGATTGATAAGACTGAATCTGGGCAGAGACAGAGAGCAGCCCACAGTGTTTCCATTATTAGTCTCTGGGTATTGTATCTGGAAACAAAACAGAGACAACTCATTGGCCTAGAGTAAATATTAGCATTGTGTATTACTATCTTCTTGGACAATCTGAGCAAGCTTTAGAGCTGCTGGGGCGGGAAGGGGTGGGGCTATTCCAGGCTATAGTGATCTCTCCCTGGCTCTGGTGCAGATGCTGCTTCTTGAAACTATGGTGCATGGCTGATGATGCTAGGGGCTGGGTAGAAAGATGGATTTCCTTGCTCCGAAGGAGATAACTCGTCCTAATTAAGAGAAAAGTCCAACAACAGATAGCATCTTAACAGATGCTCCGAATGAACATAGGACGACGCTGACCTGGGTACCAGTGAAGAGAGCTGCAATGTTTCCTAGAGGATCTTAGCACTTTAATGAATATGTAGAAATCCTTGTTAATTAGCACATCCATTGCTGAGATGCAGATATGGCTGCTCACTCCAGCTGCTTGCTCTAAGGACTTTTAGCTGTGTCCTAGTTTCCAAGGCAATTGTCCCCAGAACGCTCCTCATTTATTAATTGCTGCTAGGGTAAGGGTGCGGAGATTCTTAGTAGGGACTCCAGGAAACTAAACCCACCTGAATAGGGAGGAAAAGCTTCAAGGACCATAGACCTCAGCGGGGGAAAGAAGTGATCACGACTACCCAGAATGCCTCTTGGTCTCATCACGGTCTTTTCCGACCAATGATGTGGGCTCATCTGGAACCCTAGGACCTCAGTTTGGCTTTGATTGATTAAAAATAGGAAGGGTTATTTTGTAGCTGAAATCTACCATTTGATAGAACTGGGACACGAATCATTTCCTTCAATTGTCCCAGCACCCCAACTGAAGACTGAGATGCTCTCATTATCCCAGAACCGGAGAACTAAAGTGGAGTAATATCAGCGCAGCTCTCCCAGTTCACTCAGCAAGTCAGAACCAAGTCTGCCTCATGGTCCTGCCCAGACATACCACATAGACCACTTAAGAAAGATTGTGACTCTCTCTTCCAACTCTCTACCCTCCCCGTCTCCAATGGCTAATCCCCAATACTGGGAAATCAGGATTTTTGTTCCTTCTAGCTTCTAGAAAACAATGTCCGAGTTCACAGCCCAGCATCTTTGCATTTGCTGTTTGCTTCTTGATGTCCCTTATAAAAACACATCAAAAGATGATTTGGTGAGCCTCAAAAGTCACGATATAGCAGGAATCTACAGACTTGGGGTTGAATCGATGCAATCAGTTAAATTTTGTAAATGAGGTGTTATTTGAGCACAGACACTGAGTTAAACATGGTCTAGTGTTGTGCCTGTACTACAGTGGCTGAACCGAATAGTTAGAGTAGAGACCCTATGCCCACAGTGTTTAAATTATTTATCACGTGAGCCTTAACAAATTGCTCACTTACCCCTCCTTAAAGGGAGCTGACTCTGATTTATTATTTACTATTGATTAGAGCCTAGGTATTTTCTACTCTGTTAAAGTTAATGGCAAGCTTGTAGCCTGACAAAGAGATGCTGTTAGAAAAGAATCTTGAAGTTACAGTTTTATTACCTTGGAAAATCACCCAGCTTTGTATCTAACTTAGCTGTCTCTTCTCAGCAGCAATTTTATGACAGACTATATAAGATCGCCATGCTCATATTCTCTTCTGAATGGTTTTGCCAGCCTAGTGGTTGTCTCATTAAAAAGTTAAATACAATTGTGATATATGTGAGTTTTATCTCATATTTTTTCTCACACATACATTCTCTTTCTCATACACACACGTGCATGTGTGCAATACAAGACAGAGAAAGAGAGAGGAGAGAAAGACGAGAGAGAGACAGAGGAACAGAGAGAGAGAGAGAGAGAGAGAGAGAGAGAGAAAATCTGATTTTGACATGCTTCTTCTGCCATGTTTAATTACTCATCCCTACTTGGTCCCTTTGTGCTGGTCTCCTAGATGTGCAGACTCCTAGATGATGTCAGGCCTACATCCCATCCTGCTTCCCGGCTTCTGTTCCTGGACATTCTGAGAGTACTTCCTCACAACTTGAACTCAATTTGTGAGTGAAGCAAGTCAAATTTCAGGCCTAAGATGTCTGGCGAGGAGCAAGAGGGTGTACCTGTGTTCTTAGGTTGGTGTTCCCTCAGTGACAATCATGTAGCTCTTATTATCTTCAGAGATTAGTGTAAATTTCGGACAGGCAGTGTTCTTGGCAACTTTAGAGACTTAGCCTTCTGGAGTCAACTCCTTCAGCCTTTCAAGGAGCTTTCTTCCTGCCCTCCTTTATCCTCACCTGTCACGAGGGAAAGAAATGGACCCACATTTGCTGTCACAGAAACCTTATTTTTCTTGGGGACTGCAGGGCATCTTGTATATTAAAAAAGGTCATTAACTCTTAGACTCTGTCTGACTCCGGGCTCTTCTTTCTGGACTTCAGACAAAGTTTGAGAAACTGTCATCTGAGTGATCCCTTTAGTCTATGTGAGACAGAAATGAGATGAGACACAGGGAAAGTCAGAGAAGGCCTCGGAGAGAAATGCCATGATGTCAGAGAATGCTTGTCTTCTGTTTAGAAGTCACCTGTGAGGGACAAACAGGGAGAAAAACAGGTGTTTGCTCGCTGCCCCCAACTCTATGAGTTTTTGGATCCTTGTTAGAGAAGGACATGTGTGCAGGAGCTAAGGTGAAGAAAGAACAAAGGCTAGGATGGAGCTTGTGGCACCTGGCCTGGGTACCATCTCCTTGTAATCTGATGCACACAGCTGCAGGCTCACATGTCTGAGCAACCACTTCTAATACAAGTCACAGATCTCAGATCTAGGCACTCATGGTTGGGCTCTGGGGAGAAAAGCTATGTGTGCACTGAGCGGAGCATTTGTGGAAGGAACTCTCCCAGCACAGGTCAGAAAAGCAACAAGGCGGGGCCTCATGTTGAGCAGATGCTTATGCTATAGATGTGGCATAAGTTAGAACCATCTTGGAGGGTAGGCTGAAGCTGGGGAGGGGAGGGCATGATACCCTGCCCTGGGCACAGATGAAGAAAGGAGACAACAGAGCAACTGAGGAAAATCCTTTGCTAACTGATTCTGGGTTAGAGCAAGAGAAAAGTCCCTTTAGGACATTTAGACATCTAAGTTAGAACCCTAGAACATAAAGAAACGACACCAAAGCATTCTGCTCATCTGCCCTCTGTAGACTAGACCAAACCAAGAGTGAGAAGTCTGTAAGTTGATTAGAGTTGGTCAGCTTTGCAAGCATGGGAGACATAGCATTGGAACCATCACTCTCCCTTTAGCTCAAAGTGACAGGCAATGCTATTCATGAGTTTATTTTTCCAACAAAGGTGACAGTAAGTTTCAGAATGTCTTAGTTTTTTATGCTGATAGAATTAATTGCTTGAACTGGCTCTTGGGTCAAAATATACTTCTCTTTTTTGGCTAAGAACACAGATACATTTTAGAGGTTCATCTCTTTGGGTTTTTTTTTTTTTCAGGCTGAAAGGAAACTCAGAAGACTGTACGTTCCATGTGAAGTAAGTACTTCTACTTGCATCTGATGAAACTTCATGTGAAAGACAGGATGGGCAAGCAGCCCATTAGCAACAACTCTTGAGAATGCTAGGAACAAATGCATTACCTGGAGATGAAGGAAGGGCTTTTGCTCTGATCGTTCACACTGTTGTCTCTGGAAGGGAAATGATCCACTAAGGTCTTTGCTACACACAGCTCCAGCCATGCTGAACAAGGAGAAGATGTTGTAGGCTGCACTTTAATGATGAATCAGAGGTTTGCCTCTCAAAACCCAACAGAGTCACGGTGAGTTAATACATCCATAGCAGGTGGCTCACCATCACTGCTTCTCCGACCCAGGCTTCCAGGAAAATGACTGGAGTGCCCCAGGATGGTGTGCTTTGAAGCATCGCTTTCTAAACGACTAGGACACAAAACCACCGTGGCCTCAAGTTTCAGCAACCCTGAAAAACCTGCTCAGGAACTTTAACTCTCTTAGTGTCCATGCTACTAGGAATGACTTCATCTCTCTTGTTTAAGAACTAGAAGTTCCAGAGATAAGTATATCTTGTTGCTGCTGCTGAAGGTGAGTCAGTTGGGGATGCTACTCAGGGCTTCAGTCACTGGTATTTTGTGAAGGAACCACCAAGATAAAAAGATTTTTTTTGGAAATGTGTGTGATTCTCAGGAGAAAAAGAGAACCCAAACTTCTACTCAGAAACAAACAAACCAACCAACAGGAAAAAAAAAAAAGAACATAAAAATGTAAACAAAAACTTCAATTGAGCTGTGAAATCCAGTCCCTCCTGGGAGAGAAAAGTTGTGAAAAGTGAGCACGGGACTGAGCCCCCAAGGTCCAGTTGAATAGTGGAAGGAATGAGTATGAGCAAAGAGGTCAGGAACATGAAGGGTTCATCCACTGAAACAGTTTACCTGAGCTAATCGAAGCTCACGAACTTCAGCTGGACTGGGAAGGAACAAGCGTAGGACCAAACTAGTCCTTCTGAATGTGGGTGACAGTTGTATGGCTGGGGCCAACTGAGGGGCCATTGGCAGTGGCACTGGGATTTATCTCTACTGCATGTACTGGCTTTTGGGATCCTATTCTCTTTGTATGTATACTTTGCTCAGCCTAGATGTTGTAGGGAGGGCCTTGGACTTTCCACAAAGCAAAGTGCCTTACTTCTTTTAGGATTAGATGGGGGTGGAGTGGGAGGGTATGTGGAGGGAATGGGAAGAGAGGAGAGAGTGGGAATTTGGTTTGGTTTTTTTTTAATAAATCTAATAATAAAAATAAATAAATAAAAGGTGAGAGTTCGAAAGCTATCCTTCTGTTGTTCACTATCTGCTCACTGGAAGAAACAGAGACCATGGTGGGCTCAGGTGTGAGCTGAGGGAAGTTCACACCTGGAGGTTAGGTGTATAAGTTCATGTGTCGAGTCCCACTCTTAACCACTCTTCTAGAGCCTGGAACACCTGCCCAGTGCTATGTATATTTTCCCTCCAGATCCATACTCCCAGTCCTCACAGCCTACTTCAAAGTCACTGTCATTTCGCCCTGTCTAGGCAAGTACCACGAGTTACTCAGAGATTGAAGCCTGGTTGAGAAGCTGGAAGTGCAATGATACCCAAAGGGCACTTTGGGGTCTAATTTGGGATAGATAAGGACTGATGATGTCACTCTTCCGAGTTCCTGCACATTAGAGTCTTACATCAAACCTTGCTTACTCAGTTATCTCAATCCGATCCCGTAACTTGACCTCTTCTGTTCTTGTCATTTATGCCAGGAAGACACACAGCCCCAAAGATCTAAATGAGTAAAATTAGCACCCTGGGCCACCAGAGAATAGGACAGGAGGGTTGATACATGGAGGGGGATGTCAGGGAGCAGAAACTGGACTGCAGGTCATTGAGGCTCTAAAACATGGGGTACCCCTTGTATACTGTATCTAATTACACCGAGCTGTATAGTCCCATATATTCTTTTTCTTTAATATTACATTTTATTTACTAACTATGTGTATTTGGAATGTTGCATTCACTGAACATGTGTAGTGGTCAGAGGACAACTTATAGGAGCTGGTTCTTCTCTTCAGCACGAAATACAGGGATTTAGCCCAGGTCCTCAGACTTGGCAGCAAGCGCCTTTCCTCACCACATCATCTCAGAAACCTGATGCTCTGACTGTCGTTCTTGTTAGCCTTCCCTTAAATGAAATGATGCCCACATAATTAGTTTGGACCATTTTATGTGGGATGACTGCACGAATTTGGCTAATTTGAAATTCTAAATTTGAGTAAATGGTATGATAGTCAATCTTTAGAATTTTACAGCCATTTCACCTGGCATGGAAGAGATGCCCGTGAACTGCTGGGAGTCATCTGGATGTTTGCATGCTTGGAGGATTAGAGATGGCATCAGAGGAGATAGCAGGGCCTTGGAGCTCAGCCACATCTGCCGTCCCTCATATTCTGTGCATTGATTTGGAAGAGACTCCTGAATCTCTCAGCCCCTTCTTTGGATGAAGGATGTGTGGTTTCAGTAAGCTGAGAAGATGGGCTATTGTATCGAAGAGCTCCATAATGAACCGGCAAACAGAGATCACTGAGTTACCGTCAGAGTGATGGTTCACACAGAAAGCACTTCACTTTCTCTAAATGAGGATCAGCTGCAACTCTGTGGCCCCACACCCCCCTGCAAACATATCCATTCCCATTTTCAAGCCTGCTTTGAAGAAACTGAAGCCTGGAGCAGGTTGAAGGGAGTCAGCAAGTCTGTCCCTCCCATTCTCACTCCCATCTCTGGAAAACTCTGCAGAGGGCTGAGTGACAGCCACGCATGCTCCATCCTTGAACAGATGTACAGCCTGGTGCTCCGCGGCCTGCAACCACAAATCCACACAGAACCACCAGGGACAACGCCTGTAGTCACTGGTCGCAGCTGCTTCCTTTCCATGGATCCCCATATTACTCGTAGGGAGTAGACTGGTAACCAAGCAGATCTTCCCCTTAATGTAAGACACACCGGGAAAACAAAAGGCAAAAAGGCAAATGAGGAGCTGACGCCCTCCCGAACAGAGCCTGCCACATGGTCTGCACGGATTTCTCAGTCTTAACGTGCCCTGAAGCAGATGGCATTTGTTGGGCACAGTCAGATGCACCCAGACGGCTCATATGGTTCGTTCCAAATAGCCTGCCTACTTGGAAATGGAAAAGTTCCCTAGAGATGCCAGTGTGGAAGGGTCCAACCCTCACCTAGCCCCACAAATACAGCATGTGTTTGCTCTCCCATTTCTCTGAGCTCTGAGCTGTAGCTGCAGAAATAACAGTTAAAATAGAGCGAAATATTCATGGACTGATCAGGTAGGTAAAAACAGATGATTGGTTTTAAGTACCATGGAGGCCACGTGTGCGCCTTGAGAGGAAGGCGAGGGATTCTTCACTAAGTGTGTTAGCAGAGATCTCCCAGAGGAGGTGGCCACTGGCTGGAATCACAAAAGATGAATGAATCAAAGAGTAGGGTTGCCTGACACCCAAGAGGATGCTGTTCCAGTAAAGGGAACATCATAGCAAAGACCCAGAGACACATGTAGAAAAAATGCTGGCTGTGGTAGCTGAGATTACTATTGAGCAAGTATTCCTGTCCTCTTTGCTCCTCTAGGAATCTCTTAGACTGCAACTTGACTTTGGACTGGGAAGACAACTTCCATGTGAGTAAACATGATGTCAGCAGAGGTTTAGTGCGAGCTTGGGTATCTAGACTTTACCTTTCCACATCACTTGTGATGACATCATGCCCGGGGAAGCTTACATGTAATAGCCAAGAAGTGTGTCCGGACTAGACACAGACTCAACCTCAGTTGAGCTCAGCCCAGACTCCCAAGCTTCCAAGGCTAACAGACCAGTGTTCTTGTTGTAGCAGATCAGTGACCTCTGGGCTTGTTTTGCTATTTAGCTGTAGTGGAAACCCAGGCAAAGAATGGGGAGAAGGAAACTGGAGAAGGAAGGAACTACCTCAGCCGAGGGAAACTGCTACAGCAAAGGAGAAGGCAGACGAGGCTCAGAATCATGAGGTACAGGCTTCCCTTTGGTGACCACTTGGCCACTCATGCCTTTCACCTGGCGTTGGTTTGAACAAACAGCAACTGTTTAGCAGACTGACAGATCAGGGATCCCAGGAAATAATAAGCCATGCATGCAACAGAGACTCTCTGCATCTCTGGATTGAGTAGGCCCCACAGACAAAATTCCAACTAAGACTATGGCCTAGAAATGTGTTCAAGTTCACAGAATAGACATAAAATGTACCCAGTTTAATAAATACTTGGATTAATATGAGTGGTGAGTCAGGATTCGTATTTGAATTATATTTAGTATAAACTCCTCAGACTCAAGAAAAATGAAATCACTAGCTATTATTGTGCACAAGGAAAGGCCCGGTTACTGAGATCAAAAATATGTTCCCAGTAAACACTTACTTAGCACTCATTGTGTGTACTGCATTGGCAGATCTTGAAAGATAAAGGCAGACTCTTCAAATGGCCTTTTAGAAGTAAGGCTATAAATGCAATTGTATTTTAGGCATATTGTCATCATAATGCACTATTGAGCCAACCTCATAATGGCCAATGCTAGCTCTTCTCTGTGTCTCTAGATTTTCAAACCTCCAAGGGTCTCAGTGCCACTGAGGATACTTGGAGGGACATGCCAAATGAAACAGCAGCAGCAGCAGCAGCAGCAGCGGCATCTCCTGGCAAGGCTGAAGATAATTTGCCTTGCAGTCTCTCCAGAGTCTATGCAGAAGCCTCTGTGGAGAAGGAAGTCAAACACAGTCTGAGGAAAGACAGCCAGGATTGAAGGGGCTGAGGGAGAGGGGCAGAAGATGGTGGTATGTGGCGGGGCAAAACACAACACACTGAATTCTTTGGAAAAGGTGATTTTTACCTTCCTGTCATCTCAGGGGCTGGTGACTGTAGTCAAAGCAATACCACACGGGTCACAAGGCCTCATTCGAAAAGGAGGTAGAGTTTCCGTGTGGTTCTCTTGTGATACCTTCGGAGCTCTGAGACACAGCTAAATGACCTGCTTACAAGGTTGCATGGAGTTCCAGAGCACTTAGAGAGCTCGTAGGTGCATATCTGGACCCCAGTTTCAGCATAGCTTCAGGTAACAGCTAGCATCAACTGCCAGAATTTTAACAGCTCTGGGTGGTTCTGGCCGGCAGGCCCAATATCTTCAACCTATTCATATTGTTGGTAAGAAAACCCTGTCCTCGTTTGCTTTCTGCTGTTGTTATAAACACTATGTCTAAAAGCCACTAGGGGAAGAAAATTCTGATTTCAGCTTACAGTCAGTCATGAAGGAAAATCAGGGCAGGGACTCAACACAGACACCTGGAGGCAGGAACCAATACAGAGACGATGGAGGAAGGCGGCTAACTGGTTTGATCTCCATAGCTTGCTGAATTTGAGTTCTTATACAACCTAAAACCATCTGCCCAGGACTGGGTCCACCCATATTAGACCGGGCCCTCCTGCATCACTAATAGAGAAACCACAGCCACGCCTGCAGGCCAGTATGATGGAGACATTTTCTCAGGTGAGGTTCCCTGTTCCTATGTGATTCTAAGGTTGTAACAAGTTGACAAACAAACAACCACCAACCAACCAACCAGACAGACAAAATATCCAACTAACCAGCGCTGACCCTGATGATTAGAAAGGGACAATCATCTCTTTGTGCCCCTTCAACCACCCCCCAAGCCTGGCATGCTGCACCCGTTGTAGGGTACTTGTCACTACAGCAATAGATACTGAAAGAAGAATATGGTGGGGACAGCATCTCAAGTATTTTCCTGTACCTTTGGGAGTGAATAACTAATCACTCCTCAGCTCCACACAAGGAGGAAGAATTCCTACCTTCCAGTCCTCACTCTGGCAGAGAGAAAAGCAAATGAAAGGTACACAGGTGTGTTCTGTTGCCCAGAGCCAGTGTGGTGCTCATCCGTTCAGAATAGCGGTTCTCAACGGAGGTGATTCTGTCCTCCAAGGAAAATTTGGCAAAGTTAAAGACACTTTGGAGCATCCCAGGTTGGGGAGGCTGTGCTACTGCTGTCTAGAAGGTAAGGGCCAGGGGTGCTATCCTGCCTACGGCTGCCAGTAACAGGTAACCATCCACTCCACAATGTCAGCCATGCTGAAACTGAAAAATTCTACATTAGAAGCTAGCAACTACCAAGCGTCGAGCACTTTGCTAAAAATATACCATTTACAGAGGAATGATACCTGGGCCAGGCAGACAAAATGATGGCAAGGTATGAGGGAAGCCCCTTGCTGCTTTTTCAGGCAATAAATGAAGTTGCATCTGCAGGCTGTCTAGCCCAGGGTACCCAGCCCACACACCACCCTTTCTGAACCTGCCTTCTCCAGCAGGTTCCCTTTAAAGTGGCATCATTAGCCACCTGTTCTCAGACTCACTCCGGAGAACTACTTCTTTTGCAAAACATATATATTCATTAGTAGATTTTAGGATTGTGTGTCTGCTGCAGGTGGCCAGGAAACTCGCTGTAGTGAAAACATCTAATTTCTGTGTATCACTCACTTGCTTCATTGTCAGAAATCCAACGGAGGTGGGGAGGAAGAGGACACTGTGACAGTCGACTCCTTTATTCCAGGACAATTGAAAAGGATGCACCTGGTTCTGTGCCGGGGGCTGGCAGTTGGAAAAGAAGGAGACACCGTCCTCCAAACTGCTAGGGTGTTTTCGCTTCGCGTGGCTGGCTGAGTCTCCTTCAGCTAGATTTACGCCCTGTTTTTCTTCTGTGTGAGGAGAAAGTGCCTGAAAGTCCCCTCCCTTTCCAGGCAGGGCAGATTTTCCAGGCTGATTTATGGGCCTACTCATGCGACACTCTAAGATGTTATTTTGCATGATATACCCTCTGTGCGGCAGGCAGCATGGTCAAAGGTGCCCAGCTGGAACTGAGGATAGAGAGGCTACGTGTATTCCCAACTGACTTCTGGAGGAAGGGCGTCCCACGGGGTTGAAAATCATGACCAAACAAGATAGAAAAGGAGGACAATAGATGGCCAAGACTGCCAATGTTTCTCCGAAGTGACAGTGGCCTTTTGTGTCATCAGGCAATACAGGAGAACAAACTAAGGACATAAAATACCATATGGAAAACATAGCAGAGAAACCCGACGGACACTAGACCTGCTAGGCTTCAAGGTCAATATCCACGGTGATCTACCAGACAGGTTCCCCCGGAGAGCGTAAGGAAGATAGCTCCATCTTTAAGGGTCCCACCCACATCCCATAATCCAGTCTTCATCATGAGAAAGCTCGGAGGCAAATGGCAACTGAGAGTCCTCCAGTTCCCCAAGACACCTCACTATTACTTCAAAATTCTAGGCCATCCCCATCAAGGAAACTCTAACAGACTGTCACAGCCAAGAGGAGCCTGAGGAGATGTGACTGCCTGGAACGGAAGGTCCTGGATGAGCTTCAGAATCAAGAGAAAGACACTAATTGGCAATTAAGGAAATCTGAGTGAACACTAACATCAGTTAATAATAACATATTAATACCAACTCACTGATCATATCAAAAATTTCCTGTCTATATTAGGTGGACATAACAAGGAAACTGGAATAGGGTTTAAGAGAATTGTATGTACTGTCATTTGAAAAAATTTTATAGGTCTCTTACTTTCTTTCCTGTTTAAATAACAAAGGGAAACAAAAGCGTCCACAGTGTTATCTTCTTCACAGAGCTGCTAATAACATGGTCTACAGCTATCTCTGCACTTATGAAAATTCACATATTTTTAACAAACACACTAAAGACGGAGTTATTCTTTGCTGAGAGGTGTGAGCTTTTTTGTTTGTTTGTTTGTTTTGTTTTGTTTTCCAACTCTCTTAAAAGAGGCTCCCTGGCCCTCCTTTGCAAGTCTGGCAAAGTTTTGTACCCAAGGGAAGGCAAGTAAATGTAAGATATATGTTAGAACCTCAAGAAAGCCACCCTTACAAACTAGCCTAGGCCAAGGCAAAATGCGTGTTTCAAGAGGACATCTGCTAAGCAAGGACCAGGTTAGATGAGAACAAAGGATATGCCATTCTGCGGGAGGACCTGGCGTGGACCCCAACTGCCCCGGGGTTCAGGGTACTCAATTCACAAGGAGCTCTTTGGACTCCTGCAGATTCTGCAGTTTAGCCAGCTCCATCACCAGGATAGGGACCTGGGATTCAGAGGGATACAAGTTAAGTCATAACTTAGTACTTGGTGGAGTAGTGTCGGAACCTCCAAATCTAGCTACCTTCTGCACATTTGGGCGGAGTCAAATTCTAGGCATGAGGAAGACAAGACAAACGGATGTGTAAGCGCCTGCAGATTTTCCGCTAGAGCAGCATTTGCTAACCAGGCGATGTGCATTCTTCTTCTAGTGTCTCAATATCTGAGTGAGGCAGGCAGCCCCGTGTGCGTCCTGGGGAGCCGCAGGGCAAATGGTATTCAGCTAAGGACCATAACTTCTAAGCCTCTAGCTTAAGGCCCCATGGCCTCGGAGAAAGCCCAGTGACTGATGGGATGCTAAGATCCCCTGGTTCCGGCCTCAGAGGTCCCATTCAGTATGTCTAGTTTATAAGCTGAAAGTTGATTTCAAGTATCTCAGTTGAAATCAGATTTAGAAATTATCAAGATGGCCAGTCCCTTCTCGATTTAAGTTTCTAAGAACAAATGATTAGCAAATTAAATCCCTGTAATTAATCTTCACAAACCCCACTGTAATTCCAATGGGCCTCTTCTGGCATTCTTGCTAGCCTTTCCTTGGAGATTCAGTCTCTCTCTCTCTCTCTCTCTCTCTCTCCCCCCCCCCCCCCTCTCTCTCTCTCTCTCTCTTTGTGTGTGTATGTGATATGTCTGCATGTATGTGCATGTGTGTGGTTGTGTATGTGTGTGTATGAATATGTGTTGTGTTGTCAGTGTATGTGTTTGTGTGTATGTGTGGTATATGTTTATATGTGTGGTGTGTGCGTATGTGTGTATCTATGTTATGTGTATATGTGTGTTTTTGTATGTGTGTGTATGTGTGTATATATGTGAATATGTTTTTGTGTGTGTGTGTGTGCATACATGCACATGCGCTTCTTGTGATTTCAGGAAAGCATCAGCAGTTCAAATGAGAAGCATCTCTGATTTTTCTGCCCATCCCTTATGATACAAATGAGGTCTGAAGTCCTCAGTATAATGGGCGTCTTTAAGAAAATGGTAAATTTGAAGACAAAGAAAGACTTGTTCAACTGGACATGGTGGCACATGCCCAGTTTGTAATACTAACATCAGGGAAGTAGAGGCAGGAGGACTAGGAATTCAAGGTCATTTTTTACTACATAGCAAATTTGAGGAAACCTGGAATACATGAACTTCACAAAAACCAACCAACCAAACAAACAAACAAGAGTGATAGCAATAAAATAAAAAAGTCATGACCAAAGAGAAGACAATAAGATACAGAAGAAAAGGGTCTATAATCCAAGGAAAGCCTGCAAGTTCTCAGTCCTCAGATTCTTCCCTCTCATTCCTAGGAAGAACCCAACAGTGATGAACCTTGAACTTGGGCGTCCAGGTTCCAGAATGGCAAGACAACACATTTCTGTTACTTTAGTCATCTAGTTGGTATTTATCTCAGCAGCCCCAGGAAATGAGAAAACCTAATAACCTGCAGTCACTTACCAGCTCCTGGTCCTGGAAAAAGCCTGGAATTTCCAATTTCAAACTCTCAAATGTCAGGTTCCTGAAGTCTGTTTGTGCCCAAGGCCTGGCTTGCTGAACCCCAGCAGGGACAGTGGCCCTCCTGGACCAGCAACAGGGCACCTCATGAGAAGAGGCCAGCGCACAATGTTTTCAAGGACTTTGATCCTCCTGAGAGAAAGGGAGTGAAGCAGTCAGCAGACCCTCCCTTCCCATGTCCATGCCTGCTGTGTGTGCTATGTGGTTCATGATGGCTCTGGGGCACTCAGCAGACTCTGAACTTGGTGCCCACTAAGTACAGACAAAGCCTGTTGTGGTCCTTTCTCTGTGGCACAATTCACATACAGAACAGCAGCAAACAGTTCCTTGAAATAAAAGAAAGTGGAAGATTGTTGCCCTCCCCACCCAGACCCCCCAGGGTTTCAGCTATAACACACCAAAAGCAATTGCTTAACAATAAAACCTCACAAGCCTGTGCTGCCCTGACTGGCGGGTGAAAGCTGGGGTGCCTTTTGCTGGGCAGAGAATCAGTTCAGAGCCCCGCTTCATTACTGTGGGGGGAGGTTGTGGCAGACATTGCTGCAGGAACCGTACATTGAGCAGTGGGAGGATCTGCCATGCTATGTGAGAGGGCAGGCACTGGAGGCAGCCACTGGAGACACAGTGAGCACTAAGCCCCTCAGGTGGTTCTCAGGGCTCTTCAAAATTCTTCAGACTTTTCTCTCACGACTGCCTGCTTCAGCGCCAACAATACTAAACAATTGGTTCCTTCCACTTCAGTTCAAATCCTGTTTCTGTCACAGACCTGCGTGGTGACCTTAGTTTCCACTTCTGGATACTGAAGGAGACAAACGTAAACTCTTTGAGGCCGTGAAAGGGATTACGTGAGATAAGTCTCAAATGCTTCATGGTGTCCAATGTTGTTCAACCAAGATGTTCAGTGGGAACAATGATCAGACATCAGTTCATTCATAAATAACCTCGTTTACCAGTATTTTGTCAAAAATATCTGCCAATCAACCGCAGATTTAGTAGCCATCAATAGAGCAGTAATTAGCTCTCTCAATTTAGTTCCCCAACTTCAAAACTCAGTCACAGCACTGTCAAAGATTACAACGCAGTTTCCTGGGGCCAACTTTAAGCTGCAGTCTGGAGCCCTGGTTCTACTAGGAGAGAATTTCCAACAGCCTTAGAGTTTGAAGAAGTAAAGTCAGGTAAGGACAGACACAGTCCTGACAACTTCACCTGGACCACCTCAACATAGTCCTGCCTACCCCTCTTCCACACACAAACACAGTCCTGCCCACCCCTCCTCCACACACAGACACAGTCCTGCCTACCCCTCCTCCACACACACAAACACACAGTCCTGCCTACCCCTCCTCCACACACACAAACACACAGTCCTGCCCACCCCTCCTCCACACACACAAACACACAGTCCTGCCTACCCCTCCTCCACACACACAAACACACAGTCCTGCCTACCCCTCCTCCACACACACAAACACACAGTCCTGCCCACCCCTCCTCCACACACACAAACACACAGTCCTGCCCACCCCTCCTCCACACACACAAACACACAGTCCTGCCTACCCCTCCTCCACACACAGACACAGTCCTGCCCACCCCTCCTCCACACACAGACACAGTCCTGCCCACCCCTCCTCCACACACAGACACAGTCCTGCCTACCCCTCCTCCACACACACAAACACACAGTCCTGCCTACCCCTCCTCCACACACAGACACAGTCCTGCCCACCTTTTCTGTTAGTTCACCCCTTCTCTCCTTCTTGGAAACATGGGATTTCTTAAGCTCCTGGTCCCAAAAGTATTTGTATGTGATTGAATTAACACTGGTACTGTGAGAACAGTGGCCATCTGAAAAGATCATTTGAAGTGATTTCCTTCTCCCTTCTTATTTCAAATAATGGCAGATTGATGAGCAATGTGGCACCTGAGGCTCTGGACGGTCTCCTCCTGCCTTCAAGTGCTTCTGAGACACCGGCTGGTTCAGTCCAGATGAGGCATCCAAACTACATCGCATGGAGGGTCCAGGGCATTCAGGACCCAAGAGTAGGCGTGGATGGGTGTCCCCCCACCACCATGACTCAAGTCACCCGTGTCTTCAGACAGCACAGGACTGTCTTTTCAGCCTCTTCAGCACCTTTTCCCCTACCCACAGCCTGTGGTGACATAATAGCTTGTTTGTCTCCAACTTCTGCCCTTCTCATAGCCCACAAAAATTATAAGCAGTTGTGACCCTTTATTTCATTTTCTAAGGTTAATGGTATATCACAGGTGACCAGAAAAAAGCTAGGTTGCCTGCCCTATGCTTGCAAAGTCATCAGGACAAGGGGGAGTCATCAGTCAGTGAAGAGCTCTGACCTCTTATGCCCCACCAGGACCATTGTCCACAAAAGGACTGCAGGCCAAGGTCAGGAGCTACTCATCCTTTTGGAAGACACCTTAGCTGCTGCTCTACTAACTGTGCCCTGGATTTGGTTCCTGCCCTGGATACTCAGGCTTTAAGTTTGCCTGTCCAAAAGGAAGCCACAAATGCTAACAATGCTGACACATTCCTGAGGCTCTGGCTACATGAAGATTAACAACCAGGGATGGCTTTCAGACTGTGGATTTTTAATTCACTTTCTAATTGATTTACCACCTACTTCTGTAGGCCCTCAGTCCAAACTCCAGGGTCCACCTGATTTGCTACTTCCTGATTCTATTCCCCCGCTCAGTGGATAGCTCTACCATCTTTCAAGTCTCCCAAGGGTAGTTCTGCTGAGCAGTTAGAGGGGAAGGGAATCCCAGTGCTACCCTTTTCACAGGGGAAGCTGTTCTGATTCCTCTGGGGCGATTCACTCAATGTCCCATGCATTCTGACACTTGGCAGATCACACTGCGACTCTTGTTCATGGGCCTCGCTCTGTAGCTCTGAGGGTCTCTAGGGCAGAAGCCCTCTTCTTCCCTCTGTGTCGCCCTTACCAAGGCTATCCTGCTGTGTCCCTGTGCAGAACGTGCTTGTTTGCATGTTCATTGTGCAAACGTGACAGTTGCCATAGAGTTGCAATAGAAGAAGACGGACCAGAACGCTCAGCTAGGAGGTGACAATGAAGCCTCTCTGCCTGCTCTTGTACATAACTACCTCACAGCTTTTTTCATTCATTCGGGTGATATCTGAATATCACCTGTGGAATGAGTTAGTCCTAGTGGTTTGAGCAGGTGACTACCTCTGCTCATTCCAGAATTTCTTTCTGTGATAAATGACAAGCAATGGCTTCATGATTACATTTCTCCTTTTGCTGTAATATTGGAATGGTTTTCCTCATGTATATTTATCATTTATTACTATTACTAGTTTTGAGACAAAGTCTCACTAGATAGCCCAGGTTAGCCCTGAACTCATGATGCCCTTGCCTTTGCCTTCCAAGTACTGGGATTATAGGAATGGGCCACTGTGCTTGGTAATTGTATATGAAACACATTCCTCAAGGATGGGATGCTCTCCCAGGAATAAGAGCACTGTCACTTTGCAGGGGACCAAACTAAGGACTGAGAATCAGCTGCTGCACCAAAGGTTAAATGGAGAGCCAAGGTAAAGACAAAAAGTCTGCCTCTGCCATCTTGAGCTGCTCTTTCCACAAGACTCTGCATGGCCCCTGGTTGAAGTGGCGAATGGGGATTCCACGTCTTGTGTGGTGGTAGGGGTGTCCCAATGGCTACCCAGCATCCCTCCAGAATACGAATGTAGCAGGCTGGACAGCAAGGGAGAACCAGAGGGTGACGAGAGCAAGACTGCAGCCAGTCCACAGCACGGAGTGCCCACAGCACTCACGTGGGAATCTCAAAGTATACTAAGATGTATGGACTTTTCTAGACAATGGGAACCACAAAAACACAGAATCTATTGATGGTGGGATGTCCTTCTTTATATGTGTTGCTTTATTGGTTGATGAATAAAGCTGTGTTGGCCTATGGAAGGGCAGAATAAAACCAGGCGTGAAATCCGAACAGAGATATAGGAAGAGGGTAGGCAGAGTCAGGGAGTTGTAATGTAGCTGCTGAAAAAGAAAGATGGCGCGTCTGGAATCTTACTGACAGACTGCAACCACGTGGTGATACACAGATTAATAGAAATGGGTTAATTTAAAATTAAGAGTTAGTTAATAAGAATCCCGAACTAATAGGCCAAACAGTGCTGTAATTAATATGGTTGCTGTGTGATTATTCAGGTCTGAGCAGTCGGGAAACAAGCGAGTGGTCTCCATTTACAATCTACATGTGCTATCTGGAAGAAGTCCCAGGGGTAATGTGTCTCACTCATCCTTCTTACAAATTGAGACCCAGAGACAGCATGTGCCTTGTGAAAAGTCACATGAGTTCTAATCCAGACGATCTAAGTATGGAAAGAGATTGGCCTACAGGGAGAAGCTCAAGGTGGATGATGTTGATCTGGTAGGCATAGAGTCGGTGTGCTTACAGTGATCAAAGCAGATACCCATAGAAAGTGGCCCCCAAAGTGAGGCAATTGGAAAGGAATGGCCCATCATCCCCTAAGCTTTATCTGCGCCCTACTCAGAATCAGGTCTTGCACCAGGTGCACCAGGACTTAGGCTCTTTTGGTCCTCTTCACAGCCCAGAAAGGAAAGGATTAGGAACTCTGTTGAGATGGAGATTGATGCTTTAGAGAACTTTGATAACCTTCCTCAGTGCGCACGAACTTGACTTTGAATGAAGTTCGGTAAGGTCCCCCAAACTCAATCTCTTCCTGTTCAACTGAACTCCCTAAATTTAACATGCTGCAGAAGTTTGGAATGAAAGGACACTGGAAGTCTTTCACCTGTGCGTAGCTAGTTTTTCCTCTCACCTTTCCGTACTTGTCTGTGGAGGAAGGGCAAAGTGACCTCTCTATAGATTTTTCTCACCATAAAAGGCAATTAAGCTCCCTTGGGAGCTGTTTAGATCAGAAAATCCAGCTTGTACTCTGGGAAAGGCGTGCAGGTCAACAGAGGTAATCACAGCTTTTGAACTCCTCCATCCGCTCTGCAGCATCCATGATAAGTAGGCCAAGTCTGTGACCACAACACTTCTTGTCCACTCATGACAGACAATTTTACGGTGGTAAAGTTTTTGT
The DNA here is from genome assembly GCF_018167655.1 of Microtus oregoni. Classification (NCBI taxonomy): domain Eukaryota; kingdom Metazoa; phylum Chordata; class Mammalia; order Rodentia; family Cricetidae; genus Microtus; species Microtus oregoni. Next base: position 26,203,503 of record NW_024543087.1, on the reverse strand, counting down.
GTTTTAATAAATAAAGCTTGCCTGAAGATCAGAATGCAAAGCAGCCACACTAGTTAACCATAGTGGCTGGGTGGTGGTGGGTGACCCCTTTGATCCCAGCACTAGAAGGGACTGTAAGACAGAAGGAGACAGTTCTCAGCTCAGTCTCAGTCTGAGGATTTGTGGAGGCAGGTTCGACCATTTTCAGTCTGAGGTAGAGGTCAGAGCCAGTGGCTGGCTGCTTTGCTTTTCTGATCTTCAGCTTGAACCTCATTATCTGTCTCTGGGTTTTTATTATTCATGCTACATCTGGAGCCCAATGTTTGGGATATGAATTCACTAAAAAGCCATTTCCCCGTGACTTTACATATGGAAGCATACAGATTTTGAACGTGGCATTTTTTCTATCTGTAAAACATTAGCATATGTAAACTTCACTGAATACACAACACATCTTCCTGTTCCATGTAAGGCTGGGCTTCAGACTATTAAAGAGCTCTTCCTCTGGGGCAGGGCTTTGTATCCTTCGCCCCCAGCCTTTTCCCTGACTTTGCATTGATTCTGGTTTCTCTTGAAGTGCCACTACATAGTATCCCATCCCTCTGTGTTTTCTCCATATCTCTGCAGGTTCTGCTTTACTGTCTGCTGATGGTCCCTCCACAGCCCCCACTCACCCCAACTTAGGGTTGAGACATCTCAAGAGATAATCTGTCCATGCTTTGGCTAAGGTAGGGGTTCTGTCCCTGCTTTCAAGGCCCTCTATGTCCCCATATGCTTCCCTTTGTCACGGTGCTATCTTTCATTCTCTGCTTATTTTGTTTCTTCACTGCAGAAGCAATAGGAACGATTCATGTCTACACAGCCAGAGCATATTATCAGAAAACACTGATGTACTCCTGAAGAATAAACAAATACAACAACAAATTGGTGAGTCCCAACAAGCCCTGGAGTGGTTAAGAGGGAAGAAACACAGGAGGATTTGCCTTGGATGCTTACTGACTTGGAGAAGTGGAGCCTATGGGCATGGGTCTCCCTTTGGAAGGAGACTGGAGGTGGGGGTGGGGTCATCATTAACCAAGGGCAGATACAGAAACAATATATCATATGCCACATGGTGGAAACATCCGTTACCTTGGCTACACTGTTAGGGTTATGGGATGAAACTAGCTAAGTCACAGGGCAGCGCCCAGATGACTGAGTACCATGGCCATTCTATATGTTGTCAAAGGTCGTCCCTTTGTGTATATGTCAAACTGAAGCCACATGTCTGAGAGGACAGTCAGAGATGTTGTGTCAAGGGAAAGGGACCTTCCCTGTGGTCGGTGCAGCTTGATACTTGATGTTTTGCTTGGTGAGCAGAACCAATGACAGATGTTAAAACTGAGGGTTAGGGTGAAGTGTCTTGTACAATACCCATGTGCAGTTGCCCAGTCTTGAGAGGCTGGGCCAGAAGTGGAGAGGCCAGACACACAGCAGGAACCTAGTTCCTTGTATAGAACCTGAACTTTTAGAGCTAAATGCTTTTTAAGTTAAATAAATTTATTTTTATTTATTTGTTTATAGGGCAAATTGAAGCCTTTGATACTAGTAAACAGTCTACTACAGAGTTACAATCCCAGCCTTGCTGGCCTTTCTCTCTGACTCTGAGCCCGCAAATCTCTACTGCTCTCTAGAGATCCTAATACAGTGTGGGTTCCCTGCAAGCAGAGCCCGAGACAAGCAGCTGGGCCGGGTGATTTATTTGGGGGATGATTTAAGAAAAAAGAGGAGACAAAAAAGAAAAGAAGATAAAACCACTTAGTGATGAAGTTTTGTGGCCAAACTGCAGTTCGGACCTGTAAAGGATGGTTTGGAGAAACACACAAAGTACTCGTCGAAAACGTCCTTCCAAAACAGCAGACTCTTGATTGTCAATCACTTGCATCTCCCCATCCTCGGGTAGCTAAGAGCGACCACTAGGAATCCTCTCCCGGGCATATGGAAGGATGAGTGTGAAGTAAGGGAACTCATGGATGCGAAGGTGTGCTGAGAGTGCAGACCTACCATCGGATGGATGAAAGGGTCCTGCCGCGGAATACTGAAAGGATCCATCTTAGCTTAACCATGAGCCACGGGGATCATTAGGAACTTCCTAGTGGGAAAAATTCAATAAGAGGAACAATCCCTCTGGTCCTCCCCTTCTCAGAAGAAGCCAAAGATGCTGCTCAAAGGTGTGAGTCCCTGTCCTCTATTCTCCCTGCAGGAGCCAGCACCACTGGATCCAAGAAAGACACTTCCAGCTTCAAACAGGTTCAGGCTTTGCATCCTGTCAGAGGCCGTGATAATGCCTCAGCGCTACTCATGCCCAAGCCGGGTAGGTAGGGATGGATTCTAGTTGGCTTTGTCTCTTTAGTAAATTTGTCACTCAGAGTTTTATGGGAGGCGTTATTGCACAAGCAGCACTCCTCGGTATCCGTTAGAAATGAGAAACATTTATATTTAGTGGCATCCAGCTACAGATTCCCCACGACTTTTTCTGAGGTTGCTCCATGAATACAGGAAGCTAAAGGAGGCCAGCATTTCCAGAAAGCCTCCATCCACAACAGTTTTAAGAATTGTGCAGAAAGGAAATCTTTTCCATCCCATCTACATTTAGCTCTCCTAGAGCTCTAGCTTTAGCAAAATTGAAGAAAAGGAAGCATGAGAACCTTGGGAAAGTATTAAATTCATGATTCCAAAGGCTCGCCACGTGACTAAAGGAGGAGGCCTGTACACAGGGAAGCTCCCGCAATGTGTTCTGAGTCTGAAGAATGGATAGTATTGGCTAATAGGGTGGTCTGCATGCTGTTGGTGCTCTCCTGAGAACTGTGGACAGGATCCACGGATGGACGCATTCACTTACTTTCCAGATGCCAGGGAATATTTGTCTGTTGTGGTTGGTCTGGGAACTTACTAGCTCAGGGTCATGAAGACAACTTGTTGCCTTCTAATGAATTTATACCAAGAGCAAGGCCAAGATCCCCGAAGGTAGGCAGAATAGATACCCACAACAATTGCCAAGGTGACTTTTGATTCCCTCAAGTATCTGGGATGGCTTCCGAGTGTGAGGTTAAAGAACAGTAGGTCTGGAATGTGGGGATCCAGGTCTTTCTCCTGACATCTCAGCATTTGGTGAGTACAACTGTTAGGTTTCTACACAAAGTTTCACTAAACAGTGGGCTAATTGCTAAGTCCGTGCGAAGAGTAGTTGGAAAAGATCATCTTACACCAGTTTCTCAGACCCCAGTATTGGCAGGATGGAAAGTAAAGGAAAGAAGTCTCTCAAGCACATGCCACTCCTCTGAATTAGTCCTAACTGCCAAGTACTGACAGGCAGGCCTTACAGCTGCCTTTTCCTCAGAGGTCAGGAAGCTGAGGTCATGGAGGTAAAGTGACTGACCCATTAACACACGACTGTTAGTAGAGCCAGGACTATTTTTGTTTTTTATGGTGTGAGTCTTTGAATAACAATTCACAACTATAAGCCGGGTGGTGGTGGCACACGCCTTTAATCCCAGCACTTGGGAGGCAGAGGCAGGTGGATCTCTGCAAGGCCAGCCTGGTCTACAAGAGCTAGTTCCGGGACACACACCAAAGCTACAGAGAAACCCTGTCTTGAAAAACCAAAAAAAAAAAAAAAAAAAAAAAATTCACAACTATAAAAACTCATCTGAGTCCCAAGAAAATGACATAATTCTCTCCCAATGGGAATTAGCCCAGTGACCTAGTTGCTTTTCACTGGGCCCCATCTCTGAAAGATTCCAGCAATTCAAATCAGTCCACTGAGTCTCAAGCTTTCAGCACATGAACACTTGGGAGAGAAACATACAAAGCAAACCAAGGTACTTGGAAAGCATATGGGACTTAACAGCTCACAGGCAATGTAGTATCATTGTTTAAACGCTGGTATTTTACATCCATTGAGCTGGGTAGAGCCAGCCCAAGCCAAAGCCCACATTCTCTGGAGTATACCAGGGAGTGCATCAGAATTCGTCCCAACTACCCTTTCTGAAGTTTGAGGTGAAGCACAAGGAAAACATGGCTAGAAAGCCTCAGGTAACCTACTTTCTAAAAATGAGTCTAGTAGAACACTGGTTCTATCTAGGTACAAGAAGTCTTGGCTCCCTGAAAGGCATGAAGATGCTTCATAAACTGCCTGTTGCTGGGGCAACAAGAAAGGCTGTGAGTGTAGAATAACAACTAGGATATGGAGAGCCATGTGAGGATCTGTTATCATAGTGTGAGGCTGAGCACGAGATATTGATTGGACAGAGTAAGCTTGCCTTTAACTCTAATGATTCTCTGTTTTCCCCGTAAGAATTAACCCTGGCTCATATTCTCTCTCTCTCACTCCCTCCCTGCCCCCGTCCTTCCCTCCCTCCCTCCTCCTGTCTATATGTATATGGTTAGCTTGCCCCCATTGTCCTTTTGTGAACTTTGTAGCATTTCTTTAATGAAACAAGTTGATACCAACCTGTTTGGAAGAGCTACATACATGATCACTTTAATAAGTTTTTTTTTTTCCTGTGCTGTGGGTAATCTGATTTAATCACATTTTAAAACAAGTTATTCTTCAGGGCAAATGGTTTTTTATTAATCTCAGCAATGATGGATAAAAGGTCAGGTATAAAATATTTCACATGTAGGAAATTGACCTTTAACTTTTAAAAGAGATGTCTGGTGCAAGCAAGCATGGTTATAGAGGGCAGTCTGGGAAAATGTCACACCAAATTGCACAGGTCACCAAGAGCTTTGTCTAAAAGCACAAGAACAGAAAGCAAGCTGTAGGCTCTAGTCAGCCTTGAGCTTTTCCTCTTGGGTCCACGTCATCAGCAGAATGTCACGACGTTCAGGACAACGGCTAGCACCATGTCAACTCCTCCCTTCAGGAAGAGGACAGCTGAGGGAAGAAGATGTGGATGTTGGCAGGTGAGGAAAGTCAATGGACAAGGATACCTACAGGGAAGGCTGGCGAACTGAGTTTGATCCCTGGAACCTATACAGTGGAGGGAGAGAACCCACTCTTTCACATCGTCTTCTGAACTCCACGTGTTAGTGCATACACACACACACACACACACACACACACACACACACACAATTAAATGTAATAATTCCTCTCCCACCAAAAGCTGATGGTCTTTGGAGAAGCCTCTCTCTTAAGTTCTTGTAACTTTGGAAGGAAGAAGCCATAACCCTAAACTTTATATCTACTATGTCTTAGTATACCAATCTCCACATTCTGTAACTAAACAGAGCTGATCATTTGCATGAAGGAAAAGCTAAGACAATGAAAAGATAAACATGGGAAATTCCCAATACTGTCATGGTTACCTTTCTCTTGGTGTTACCCAAGGCAGGAGGCAATAAAGAGCCTTGGCTGACTATAATTAGCATAACAATGATCTTTGAAAGCTTTAGACCAATATGCATGAACTCTGAAAAAAAACGTATCTTCCTGTCTTGCCAACACTCCACCAGAAGCCACCAGTGATGAATTACTAACTCATGAAATGCTACCAACAGTGACAGAGATTTATCTTGTCATAGGAAAGTATTGTTTGGGCAGACTTGAGAAGCTGGGGAGTACTGAGGGCTCAGAAGAAAGATGGCATTGGGGGTAGGGCACATGGAGGGTGAGGACTGTTTGGATCTATTTAAAGAGTGAGGTCTGCCAGTCAATTTTGGTTACCCTGCTCTGAGATGGTACTTCTTGTCTTTAATTCTCAGCTGTAGGGAAGGACTGCAAAGAGGAAGGGAGTATGTTTGGCTCCTGAGAACCTTTGATGTGGGCAAGGTATTTAAAGAAGGAGGTGTCCGTGAGTAACCTGCTGTTTTGAGCAGGAAATATATCCCCTCCCAGACTCTTGTGTTTGAACACGTGGTCCCCAGCTGGTGGCCTTGATTTAGAATCTCTTTATAGAGAATCACTAGGAAAGTGGGTCACCAGGAGAGGGCCTTAAATCTTAATATCCCCGCCTTCTCATGCGATTAGCCACCATGAGTTCTACGCTATGACAGTCAGTCATTCTTCTTTAGCTGGGAGCCAAGATAGACCCTTCCTCTTGTCAGTTTCTTCCTGTCAGCTATTTGGTCACAGCAGTGAGGAAACTAGCTAAGTAACCTGTGACGAGGGAACTTTGTTCTCCACTGACACACAGCACTGACGACACCCTCTGGCAAAGCCACTCTATACTCCTGACCCATCTCATCAATTTCCTTGTTTCTGGACCTTCTCAGTTCTTTAAGCTCTTTATAACCAAAGAAAATCTTCCCTAGTAATGATGCAAGTTGATCCTTTCTAACTTGCCCCAGATATGAGCTGCAGGTTCCCTGCTCATGCGCATTTTCGTATGTTTGCACCCCAGAAGAATCCCCAAGCCTACATTTCTATGGCTCCCTCTGCTGTAGTTTCATGTCTAGTTGATATGATGTGGTCTCAGGACAAACAGGTCCCCTACCTCATTCCTCACTCATTTAAATAAATCTGTTTAAAATACATGAGGTGAGGAGACTTCCACACACAGTCTGGACTGCTTCTTCATGTCGATTAGGAAAGAATAGAACTATATAAATATACATGTACGCCCATGGCAAGGAGGTTTTCTCTGCGGCCAAGCTAAGCACCATTACCTTACAAAAACTTGTTTTTCTTCTTGGGAAAATAGCAAACATTTGAATTATAGAAAGGAGAAACCAGCTGATCAACCCTCCACAGTCCTATAAAGGTTACCATCAGCCTTTGTCCACCTCTGGCACCACATTCTTCCACTATATATAATTTTATATTGATCTTTGCTTTCCTGACTAGAAACATTGTGGGACAGATGCACAATTATATTATCCAATTCATCATATCTACATGTTAAGCAAAATTATTTTAATTATTATAGATGTAGAAAGGTATGATGTCAATTATTCTACTGTTCTATTATAACCAGTTTGTTCTGGAATAATGTTTTTTGTACATTGTGGCAATGTGTCACTCTTATTGGTTTAATAAAAATCTAAATGACCAACAGCTAGACAGGGAGGTCTCTGGGACGAAGGGCAGGGACACCAGGGAATGCAGAGCAAGCAGGATGGACAATAGGGAGATGTGGTAATTAAGCCATAAGACAGAAAATAAATTAGAAATGGGTTGATTTAAGTTATAAGAGCTAGTTAGAAACGAGCCTAAGCTATCAGTTCATAATTGATGGTAAATCTCTGTGTCATTACTGGGGAATGGAGAGTCCCAACAAAAAAGGCTGATTACACTACTTAAATTCTTTTCTTTTATGAGGAACTTATATTACAGCGGCCATGTTTGTATTGAAGAGAGAATATTTCTGGGCATGATGCTTCTTAAAGGCTAGACTCCACATAACTATTTTTAATCTGCAGGTGTAATATGTGTATAGTACTTTTCAAATTGTGTGGAAGATTTGGCAATACCAAGTCTTAGCCCTGCCACGACACTTACTGTATTTGAAGAGCTATGACAAGGACTTTTATCTCGGTACCTGCCAAAGATCTATTCATTATTTTTTGAGAGACAGTATCTTAGCTATTGACGCCAGGAGGGATCTGCTTCTGTATACTGCCTTTGAGCATTGTTGGATGAGGGTGTGAGTTGGAAGGTGTTGCAGCGATTTAGGAAAAAAAAGCATGGGGTTTGTCTAAGAACAGGAACCAACAAGACAATATAGAACACTGGTTAATATTACTGAAGTATTAATTCAACTCATTCTTAGCTGTTCTACCACCAAGTTTCATATTAAATGAAAGAACATTCTTGGTGCATTGTCTCTGGTTTGGACTTTTTGTTACTGGCTACGAAAGAATCTTAAAAATTTATTTTTCAAATTTTTCATGCAATATATTATGGTCATATTCTTTTTCCTCCTCCAAATCCAAGGTCTTTTACTCCGTAACCACACAAAAGCATAACAGTAGCAGCAGCAACAGCAACAACAAAAAATGGGGAGTCCCCTAAAAACATGGAATCCATTTTGTGCTGGCAACTATTCTCTATCGTTCAGCCTGCTTTGGGGTGCAGTTGATATACCCAGTGCCACTCTATTGAATAAAACTGATTTCCCCTCACCCGGAAGCTTTCAACCACAAATAGCTTCTTAATGGCAGAGGCTGGACACAAGCCCACCTCCATCTCTCTGTGTAGAGATTTTATTTGAACTTGTGCAAGGTGACTGCAAGAGCCAGAGGTGGCATCTTTCACACACGACAGAGTTGATGCATGTATGGACTCATGGCCACTGTGACAGCATGCGGGAGACCAGTGCTGAGAAAGCACACTGCTGGTGAAGCCTACTCAGGTGACAGACCTCCTCCCATGCTGGAGTTCTCTCTTTAGTGCCCAGTAGTCAATGTTCTCATTTTCTCAAGCAAAGCATCCACCCCGTGTTGCTGCTAAGAATCGTAAGACGTAAGAAGAGTTAGAAATATTTATGGCTGCAATATCTTTCCACCCTCAAAAGGGGGCTTGGACCAGATCATAAGAGAAAATCAACCCAGCACGCGGTATGCTTTTTTATTTCTCCCTTGGATTTTAATTCAGATAATGTACATGACTTTTTGGGGCTGAGACTCTGGCTCGGGGAAGGGGGATTTTGTGTGGAGGGGTGATGGCTTGAAGACAGAAGCTCCTTTTCTCTTTTTCCACTCACTTGTAATTGATACATCTTGTAACCCACAAATCCCACAGAGGCTTTACAATTGAAACTCGGGGACTCCAGGAGTGATAGCATCCTGACGGATGTGCGCATCTGAGGTACAGGCTGCTTCCCTGTGCACACACTGTTTTACAACCTGCATTTAGGGAAATCTTTTTGTGTGTTTATTTTTAAGGTTCAACAACAAATGACAATAGAGGGCCCTTTCCGAAAGATGCACACAGTTTGATGCCATCTGCCCTAGGAATTTCCTTGAATGCCACTTTCTTCAGGTTGTTTTGACACTCCTCTGAACCACAATCCTGCGAGATGGTCCTAGCTCTGCATCTGTCACTTGGCATCACAGTTGGCTGTGTTTTTATCTGTCTTCTCCACTGGACCCTGAGGTCCTTAGGCAGACACTGCATATCTGTGTTTGTAGCCCCTGGCCTCTGTGTGGCTATCAGGCAGAGACAGGTAGATACTCAGATATTTGCACAGTAACCCTGGGTGGTAGACACACTACGAAGAGATGCGGTGTTTCCCAGCTCAGTGTTCACATCTGGAAGTTGCTTCTGGGCTATGTCCATGTCTGAGCGAGAAAGTCTGTCTGACACTTTTCAAATCCTCGCTGATAGCACACACACACACACACACACACACACACACACACACACACACACTCCGTGAGTCCCCAGAGGCCCCTGCCCCTCCTCCACATGAGGTTCTGGTTCTTTTCCTAAACTGGAGCAAGGTTGGGTTTGCTTTGCCTTTCTGATTGCCCCAGCCCTAAGGGCTTCCCTTCTTCTTTGGGGAACAGGGAGATGAAGCCATGGAGGAAAGGAAAGGAAAGAATACGGGATTTGTGGACTATATCCCTCCAAAGACACACTGGGTATTGATACCCATTGTTAGTACTGTGGAGTGGAAAGTGGGGGCATTTCAGAAGTGATGGAGACCACAACAGGGCTCTCATAAGTGGAGGGAGACGGTTATTGGAAGAGTGAGTACATTATGAAAGTGGGGATCCCAGCACCCCTTCTCTCTATCTATTGCACAGATGTCATTTTCTTGTTATCATACAGGAAAGAAACTCTCTCCAGGTACTGCCCCCTCCCTCTTGAACTTTCTGGCCTCTAGATTCTAAATTTTCAACCTCGAGTCAAACTCGCCTGTGTTGTTTGTGACGTTCCGTGTCTCAGGCTTTCTGTTAAAGTAGCAGGAAGTAGACTGGGACCAACCAAATTCTATACCTGAACTAGACAAGGCTGCAGGGTGATAGCTTTCCATCTCTTGGAAACCAGAGAAACCAGGCACAGTGAAGACACTTGGAGCACCTATTTATATTTATCAATAAAATAGTAGACATTCGGGTAAATGTGCATCAGAACCCTTCCCATAGAGACCAATCCCAAAGCCCATGACAGGTTGCTGTGACATTAGCTACCTGAGGACAGCAGGTTCTCAGTGTGGTGTTCTGCTCCTCAGTTCCTTGCATCCCTGTCGCTATCCTCTCTGGTAACACACACAGCAAACATATAAGGAAAGTTGACTTGAAGGCAGTGCACAGGATCCTCTTCCAGTGTCTCTACTGAGCTCTTCAAGCTGGCTGAGAGAAGAGGGCAGTGGCCGGAGCAGGAACTAACTACTAAGGTATAAAAAGCAGATGGGGCTGGGGGACAGTGCAGGGACTGGCTGAGGTTGGCTAAGAGGAGGCGAAAGAGACGTATGGGGTTGAGATACAGGGTGGTCAGGTAGGAGTCACACAAGATGCAGGAAGAAGGGCTTATTACACATTAAGCTAGACTTACTCTTACAGTAGGTCAAGTTCTAGGACTGAGCCCTGGTCCAGAGACAAACTGTGCTCCACCCACAGGGATCTGCATGCCAAGAGAAGCCAGTCTTTTCCGTAGTAACTGTGGTAGTTTGAATGCAATTAGCCCCATAATCTCATCGCAAGTGGCACTATTAGGAGGTGTGGCCTTGTTAGAGGAAGTGTGTCCCTGTGGGGGCAGACTTTGAGGTTTCCTAAACTCAGGATGCTGTTGCCCTAAGTTGACTTCCTGTTGCCTGCAAGATGCAGGACTCTCAGCTTCTCCTCTAGTACCATGTCTGCCTGCATGCTGCCATGCTCCCCATCATGATGATAATGGATTGAACCTCAGAACTGTAAGCGAGCCCTCTCAACTGAATGCTTTTCTTGTAAGAGATGCCATGGTCATGGTGTCTCTTCACAGCAATACAAGCCCTAACTAAGACAGTAACTCTCTGGTGGTCACCTAAGACATTCTTGACATTTTCCTTTTGTGCTTTGTCATCAAACCTACTGATTTCAGCTCCACACCTCCAAAAGAATGAGGATTCCCCAAGGCTCCCATTATAGCTTTTGGATGCTATTTTTGGGTGGAGTATTACTCCTTGGAATCCCATAAAAATTATCTTAAATCCTATTTTTCTGTCATGCCTGCTCACCTGCCATCCAACAAACAGCAGATATCACCATCCCAGGCTCTCAGGGACCCTGTTTCCCGTTTCTGCGGCCCCTCATTTCTGTCACCTTACTTTGCATTCCTGAAGCTGTTTGTGGCTATGCGTGCACCCTCTGAGATGTTCACTCCTCTCTTTCAGCACAGCTCAGGAATCCAACCATTAACGCACTTGCTTTGGCATTCCATATAACCAAGAGGACACATAAGTGCTCCTCCCACCACATGCACACCATTCTAGTTACACACCAAGAGGAAGACAGGCAATACCTAGTGTGGCCTGCTGATGTGGTACCAGCTTTCCAGGGTACTACCAGCTGAAGTCTGTGTGTTCAATGCCACTGGGAGCAAAGTGTGCCCTGGAGCGTGTGACATCTGTATCTGATAGTCAACAAGTCAATTAGATATCTTGTCACTCTGTCATGTGCTTTATCAATCCTACCACCAGTGACATTTCCCTTCAAGTGAAGATGATTGGCTGTTACTTTCATGTTTGGGTCCAGCGTGGTGGCTGCTTCTGATTTCCTGTTTACCAATGACAACTATAATAACTCTATATGAGGATAAACCCTTACTTCTCCAATGCCCCGAGTCAGGGTTCTCCAGGCAGACAGTTGTCCTGGCAACACTGTTCCTCTGGGTGCAGTTGTCAAGAGTCTTTGCTGGCGTGCCACATGCAGGATGACTAAAAGGCAGTTGGGCATAAGAGCTGTCAGAGCCACTGAGATGAAGGAAGGAGGAACGCATCAGCGCCCACAGCCAGACTCGAGCATACTTCAGGCTCGACGATGACACTTTCAGACATGAATGCATCTCACAGTGGGACAAGGACATTTGTTTAGGACACTAGAACACAGTGTTCAAAGAGTTCTGGGACTACACTTGCAATAAATAGAAAAGCCATAAAGCAAGAAGACAAGGGTTTGAAGCGGAAGCCTTTTTTTCTCAGGTGACCGGGTTGCCACTTCTGCAAAGCATTGGTAGAAAGCTTGCCCAGAGCAGGTTTCAAAAGAGCAAGGCAGTCATTATTTGAAACAGACAGAGGGAAATTCCTTGAAGGGCTTGCACCTTTGCTTATTATTCAAGTGATCTATAACCATGCTAAGGCATGTGCTCTGAACCTCCCTATCTCACCGCTTCATTCCCCCAACAAGACTTTGCGGTAGATGCTATTGCTGGCTCCTCTGCATCCACTTCCCCCTTCCTTCCTAGTCAGATCCTAGTTTGTTCTGCAGCCAGCTCACCTCTAATCTCACTGGAGCAGCCTGACGTCTTAGGAAGCAGACTAGTGTGCTTGGCATTCCTGGGACGTGGTCACTTTGACAGACTGCAGACAAGGGCACATGCTAGGTGATGTCAGAGGCACATAAGCTAAAATAGCACTGATGGCCACCTTGTAATCTCAGGGGACCTGAGGGCTCAGGGGAAAGGAGGAAGGGGCCTCTGATGCCACTGTGGAGCAACTCCCCAGCCTCCAGGCAACTTGCAGGGGTAATTTCTTTTATTTCTCTCTCTCTCTCTCTCCCATCCTTCTTTCCTTCCTTCCTTTCTTTCTTCCTCCCTTCCTTTTTTTGAGACAGGATTTCTCTGTGTAAGAGAGTCCTGGCTATCCTGTAACTCACTTTGTAGACCAGGCTGGCTTCAAATTCATAGAGATCCACCTGCCTCTGTCTCCCAAGTGCTGGGATTAAAGGCGTGCACAACCACTGCCCGGCTTGCAGTGGCAATTCTTAATTCAGGGTAAACTGGAAGCACTTTCAGACTTGTAAAAATCCTAATTGACCTAAGACTATTATTATCCTTATTTTACTGTGAAGAAATGGTCTTAAACACAAATTAACTCAACATAATAAAGTTAGTAAACCCTATAAAATCCAAGAATAATTTGACTCAAAGTGCAAACCCTTCATTGTTCTGATAGATTGGTTCTTAGAACGATAATAGAGATCCCACAATTTACCTTCATGGAAGGAAAGAAAGTTGTATTAAGCCCATCTTGTCCTCTATCAATTTAGAAAAGAGATAACTTTGCAGGGCAGATTGCTTTAAAAGTTGCTGTCACTTGTTATTCAGACCCCCCCCCCACACACACACACAGAGCACTACATGGAAGCCTATGGGAAGAGTAGGAACTGTATGGGCACTTATTAAATAATGGACCCATAGATCCCATAGATACCTGGTGGAAGTGGCTCTGAAAGAAATACTGCAGGGAACGTTAGCACATGGAGATATTCATGTCAGCTACTCTATTTAACAATGCACCCACCCTATCACTGTTTTCAGAACTGATCACTAATATTTAGAGCTGAATGGTTCCTGATAATCGCTCAGGAATAAACATCCCACTAAGGTTCTTCCAGAACTGTACTGACTAGCACCAGGAGTCAGCCTCTGCATGAGCACAGCCCCCACTACCACCTGTTTTTGAATATCCGGGCTCCTCAGTAGTTGCCTGGCCTTACCCTCTATCTCCCCACAGCCCATAAATTCATCTCCTCCTTTCATTTTCATTATTTTTTTTTTTGCCCCTTCATTAGGTTTCAAATCCCCGTGGCTACTTGTTGGATCAAGTGTCGGCCTCTGCCCAAGACATCCTGGGATTGTTTTGGAGTTGACTTATTGCGGGTAGAAGATCATGGCCTCTGGAGCCAGGTGCTGTTTACTCTGGACAGATGACTTAATTCTGTAGGTGTCACTGATCTCACCGCAGATGGGAGGAGTCTTAGTCTCCCTGGTACTGTGGGTTGTATATGGTTTGCCAGGGTCACAGTGCAATGCATGGGCTGCTCTCCTCTGAAGTACAAGACTGACAACCACTCTGCCTGAACATCAGCACAGGAGGCCCTGACTTTCATGTAGTAAGCAATTAATCCAAGATCTTATCATGGAAAAAAAGATGTGGTCTCTTAAAGTTGAAGAGGAAGAAGGCACTGTGCATCTTCCCAAGGAGGTGGCAACCCTTTGGTAATCATGAAGGAGAGCACAGCTGGATTTTTAATAGGAACCCTGCACTCGCTCATTTCTTTGATCACCATACTCTGAGTCAGTGAGAAAAGTAGCAAGCTTTACAGAATTTAAAGAGGGAGTCGAGTTTCCAAGATTGGGTGTGCACACACTACCTGAGCAGGTCCAGGCAGGTAGATTCTGTTTTGCATATGAAAAGCATCAAGGCCAGCTAGGTTGGTGACCCCTGACTTAGCTTGTCCCTGGCAGGCCTGATTCTGGAATTAGTAACCAGGGACCAGCAGGCTAGAAAGTCTCTTTTCAAAAGGCAAGTTGCTTTGTGTAGACTGAAGCTGAGTGGAGAATCTTTTGGAAGAAGACTGGCAGCCCAAGTGTATGGCCTTAAATGCCTCCTGCCAACTTCCTGGTCTTTGTACCCAAGTTCACACCACTAAACCATACCTTGCAGCCACTTGAGTAATTTATTAAGAGTCCCCTACCTCCCAGAAGATGCCCTGAATGTCTGCCACCTGTGGTCCCCTTTGGGGGATTAATTTATTTATTTTGTTCTCTGACAGTGTCAGGCATGTATACAATGAAGATTAGTCTTTCTCACCCCTCCCCCATTTCATAACCCCCCTTCTCTTGCTGAACCACATACACCTTTAATAAATAGTGCATGAAGAGAGGGCCACTGATACTGTGTAATGCAGTATATACTTAGCCCTTCTTTGGTATATAATTCACGGAGATTATTGTTGTTTGTACAGTGGTTTGTTTTGGGGCTTAGTTTTACTACAAGGGACTCTTGTTTATAAAAAGAGGCAATAATTAGAGAAATTACTGAAACATTCAAAATGAAAGAAGCGCGGCTACTGTGTTATGGGTCTGCCTAACAACAAGAATTTACTTTCTTGATTTCTTAAGTGTCTCCACAGTGAGACAATTTCCCCATCAGCACCCGGATTGACAGCCTCCTTGGCATTATTTTGTGGCAGGCTTTTTGCAATCACAGTGAGTTTAAAACTTGAAGTGTGATGATAGGAATACGAGGTGCCTTTTTCAAAGCTGGGGGTGGGTAATGATTTAGCAATGCCTCCGCTGAGTGAAATGAAATATTAACTTCACAGAAATAGTGACAGATTAGACGATCATCCATCTCCAAGGAGATTATAGTATCTGACCACACATCAGTGCCACCCCTGGGAGATGTGTGACCCCCCCTCCCCGCATCAATCACCCTCACTTAGGTATTTTCAGAGTACCCTCCACTGCTCTGAAACATCCGAGATACATTCCACCGAAATGAGCTCACGGTTAAAATGGCATGCCACCGAGAGGCAACATGGCGAGAGGGACAGTAAGAGACGGCAAACAAGGAAGACAGTGGGGACTAAAGAAAGGGCTTCATGGAAAAATGAGAATAATTTTCAAGAGAATTGGAGGTCGCTTATCAGGAACTTTTCCATGTTTACACCATGGCACATGCTACCGGACTTGGACTTGATCTTAATCCCATGCTGAGTCTTACCCAAGTTCAAGCAGTTATTGCTGGACCTGACCTGACCTCAGTTTTCTTCTAGGACTTGATGATCTCATATGGATGTAAGAGTTCTTTCTCTGCCTTCATGTGTAGCGTTTGTTTCCTTTAGGCCACTGCTCACACTCCAAATGAAACCGTACATTCACTTGCCTGTCTATCAGCTGGCTGTGAAGCTCAAGAGTGAGCATCACTTATCACGATGTTCCGCATCCCAGCCCAGAGCACAGCCAGGCAGAGCTGGCACTCAGTATCTGCTGAATGAAGGAATGCCCGCGCACACAGTCTTCCAGTTGCTTCAGAACCAGGACCAGGGGAAGGCGGGCTTCTTGAAAGTCTGTCCTGAAATTGCTGGGAACAGTAGGGGTGTGATGGCTGGAGAGATACCAGCCCTAGCTTGGGATATTTATTCAAAGTTAGTATCTTGAAGATCCCTGGAAGGAAGCTTGCTAGAGGGCGCCCCATCTTCAGGAAGCAACTGCTTAGTGGGTCCTCCCCAGGACCCTTGAGCTTTTTACTTTCCCTTTGGCCATCAGAAATCAGATTCATAACGGCCAGGCTTGAGTGAGGGAACAGAGGAAGGGCTTGCATTTGGCACATGTAGAAGACACAATGAGCCGCAGTGCTGGGAGGATAATAGCATCTACATGAACAAATAAACACTTTCATAATTTGTCGACTAATTAAAATAGCAAATACAATCAAATTCAATTAACAAGGATTGGTCTGTGGGGCTTTAAATCAGAGGAGCCTCGTTGATTGCTCTGGAGTCATCAATTAGGCCAGACGTGATTTCTCCCAAGCAAAGCCTCCTGGCATTCACCTTGCTCAATTACAGACTCAGTGACTGGCTGGGAGACCACAGGTGCTGCGGGGGGCTGGACTTCTGGGCTCTGGTATGGAGACTTCCCACGACTGTGCAGGTGCATCCATTCACATTGGTCACAGGTGGCTGCCAAGCTGACGAACGCAATCCTGCGACTACAGGAAGGCTCCAAGATGGTTGGTGAAGGTCCCCTTCCCCCATCCTCACCTCTTCTCTCCTCAGTAGCAATTCACTTGTTTGTCCTATGCATCTTGGCCCTGTCCTGCAAACATCCATGTCCTTTGGGCCACCCTAATTTCCTTGTGGTTGGCTGGAAAGTGGTCTCGCTCTCATCTAACTGTGGTCACACAAGCTGGATGGTAAACCACGTCTCTCTCATAGATATTGCTCTATGCTTCAATCCAGAGAGGGACAGGCTTCCTCTGGGGAACAAATTCTGCTTTCCTTCAGGGAGATAAATATTTATAGATACGGGTACTACAGTGTTCTGGAACCAAACAGGCACACTGCCAGCAAATGGACCTGATACAAGAACAGAAAGGTGTGGGAACCACAGCCAATGGAAGGGCGTCATGATGGCTATGACCCAGAGAGTTTCAAGATACCTGCGTTTAAACAAAGGGTAAAAATTGAGACCCATAGGCAAGAGATGGAGGTTTGGGTTTTACTTTATCTTTTAAGATTGAATTATTCAAAGAGAAATTAAAACAACTGGATGATGTTGTGGGCTATTTCACTCTATTGTTCTTTGTCTAGTCCTAAGTGCCTGGGGAGGGGTGTAGGACAAGATCTATATAATAACTCACTCTCATTCAGAGTTAGAAGGGTGGGTCAGAGAGAAGTCCTAATAGATAACACCTTAATGGCTGGGTTCTGAGGATAACCTGGCATCTTCGCCAGATCTGTAGACTTGGGTTTAAAGCATGATTCCAGGAGCATCTACAGGGCATCCAAGAATGGGAGCGGCTTGTCAGGAGGTTGGGGTATGTGCATGTGTGTGTGGCAGGGAGACAGTGGGTCTCATGGATGCTGAAGAGTGTGCTGTTTTGAATTAAACTCCAGCAATTTCCCTTCTATGCACCCTTAGAAGCTTGGCTTTGTCACTATTGAGTTCATTTCTCAAATGGAAGATGAGTTAAGAACAAAACAGCTCATGGGATTGTTAGAATTGTTCTGTGAGCTGGTGTGGGAGAAATATCCACATTTCTCCCATTCCCTGATGATGTGTGCCCTCTGGGTGGCAGCATTCATTGTCCCTGAATATCCCAGCGGCTCAAAGGATGCTTTAAAGGCACCTTAAATCTCCCTGCACTAGGCACTTTATTCACTTGGCCCTGTGGCCACCTGACCATGGGGATTAGAATGGGCGAAAGGGTAAGGGACAACCCTTTGCTGTCCATTCCACATTGATCTGCCCTCAATATTCTTAGACTGAAAGAGGTCACCCTCTGAAAGACGAGGTGACCAACAGCAGGGAGAGTTGCCACTGCCTGCCTGTGATTTGGAGATCAGCACTCTGTGCTGGGCGTTGCGAAGCCATTATGCTGTCCAGACTTTTTGCCAATGACACACTTCACATTGTGAATGGAGAAATAGCTTCTGAGTGCCTGGGACAATGCACTTGAAAGCCGTGAAAGCTGCGCTGTCAATCTCCCAGTCTTTCGCTCCCGCCATCATTCTTCCCCTCTGCTACAACTTTATAACCCATTTGTGCTTCTTCCAAAGCACTGACCAGGCAGCCACCTCCCCAGGCAGCCCTGCCTCTCTTCTGTTCTCAGCCTCTCACTAGTAATTTGTCATATAATTCAAAATGACACTGCTTGCTTTGTTGACCTGCCATCTCATCCAGGGAAACGTTTATAGGAGGCTACTCCCTGAGGAGGGTAAAAAGAGGATTCTTCATCTTTTGACCTCTTGGGTGCTAAGCTGAAAGGGGAGGAGAAGGATGAATGGAGTAGACTTTGGGGTCAGGAAGACTTGTGTCCAGTCAGAAGTAGTGGTGGATGGCTATAATCCAACACTTGGGAGGTAGAGGCAAGAGGATGCTGAATTCTAGATTCTCTTGGGTTACATAGCAAGATCCTGTCTCAAAAGCCATGGCAACAAAACAAACCCAAATGTCCTGCGTCCACCCACCATGCTCTGGACCAGTCCCGCATTTCGGAGCCTCAAATGCCTTATTTGAAGGAGCCAGCGTGCACTATTAGCAGTGTCACCCAGAAGAGCAAGCAACATGGTGTCTGGTGTGCACAGCAGTTTGAGAAAGAATTCTAAAATCAACGTTTACGTTTGGTTCCTAGCTCTTCTGCGAGGTTTCAAGCTTCCAGCTTCTAATTCATTCATCATGACAAGCAGAGCGCCTAGGATCACGATGGCGCATGAATTGATTTACCAAACGTAATTATCTTTTCTTTTCCTCCCCAAGAATCATTACATTGCTTCTTTAAAGTATTTCCTTGATGTTTAAAAGTAAAATAACAAATATCCCACTAACACAAACTAGAAATTGCCCAGGATGAGGGTGGGGACCTTTAGAAGCAAGCTAACCAATAATCTAATTGTTGAAAATGTCAACCCATAAAAGGTTTTGCTTCTGATTTTCAAAACAAATGCGAATTTTCCATGCCTTTTTCTCCTGTGTAGTCCCTGCCAGGCTCTAAAAGCAAGGCAAATCAAATCATGTTTCTCCTCAAACCCCCAATTTTTTCCTTGGCCCCAATTAATTACCATTCCATTATGCTTTTAAGAGTTCACTTCACAACTGATTGCAACACACCCGCTCCTCCCACCTCCTGCCGATGTTCACAACAAGATGGAAGGAGAGACCCTGAGGTGGCCAGCTTGCATCGTTTTTGAAATTATTTTTTAAAAGGGGCTTAAATTGTTCTTGCATGCTCCTAATGTAGAGTGATTGCTTCAAGGGAGCTCACAGTTCGAACACCACAAAAAGAGCTGTAAACGGAAGAAGGTGATTGCCATGCTGTCAAAATAGTTTGCTTATTCCCCTGGGAAGAAAATTCCAGAGAAGAAAAGTCCACCTTCGCACATTGCCACATTGCATGGTGTTAGAACGGGGTCAAAGGTTAAGGCTGATAAGTAAACTGCTAAGTGGCAGCTTCTCAAGCCAGTGTCACCAGGAAGGTCACAGGCCTTCCAAGAAGGAAAGG
This sequence comes from Microtus oregoni, assembly GCF_018167655.1. Lineage (NCBI taxonomy): Eukaryota > Metazoa > Chordata > Mammalia > Rodentia > Cricetidae > Microtus > Microtus oregoni. The sequence goes on along the minus strand of NW_024543087.1, from coordinate 26,183,887 downwards.
TGTACTTCTGTTGTGTATCAGGGATCCGATTTGAAAAGCAACGCCCACATTTGTTAGCAAAATAAGTAAATAAGTAGGTAGATAGATAGACAGATGATAGATAGATAGATAGATAGATAGATGATAGATGGATAGATAGATAGATGATAGATGGATAGATAGATAGATAGATGATAGATAGATAGATGATAGATAGATGATTGATAGATAGATAGATGATAGATAGATGATTGATAGATAGATAGATGATAGATGATAGATGGATAGATAGATAGATGATAGATAGATAGATAGATAGATAGATGATAGATAGATAGATAGATGATAGATAGATAGATGATAGATAGATGATTGATAGATAGATGATAGATGGATAGATAGATAGATGATAGATAGATAGATAGATGATAGATAGATAAATAGATGATAGATAGATAGATGATAGATAGATGATAGATGATAGATAGATAGATGATAGATGGATAGATAGATAGATGATAGATAGATAGATAGATGATAGATGGATAGATAGATAGATGATAGATAGATAGATGATAGATGGATAGATAGATAGATGATAGATAGATAGATAGATGATAGATGGATAGATAGATAGATGATAGATAGATAGATAGATAGATAGATAGATAGATAGATAGATAGATAGATGATAGATAGATAGATAGAGCACAGAGAAACAGTACCAAGAGGAGACTCCAACTTCACATCCTAATGAAACTCCTGGCTCTCTCATTAAAAAAAAAATCAATATCTGTATGGTTTCCAAGCATTTGGAGAAGACATCCTTCTATACACTTGCGGGAAAAGTGGAAAACACTGGGAGTCTAGCTGAAGCTTGGGCTACAGAGCTGGAATTGATTGGATTACCTCTAATTGGGTGACTCTAATGAGAATTGGCAACGCTGAGTACACACACAGCGGAGGAGCTGGAGCAGTCTTCATAACCAGAGGAGACACACCGAAGAGAGGACACTGTGCTCCCTGGGTGCTTCCTAAACCATGTTGGTTCCTAGGTCCTGGATCCAGGGCAGGGGTGGGAAGCTTGATCACACTCACTTGGTCCAGCTCTCTGCTGAGGTGAGTTATCTCCCTGTCCCTCACTGTCCTCTTCAGCAGGATGAAAGTTTGCAAAATACAACAAATCTCATTGGGTTACCAGAAGGAGTTTGAATGATCACACATGAAGCCCTTAGAATAGTGCCTTGAACATAGTAAGGACTGGTCATCTTAGCTGCCGTGCTTGTGGTTAGTAAACTACATACCTTCCACCATCTGGTCATGCACAGAACATTTACTAGGTAGTCTCAATGTATCCGGTTTGAGGCTGGATAAAGACAAATTTGGCGATATTGTCCTGGATTCAGTGTGTGTGTGTGTGTGTGTGTGTGTGTGTGTGTGAGGACCTTGGCTTGCATGTGGAGAACACTCTCAGGTATGACACTTGCCTTCCTCCTTGTGTGAGAGAGGGTCTCTTATTCCCCATTGTGTCAGCCAGGTTACTTGGTTTATAAGCTTCAGGCTACTCTCCTGGCTCTGCCTCCCTTTTCATTTAAAAAAGGGCTCGGGGCACAGACATATGCTACCCCTCTGGGCTTTTCATAGGTTCTGGGGCTCAAACTCAGGTCATCAGGCCTATGAGGCATGTTTTGCTTTTACAAACTGAAGCCTTTCTCCAAATTCTTCTTGCTGTTTAAGAACAAAGTCTCCACTGGCTCCTGGCCATGACTGCTTGTCTGTTTTTCCCTCTGCTTTGACAATACTAGCCTTCTTCTCATCTCCGGCTGGCCACGCTTTTCCTGCTGCCCAGCACAGGACCTCGGCATAGCCTAGCCCTTGGCCTAGGATGTTCCTCGAGGGTATAATCGATATCCGATTCTATGCACTCTTGAGCTTAGCATTGGTTTATAGTGGGCACGCAGTTAATATTCATTGAACTAATAAACAAATGAGTTAAAGCTTCATAGTAGTACTATATATAAAATATAAGAGTGGATATTAAGAGTTAATGTTGTTTATTTGGAAGCTGGCTGGTGGAACAGAAAAATTTGCCTATAAATGACATCCAATGTGGGGCCATGTATATCCACATAAGACCCGAGAAAGCTTGAAAAGCGTACTAAACACACAAAAACAGAGCCAAACGTGGCTTCCTAGTCTTGAGTCTCCCATGCTGACTGTGGTACAGAGACACATCTCCCAGCAGCTACCTGCATGCTTGAGCAGCCAGGGCTCCGTGAGCTAAAGGCAGGTTTAAGACTTTGCTCACGGAGACAGAAAAGGTTACAGATATACAATAAAGCTGCAGACAGAAAAGAAAAATCTCTAAACAGGTTAAAGTGTGTTTAATAATGTCTTTAGGCTTAAAAAATGGGTATAGACAAGCAGAGAAAAAATAATTTAAAAATAATGAAGTCTTTAAAGAGAGAGTAAAATATTAAAAAAAATAAGCTATGTAGGAAAATATATAGGGAGTCCAGATCCTATATGGTGTCTTTTAATATTTAAATATTTTAAATGCTAATGTACAAAATACAAAAGCTACTGAGAGAGATTGAATTATGGAAAGTACTAAATTAAACCAACCTATATATTTTAAAAATGTCTCAACTTCAAAATGGATGTTGGACAATGTATTACACTGGGTAGAAGTTATACTCTTGTTTCCACAGGAAATGAAAGGCTGTGGATTCCTTCCAGATTAATAGAGATCAGATTTGACTGGGGGAGACCTCCTGGGTGTCTTGGCTGCAGACATGGGAGAGAAAGCCAAAAAAGACTATAAAACAGGTGACATGTAAGCTGATTCCCTTGACATGGGAGCAGCTCTGAGAGGAGACACGATTAATCTTGTTGGCTACAGAGTTATCATGAATTATTATTACATGCCATCCTTTCATATGGCATGGATATAGCTTTATATCAGTTTGATTATACAGTCCAAATGAACTAATAAAGTTGACAGATACCTTTTACCTGCTTAAACATAAAACAAAAATCATCTTTAACTGATTTGTGCACACCTCACATTCCACACTTGTGTTAATACAGTAATGTGTGTTACTTTTGAAACTTTATGTGTTTTCAGAGCAAGGGGACCAGACACAAATGAAAATGGGCAGCCCGGGTGATCCAACATCTCAGAATGCCTCTGTGGCAGTTTCTTCAGAGTCCTGCATCCAGAACAGCTTCAAGGCTGCTGGCTGAGATGGTCTAGCCTCAGAGACTACTCCAGTCAGGATATCAGATAAGCCTTGCACATTATATTGCACAGAGACTGGACAACAAACAGTGCAGCTTTGACTCTCCCAGGACTTGACCATTATCCCAATTTTCGCAACATCTAAAGATTCCAGCACCCTCAGACAACAGGAAGTAGATTAGAAAACATGATGCCTACTTTTCCAAGAGGTGGGTGAATGACTTTTTGTCATTTGATGGGTTAAAGATGTTTGACATCATTTAGGGGGGGATGGTTAGAAGTTTTCATTGGTAATGGTCAAGAAAAAAGCATATCAAAGGGATTAGATTCAGGGATCTTGTTCTAAAAAAGGGGGGGGGATAAAAAGATGTGATAAAAGGGTAGAATATTAAATTTATTTTAAACAAAAAGCAACTACTAGTCTTAAATATTTTACATTGATATGGAGTTTTGTATACTGATACAAATTTAAGGTTATTTTTGTTATACTGTATATATGTTTATATTTTTGTATTGTACATATGTATCTCATTTAAAAAGGTTATATAAAGTTTTAGTCTTTGGAAGTTACTTAGGATAATAAATACAGGTTAATAGTCATCTATAACTATCAAATTTATGGTCATGCTAGTTATGTTTTCAAGGTAATAACAGATATATTTTAGACAGATAGGTGATATTCAAACACTTCAAAGATCTACAAAATATGGCATTTAAATGTTTTAATAACATAAAGCTTTTCTTGAAAATGAGACATATCTGCTTCTGGCAGCACCAACCTACATCCAAAAAGGATGATGGCATAGAGAAACCTCCATATGGGGTTTACTTTCTTTATGGCAAAAGCTAGCCATTTGAGCAAGAAGCTGCCCTTGACTCAACTTCTGACAGTATGCTGTCCAGCAAGACACAAAGAAAAGTGACTATCAATCTTTGCTAATACAGGATAGAATAGTTCTTCAAAAATTCCTGCTTCACAAAAATGTCTGTCAGATATTCTAGGTCTGTAGCCCAAAAATGAATGCCCCAACATTGCAGAGGAACCTTAGGGACTGTCCAGGAAATCAGTGTCCCCTGGGACATTTGGGTCCTTATGATATTCAGACACAAATATTCAGACTCTTTCTTGTATTCTCTAACTTTAGAAAGTTCCTGAGTCAATGCTCTAACACTGATCTCAATCCTGATAGACCCATGAAACTTGACCCTGCCCTGCCTTGATGCAGGCCAAGCATAGGAGACATAGCAACCAGCATAGCAACTTGGGACTCCACTTACTTTGAACTATGCACTCATCCTTCTTTTGCTCTTGGCAGCCTAGGACTCTGGCCTGCAGGTACTATGTGCACACACCCCTCCTTAAACAATGCAGCATGCTAACAGATCAAGGAACCCAACCAACATTGAGCTGCATGCACATACTACCGTGAATGGTGAAGTAAATTTCTCCTCCCCTTAAATGACGATTAAAATTAGGCAGATTCTATTCAGTCATACTCTGCTTATGTCTGAATATGAAAGTAGGGAAGTCATCTGGCCTAGTTTGGGGTACACATATAATAGAGCAATACTATGTTTTCAAGTGAGCTTTGGGGAAGAATCATCTATTATCATTTCCAGGTATAATTGGGTATGTATGTATATTCCTACCTGACTAGGCCTCCTGAGAGATGTCTTCCTTAGGAGACCAACTGAGCCATGATCCCTATAGCATGTCCCCAGTACCAAGTATTTCTCTCTATCTCCCTTGTCAACTAACTCAAATGACAGGTTATATAATACTGTATTTAGTGTCTGACTTTCATGCCTGACTAATTCTGAAAGAATAAAAATCTAACAAAACACAGCCAAGCACATAGCATTGTACTCAGTGAATATCTGTTGGATAAATGAACGAACACATGAGTGACGGATACAACTATGGCTCAAATATCACGCAGCTAGCAAAATGCTGAATTAAGGCTCAAGTCATCTGATTTGTAGAGGCTTCGGGCCAGACACATTAGGAAACAATTTTTCAAGGGAAATGAGCATGCCCTGGGATCTACAGTCGAGCTGCTCTCAGGAGACAGGGGGATGGGAAAGGCCATGAAGGCATTAGGCAGAGAGATAGGAAAAGCCAGGAAAAGTCTTCTAATATGTCAACAAATGTGAATTTGCTGGAGATATTGGAAGGCTTAGCATTTGACAGGAATACCAACCATGCTTCTAAAATGTTAAACATTGTTTAATAATTTGGCACTGTAGAATAAATGGTTTCTCTCAGCATGGAACATGCAGTCCTCCAGCTGGCTGAGAAAGGTGCAGGCTGGTTTTGAAAAATTCACCAGCTCTCTTGGGTAGACCAACTAATCTGGTTTTAATGCCTAACACAATGCTTTGGAATTGGGCTTATTCACTGAAATGTGTCTGCTAGTAGTGGTGAGGTAGTTTTTCCCAAAGAAGAGGTAGAATCCTTCACAAACACCACACATGAATTTCTCTGGAGGAAAAAGCGCAAAGCAGAAGGCATTGCAGAGGATGTGGACTGACTGGGATCACATAAGGGCAACCTACTGTGTGCTGAAACCACGGGATTTCTCTTGTTCTGAATGGCACTTTCTGAACTGGGGGCCTTTTCTGGGGTTCATACTTGCACTGTGATTTATCCCACTTGCCGTATTACCAACATTTTACACGTAGTAGACCTGGCCTGGACACCTAAGACAGGCTCTAAGTCTACACCACTGTGTCTGCCTCTTGAACTGTCAGCAGTACTATGCCACTGTTCTAGAATTGCAATAGGCTCTCATTGGCACCCAGAGCCCATTCTAAGTTGGTACAAAAGGCCCAAGATAGAGTCCACAGACTCCAATGTTCAACAAGTGGAGGTAGACTTTACCTTGGGGGAGGGGCTTATTACATCATTTGTAATCTAGAAGAACCGACACCAGGGCTCTCTGTCCTTCCTGTGAGGCTCTATCTGTAGACTGCTAAATGTCTGCACAGCAGACTGTAGCGGAAAGCCTTGTCGTGGGTGCGTTAGCTTCTCACCACTGGGCCAAATACCCAAGGAAAATAGTTTGAAAGGAGGAAATGTGTATTTTGACTCATGGTCTCGCGTTTTTCAGTCTAATGTCTCCTGAATCGATTGCTTTTGTCTGAGACTAGGCAAAACACCATAATGACATCGGGATGCAGCAATAATGCCCATCTTTGGTGGCCAGGAGGTAGCGAATGAACTAGTTTCTTTAACCAGGCTCTACTTTTGAAAGTTTTCCTTACTACCATTCTGAATCTATCAGTTATCAGCCCATTGACTGTGCCAGAGCCCTCATGATCAGATAACTTCCCATTGGCTGCATTCACCAGCTGAGGATCACAACTTCAAAGCATGAGACTTTACAGGGGAACACTTCACTTCTAAAGCACAGCAACACAACTCCATGCTGTATATAAACATTAACATATGCATGGGATTTGTGACTTGATCTTGTATTGCTCTTTTTTTTTTCATATAGTCAAAACTCCCAAATAGAAACAGCCTAGATCCTTCTGCTCATGTGAACGATAGAAGAAACACTTTTAATGAACTAGGGTCTGGACACTTACGGGAGTTAGTTTCAACAGAGAAAAGGATGAATGCTGAGAAGTGCTAGATGGCGGCCATCGGCCAATGAGAGGTGTTGAACAGGTCCTCATAATAAACAACTTCTTCAGTGTGAAAGGTGGACCTTGCGTAAGCGTGCTGTCTCCAGCATCTACCAGAGTTTTGAATATTACTATATACCATGCTTTATGTCATGTCCTGAAAGGAATGCCTGAACTGAGATTAATAGATGGACTTGTTTTGGTCTGTGTAGAGCAGAAAGGTAAGATATTGCAGTAGAAATAGGCACTTCCTATGACCTTTCACAAGAAGACAAAGCGCAGAGTTGGGAGACCCCAGAAGGAGAGACCAGGAAGGCAGGGGAGGGGGATGGCTCTAGACCTACAGGGTTTGCAGCAGGGAGCTAGTTAGCAAGGATCTGGGAAGAGTCTTAGGGGCCACGGGCTACAAGTTACTCAGTTGTTCCCATAGAAACAACAGACATGAATGAAAAAAGAAGAAGAAATTAAAAAGAAAACATAAAAAAAAGAAGCCCAAAGCATGCCCCGGATCACCAGATACCTGATGGGAATATAGCGGTGTTTGAGTAAGTAGAAATCCGCTTCAGTGCGGGAGATGTGAACTTCCGGAAGCAGGGGCATCATGAGTGCCGAGACCAGCGCTTCTGAGCAGTGGGGGGGGGGGGGAGGGGTGTCTGTCTGAAACCTAGAGTGACCCTGACCAAACAGGCTCTGCCTGAAACAGCAGGACAAAGACACAGGGACAAAAGCTGGTGGAGAGTAGGAAGACACTATTTCTTCCACAGTTATTTCATCCTGTTCTCAGGTCCTGCAGATCAGGCTCACAGTTATGTATCTTTGCCAGAACCTGGGGCTCAGGTTCAGAATGGGCCCACACGCACAGAGCAAAACTAGGGTTGGATTGCCATAGAACTTGGGTTTTCTTGTGGACACGTTTCTGCCCTTCTAGAATCCTGGCAGTGAATGGAAGAAGGGTTACATCCTCTAGTGAGAGAGAATAGAGAAGGCTTATCATAAAGGGCAGCAGGTAGGGGAGCCACGCTTCATGGTATTTGATTCATAGGTTTGATCGCTGCTACTGAAGGCTGTGTGTGTTGCAGAGATACCAGAAGCATCCTTTACAACAGCGGCATTATAGAAGCCTGATGCACAGAATGGAAACTATGACTGCATGGGGCAAGGGCAATTGAAGGCCTTCGGGCCCTGAAGGATGTGTCGGGTCTGGAAATGTATGGACAGTAAGAGAACTCTTGAGGGGCCACGCTTGAGCCACGGCTGATGGAATGACTAGAATGCATAGCCTGTTCCTATTCAGAGTAAAAAGGTGGGCATCTCAAAACACCCATTCCCTTCCTCATTACAGAGGTAGCATATGGTAACTGTGAAAAAAGTCCTTAAAGACAGAGAAGGTTTTGCCAAAATGAGAGAGTTATACATCCATTTCTTGGGTTTATCCTTCTGGGCTTTGTTCTATGCTTTTTTTAAAAAAAAATAAAGCACACTGTGATTGGGTTGTATATACAATTTCCAGTCCTGCCTCTTTTTACTGAATAATATTTGTCCTTATGACATGTAATTTTGCAAGAATCTGTGTTTCCATGGCTGCCTAGTACTCTCTGAAGGGCTCTCCAGTTCTTCTTTGACCCTGTGAGCCTGCTAACCAATGCTGAAAGATGAAAACCATGGCTCTCTGGGAAAAAGAGGTGAATTCCATAAGGTCCCCTTGGACTCCTTTTGGTCCCCAAGAGTCTCTATACCCTAGACCTTGTTAGCTGAGCATAATTTCTCTCCTCCTACTGTCTGAATGCCTTCCTGTGGACAATATGCTGAGGAAGTGAAAGGCAGCTTCCACATTCTTCTGGAAATAAGGGACCTGAAATACCCCCCTCCAGCTGCACTCTAAATACAACAACCAAAGGCTTGCAGATAACACTAGCGGCAGCGGAGTACAGAGGGGTCTGCTTTAGACTCCTGGAGATAGTAAGGAATGCAGTTTCTATTTAAAAATGACTTCTTTATATGTGTGTATGTATGTATAAACATGGGTCAGGGTAGGTGGGTTCATATGCCACATGGGTGCATGTGGAGGCTAGAGGGCCATTTGTGGGGGTCATTATCTCCTTTCACCATGTGAATTCTGGGGATGGAACTTGGGCATCAGGTTTTGTGGCAAGTGTTTCTACCTGCTGAGCCATCTTGTAGACCCCAAGAAATGCAGTTTCTAGTCCAGATCCTTGTTAGTGTTGATCCTTCTGTGGCTATTAATATATAAGCAGAGTCCTTCTGACCCTTTTTTGTGTGGTGGCATCTTGAATTCATTTACAGGTTGTTTGCTTTCCAGAGATTAGCACTCCAGGTGGGGAATGGTGTGTGTGTGTGTGTGTGTGTGTGTGTGTGTGTGTGTGTGTGTGAGAGAGAGAGAGAGAGAGAGAGAGAGAGAGAGAGAGAGAACATGTAGTATTTGTGCAAGCACCTCTATGTGGCAGGAACTTCAAGCAACGATTGTGCATTATATTTCCTGGTTGTATCATTTTCTCTTACACTTGACTCAAGCTGTTTTGTTCCTTATGACCATGTGATTAATAGATTGCACCATATATGTATAGCATACAGCCTGGGTCACAGTAAGCTCTACCTTCTAGATTTGTTAGTACACTCTATATTGTCTGACCAATGACAAACCTTCTAACAGAATTTCCCAGAACACATTATTTATTGTTAATGGCTGTTTGGCTATGTGTTTTTGTTATGTCATTGGTCTAGGACTCAAGCATTCAGAGCTGTGCCATCATCAAAAGGCTCCATTAAGAATTAAAACTAACATTTTAGATTCTCTATGATGAGGAAGAAACACGAAGGGCTTTTGGGCTAGCCTCAGTCATCTGACAATTCAAAGCAATGACGTTCCATGTAGTTCCAGTCAAGAGCTGTTTTATCCTCCCACCATAATTCTCTTATCCACCCTCCTCGATCATACATACATACATATATACATACACACACACAAACACACACACATACATCCCATTTCTGAGCCTTATAAGCTCATTTAGTCTATTAACCACCCTAAGGAGTTGGTTTTAAGATTTACATTTCAGAGAGAAAGGGAAGGTGGCTCAGAGAAAAAAAGTACCATGCTTAAAACCATAGAGAAAGTGTTAATGCAATGCTGTGGATGGACTTCACTACTCTCCAGGTTCCAGATTCTTTTTTTTTGTTTTGTTTTGTTTTTTTGTTTTTCTGGTTTTTCGAGACAGGGTTTCTCTGTGGCTTTGGAGCCTGTCCTGGAACTAGCTCTGTAGACCAGGCTGGTCTCGAACTCACAGAGATCCGCCTGCCTCTGCCTCCCGAGTGCTGGGATTAAAGGCGTGCGCCACCATCGCCCGGCCAGGCTCCAGATTCTTAAAGCAGCCACGGGTCTTGTCCTATGGACAATGTCTCTACTCAAGTCCCAAGTAGCATACTTAGTCATGTCTCTCCTCATGTATTTACTCAATGTAAGTTAACTCATTCCCAGAAGACTCGGGAGGCACAGGTACTTCAGGGGGGAGATTTGCACTTTGGTCTTCTCTGCTCCCCAAGTCTAGAGGTGTGAGTGGTTCAAAATAACCACTTAAGAAAAATGAGTGACTTCTGGGGCTGAAGAGATGGCTCAGTGATTAACAATGCTTGCTGGTCTTGCAGAGCATGGGGTTTGATCCCCAGAATCCACCCAGCTGCACACAACTCTAGAAGTCCAATTCCAGGGGAATCCGCACCCTCTTCTGACATTGTCAAGGTATACATATATAAAATAAAAATAAATGGAAATCCTTTTTAAAAAAGAAATAGCTGCATGAAATGAATGGTGAATTGATATATGCTTGCCCTCATGGTTCCTCTCTCAACAGTTAAAGCTTAAACTGTACATGAAATCTCAGTGCAACCAAAGAATGCTTCAGGTTTCCATTCTCCTGCCACCTCCCTTGCCCAGCTCCACCTCTACCCCATCTGCCATCGGGGAACCTTCTGTTTATTCTCTACAGCTGCCTTCCTTCCCAGCTACAGCTTTGACCACAGTTAAGTACATGTTTTCTATACCCCCAACCACTCCGACATCTAGATCAATGCTTTGCACCTGGCAAGTATTCAATAAACTTGTGTTAAACACAGCAACCATCTTAGCCAGCATGTCTGGCTTGTTTTCAGCCAAGGTTTACTGGCCTTTGAGAGTAAATGCTTTGAAGACCATATTTTTCAAAGAGCTCCTATGCAAACCCAGAATTAATAAGCATCTAAATTACAAATCTCACCATGTAGAACAAATTGGATTTCTTTTCATTAATAGCAAGGAAGCAGAAAACAAGCCCGGTCCCAAGGGAGGCAAATGAACAGTTTTTCACCATTTTCTCTCATTCTTTTTTTTATTCCATCTATAAACTCATCTTTATTCAATTATGTAGCTCATAAATATGGCCTGTGCATGTCAGCACAGTAAACAAGTGGTCTCCAGTGCCAGAGCCCCTCTCATAACACACCCAGTTGAGTAATGGTAGAGTCCCAGTTCTGGCTGCGGGATTGTTTTTAAAAAGAACAATAAAACAATGAAAACAAGCAAAACGCACCCGAGCCTCAAATGATCACAACAGTTTTGATACAAAGGTTCAGGGGCAGTGGCTTTTTAATCAAACAAATGTTAACATTGTTTTCCATAACAGCATGGAAACGCATTATTGATGGCAAAGTCCAATCCATGCCCAGAATGCTTTTATATTTGCCTTCTTAAAAACATATTTGGCTTATGTAACGTCGTGGAACTTTTATACATGCCCATGTACCATAATAATGATTCTTCCCCATAAACACACTGTATTTGAGGACATCCCAAATGTTTTTGTGTAGGTTACCATTTTCTTATAAGTGGTTGGACAGGGTGAAGTTCCTACTTCACACACTCCCAACCTTCAGGAGAAGCCATTGTCTCCCTGCCTGCAGGAGAAGTATGTAGCCTGGCAAGCTGGCTGTTTGTCAATCTACAAGCTTCTTGTATCTATTGTAGAAATTCTCCAAGTGTAGTCCAGGAACCCCTGGGCTCTGCTACTCTTTGTGGGGAAATATCCATGAAGTCAAAACTGTCTTATAATTACATGAAGATGTGATTTGCTCTCTCACTCACTCCCTTCAGAATGCACAGTGATGTTCTACAAACCCCACACGAGGTGCACTGCCATAATAGAGCAAAAGAGAATGCGGAAGCAAGAGTCCTGCTGTCTTCAATTAAAGCTAGATGTGCAATAATGTAAATCAATGCGATTATTTCCATAGGAGTTGCCTCCTTTTACAAAATACAGTTATTTTTTCATAAGATATTATATATGTTAAATGTAAAGAATTTGCTGTTTACAAGAAACACACCTCAACCACAAAGACAGGCACCTACTCAGAGTAAAGGGCTGGGAAAAGGCTTATCAAGCAAATGGACCTAAGAAACAAGCAGGTGTGGCCATACTAATCTCTAACAAAGTAGACTTCAAACTTAAATCAATCAGAAGAGATGGAGAGGGGCATTTTATACTCATAACAGGAACAGTTCATCAGGATGAAGTCTCAATCCTGAACATCTATGCCCCTAATATAAAAGCACCCACATACATAAAAGAAACATTGCTAAAACTCAAGGCAGCCATCAAACCACACACACTAATATTAGGAGACTTCAACACTCCTCTCTCACCAATGGACAGGTCAATCAGACAGAAACCTAACAGAGAAATAAGAGAATTAATGGAGGTAATGAATCAAATGGACTTAACAGACATCTATAGAACTTTTCACCCAAAGAGGAAAGAATATACCTTCTTCTCTGCAGCTCATGGAACCTTCTCAAAAATCGACTACATAGTCGGTAACAAAGCAAACATCCACAGTTACAAAAAAATATTAGTAACCACCTGTGTCTTATCAGATCACCATGGATTAAAGTTAGAATTCAACAACAATGTTACCCCCAGAAAGCCTACAAACTCATGGAAACTGAACAGTCAACTACTGAACCATACCTGGATTAAGGAAGAAATTAAGAAAGAAATTAAAGTCTTCCTGGAATTCAATGAAAATAAAGAAACAACATACTTAAACTTATGGGACACTATGAAAGCAGTCCTAAGAGGAAAGTTCATAGCATTAAGTGCCCACTTAAAGAAAACAGAGAAAGCTCACATTGGAGACTTAACAGCCCACCTGAAAGCTCTAGAAAAAAAAGAAGCAGACTCACCTAGGAGGAGTAGAAGACTGGAAATAATCAAACTGAGGGCTGAAATCAACAAAATAGAAACACAGAAAACAATACAAAGAATCAATGAAACAAAAAGCTGGTTCCTAGAGAAAATCAACAAGATTGACAAACCCCTATCCAAACTAATCAAACGGCAGAGAGAGAATTTGCAAATTAATAAGATCAGAAATGAAAAGGGGGACATAACCACAGACACAGAGGAAATTCAGAGAATCATTAGATCTTACTACAAAAGCCTATATGCCACAAAACTGGAAAATGTAAAGGAAATGGACACTTTTTTAGATAAATACCATATACCAAAGTTAAACCAGGACCAGGTGAACAATCTAAATAGACGTGTTAGTCGCGAAGAATTAGAAGAGGTTATCAAAAACCTCCCTACCAAAAAAAGCCCAGGACCAGAGGTTTCAATGCGGAATTCTACCAGAACTTCCAAGAAGAACTAATACCTATACTCCTTAATGTATTTCACAATATAGAAACAGAAGAGTCATTGCCAAATTCCTTTTATGAAGCTACAGTCACTCTGATACCAAAACCACACAAAGACTCAACCAAGAAAGAGAATTACAGGCCAGTCTCACTCATGAACATCGACGCAAAAATCCTCAGCAAAATACTGGCAAACCGTATCCAAGAACACATTAGAAAAATTATCCACTATGATCAAGTAGGTTTCATCCCAGGGATGCAGGGCTGGTTCAACATACGAAAATCTATCAATGTAATCCATCATATAAATAAACTGAAAGAAAAAAACCATATGATCATTTCATTAGATGCTGAAAAAGCATTTGACAAAATTCAACATCCCTTTATGATAAAAGTATTGGAGAGATTAGGGATACAAGGGTCATACCTAAATATAATAAAAGCTATATACAGCAAGCCGACAGCTAACATCAAATTAAATGGAGAGAAACTTAAAGCCATCCCACTAAACTCAGGAACACGACAAGGCTGTCCACTCTCGCCATACCTCTTCAATATAGTGCTTGAAGTTTTAGCAATAGCAATAAGACAACATAAGGGGATCAAAGGGATTCAAATTGGAAAGGAAGAAGCTAAACTTTCGTTATTTGCAGATGATATGATAGTGTACATAAGCGACCCCCAAAACTCCACCAAAGAACTTTTACAGCTGATAAACACCTTTAGTAATGTGGCAGGATACAAGATCAACTCCAAAAAATCAGTCGTCCTCTTATACACAAAGGATATGGAAGCAGAGAGGGAAATCAGAGAAGCTTCACCTTTCACGATAGCCACAAACAGCATAAAATATCTTGGGGTAACTCTAACCAAGGAAGTGAAAGATCTATTTGACAAGAACTTTAAGGCATTGAAGAAAGAAACTGAGGAGTATACCAGAAAATGGAAGGACCTCCCTTGCTCTTGGATTGGGAGGATCAACATAGTAAAAATGGCAATTCTACCAAAGGCAATTTATAGATTCAATGCAATCCCCATCAAGGTCCCATCAAAATTCTTCACAGATCTTGAGAGGACAATAATCAACTTTATATGGAAAAACAAAAAACCCAGGATAGCCAAAACAATCCTATACAATAAAGGATTGTCTGGAGACATTACCATCCCTGACTTCAAACTCTATTACAGAGCTACAGTGATGAAAACAGTGTGGTACTGGCATAAAAACAGAGAAGTCGATCAATGGAATCGTATAGAAGACCCGGATTTTAACCCACAAACCTATGAACACCTCATTTTTGATAAAGGAGCCAAAAGTATACAATGGAAGAAAGAAAGCATCTTCAACAAATGGTGCTGGCATAACTGGATGTCAACCTGTAGAAGAATGAAAATAGACCCATATCTATCACTATGCACAAAACTCAAGTCCAAATGGATTAAAGACCTTACTATCAGTCAGAACACATTGAACCTGATAGAAGAGAAAGTGGGAAGTACCCTACAGGAGATGGGCACAGGAGATCGCTTCCTATGTGTAACCCCAACAGCACAGACATTAAGGGCAACATTGAATAAATGGGACCTACTAAAACTGAGAAGCTTCTGTAAAGCAAAGTACACTGTCACCAAGACAAAAAGGCAACCTACTGACTGGGAGAAGATCTTCACCAACCCCGCAACAGACAAAGGTCTGATCTCCAAAATATATAGAGAACTCAGGAAACTAGACTTTAAAATGCTAATTAACCCAATTAAAAAATGGGGCACTGAACTGAACAGAGAATTCTCAGCAGAGGAAGTTCAAATGGCCAAGAGACACTTAAGGTCATGCTCAACCTCCTTAGCGATCAGGGAAATGCAAATCAAAACAACTTTGAGATATCATCTTACACCTGTCAGAATGGCTAAAATAAAAAACTCCAATGATAGCCTTTGCTGGAGAGGCTGTGGAGGAAGGGGTACCCTCATCCATTGCTGGTGGGAATGCAATCTTGTGCAACCACTTTGGAAATCGGTGTTTCGGTTTCTCAGGAAATTCGGGATCAACCTACCCCTGGACCCAGCAATACCACTCCTGGGAATATACCCAAGAGATGCCCGATCATATGACAAGAGCATTTGTTCAACTATGTTCATAGCAGTATTATTTGTAATAGCCAGAACCTGGAAACAACCTAGATGTCCTTCAATGGAAGAATGGATGAAGAAAGTGTGGAATATCTACACATTAGAGTACTACGCTGCGGTAAAAAACAATGTCTTCTCAAATTTTGCATGCAAATGGATGGAAATAGAAAACACTATCCTGAGTGAGGTAACCCAGACCCAAAAAGATGAATATGGGATGTACTCACTCATAATTGGTTTCTAGCCATAAACAAGGGTCACGGAGTCTACAATGGGTGATCCCAAAGAAGCTAAGTAAGAAGGTGAACCAAAGGAAAAACATATAGTTGTCCTCTTGGCTATGGGAAGTAGACAAAATGGCCGGGGAGAAAATTGAGATCTTGGGGGTGGGGTGGGATGAGGGTAAGGGGAGATGGGGAGAGAAAAGGGAGAAGGGGAGAATGGGGGGAACTTGGGGAAAAAGGAGGATTGGGATAAAGGAAGGTTGGATAGGGGAACATGGAAGCACAATTCTTAGTGAAGGGAGCTACCTTAGGGCTGGCAAGAGACTTGAACCTAGAGTGGCTCCCAGATGCCCAAGCCAAGGTCCCCAGTTAGTTCCTTGGGCAGCTGAGGATAGGGAACCTGAAATGACCCTATCCTAGAGCAATACTGACGAATATCTTGCATATCATCATAGAACCTTCATCTGGTGATGGATGGAGATAGAGACAGAGACCCACACTGGAGCACTGGACTGAGCTCCCAAGGTCCCAATGAGGAGCAGAAGGAGGGAGAACATGAGCAAAGAAGTCGGGACCACGAGGGGTGCACCCACCCACTGAGACAGTGGAGCTGATCTATTGGGAGCTCACCAAGGCCAGCTGGACTGTGACTGAAAAAGCATGGGATAAAACTGGACTCTCTGAGCATGGCGAACAATGAGGGCTGATGAGAAGCCAAGGACAATGGCACGGGGTTTTGAACCTACGTAATGTGCTGGCTTTGTGGGAGCCTAGCCAGTTTGGATGTTCACCTTCCTAGAAATGGACGGAGAGGGGAGGACCTAGGACTTACCACAGGGCAGGGAACCCTGACTGCTCTTTGGACTGGAGAGGGAGAGGGAGAGGAGTGGGGGGAAGGGGAGAAGGGTGGGAGGAGGGGGAGAAGGATGGGAGGAGGGGGAGGGAAATGGGAGGCTGGGAGGAGGTGGAAACTTGTTTTTTTTTTCTCCTTTACTCAATAAAAAAAATGGAAAAAAAAAGAAAAAAAAAGGAAAAAAAACCAAAATATTACCCTAGATTCTGAAAGGGCTGAGTGTTGATAGTTGCAGAGCCATGGTAGCTAATTTTTTGTGTGTCAACTTTGTACACCCTATTCCCAGAAAAAACTATCAAATTCTATATGGGTGGGGGTTGGAGTGAAGAAAAATCCTGGATTCTGGCAACAGCTTTAACTGAGGAATACAAGAGCTATAGTTTTATCAGTCAAAAGAAGTCATTACAGAGTATAAACGATTTGGAAATAATTCCATCCTCAAAGGCTCTAAAAAAGTGGTTTTCAACCTGTGGGTCATGGCCCCTTTGGGGGTCACATACCAAATATCCTGCATATTAGATATTTACAGTATGATTCATAACAGTATCAAAATTACAATTATGAAATAGCAATGAAATGATTTTATGGTTTGGGTCACACAACATGAGGAACTCTCTTAATGGGTTGCAGCGTTGGTATTACAAAAGAAGAGATAGAAAACGTACTCAGAGATCCAGCATGCATGTTGGCAAAGGTCATACCAAGTTCTAGAATTACCCATGAACACCAAATTGGAGGGAAACTAACTAGTATGCTATAGGGACCCCATTTACTGTTAGTTTACAGCAATGACTGTCAGAATGACTTGGGTTGTCTCTGCCAACCAGCTTCCCATCCCTATTCCACCAGGACAACTTTGCAGAGCAAAGCAGGGTGTATATAAGTCAGTTGGTGAATAAGCAAAGATTAAGGGGCAGCAGAAAAACACAGCAAGAAAAGATAACAAGGGAGGGGATGGGTGCGGGCAAGGCTTCATTATCCTTGGTCAGCAAGGGTTACCATTCATGTAAGCCCAACATTACAGATGGATTTAACCATGAATTCTCTCGGAATATGGATGTAGTCACACGCTCACATGCAGGTTATGATTAAGGATAGTGGCCCAGTAAATTGAATAGAATGACTTGTATAATGCAGTTTCAATCCTAAACTAATCTTTAAAACATTTTTCTGAGCAAGAAGTCCTGCAGGGTTGGTGAAAGATGATGGAAGGGAAGGGTGCCTATGTAATCACTCAAGTTAGACTCTGGTGAGCAAGGGCTGTGTAACTCCTTCCTACTAAGACAGGACTTCTTTCAAGTCAGAGTTGTTGAAAACTGTGGCATGGAATAATGTGGAAGGGTTTCTTGTTGGAGGGAGCTCTTAGACACTGTATTGTGGAGAACCATTAGCACTTTGCTCAGTGATGACGGGGGAGGGGGGAGGGACATGTAAACCTATGGAGAGACCAGGTGAATGGCAAGGGCCAAGTTTCTGTCCTGGGCACTCAGTGTGCATACTGGGGCCTCAGTGGTTAGAGCACTGAGAATCTCCTGGTCTTCCAGTAGCTGAAGACATTCAGTCCATCCCCAGAGCTCAGATTCCCAGAGGAGCTTTGAATGTGGGCTGAGAAGCCCCCCTTGCTGTCAAGGTGCTTTTCATTCTCTTAAGCAGCTCCATGCACCTCTCCCCTGCCTGGATGAATGTCTTTCCTCCAGCCTCTTCACTCTGGCCCTGCAGGGAATTTCCCTCCAGATACCAGCATGCATTCTGGCTTCTTATATGGTCACCACTCCCAGTCGATGCCCATCTGCTGCCTCACTGAGCATGGCGTTTCTCAGGAAGTGCTTTGCCCTTTGTGGGCCAAGTCAGGATTTTGTGAATGAGCAAACAACTGAATGAGCCTCCCTGTGTGCACCTGGGCACATTTTCTTTCCTCCCTGGGGGTCAGCTTATGGGTCTATGAAATCTGGTCATGCCACGGCCTCCCAGAGCGAGGTAGGAAGACTTCCAGCCAGACCTCTTGGTGCCTCCTGCTGAGCACAGCCTGCCCCTGGCACAAAGCCTCATCACCCTGCCAGACACAGGGCCAACAGCTTCTCCCTGCTGACATCAGCAGCTCCTTGTGCCCTCAGTGTTTGCTCTTACAGTGTCTACTGCAGCTATGCGCACCTGCGCTATCTCCTCCTCTAGACTAGAAGCCTCTTGTATGTTCAAAACGCCACTGTAAACAGTGGCCATTTTCATCATTCCTTGTTCTCTTCTTCCCTATAATGAACATTTCATTCCAGACCTATCTTTAAAACTTTATGGATATTATTTCCTTAAATACACACAACAGTTTAATGAGGCTTTTCTATGGTTTTTTTTTTTTCCAGCTGGATTATGCTACACCCATTTAATAGAGGAGGGAACTGAGGCTTGGAAATAGAAGGGGACCTGGCTAAGGTCCGACAATATGTATGAAGCAAGGACAGGCATTGTGTGCAGCCCTGTCTGAATTAGAGCAAGACTGGGTTTTTGTTTCTTTGTTTACGTTGCCCTACTGAGCACTCGGTAGAAACTTCAGTAATTGTGGATAAATATAATAAATGAGAAAATGGATAGCCCTATGATGGAACTCAGAATCCCTGAACATTGTTCTATGAGCTCAATAATGTAACCCATGACTAGTCTCATAGCTTCCCTGAGCTTGTCCCAACGTCCCAGCATCTGTTAAACTGGTCAGTTTGGCGGGAGGAACAAATCATGGCATGTAAGAAACAATGGCCAATTAGCTAAGAATTCATAGGTTTGTTTGTTTGTTTGTTTTTAACAAGTTTTAGAAGAAAGTAAAACTTTCTTTTCATGGGAAAAGTTGCTTAACTTATTTATTGGACTGCAAAGCCTAATTTTCTTTTTTAATTTGACCTTTTATAGAAAAAAAAAAAAGAAAGAGCTTGTTGACTGTTATACAGATCCCTAAACAATTTTTTTTTCTTCTGAGAGTCAAGTCCGTTTTGCTGGCAGATGCCTCCTGAAGGGAGGTGTATTGAACACATGCATACACTCCGTGGAGATTCATGTTACTGAGAGTTTTGAAGCAAAGGCAGTCATCTTTCCCAAAGTCATTTGTGTCTGTTTCCAGACACTAGCTTTGGTGTCTACCGTATCCCGCAGCTGTGGGTTATCTGTGGAGGATGGAGGATCAGTCTTCAGTGCTGCAAACGCACTTGAAGGCCCAAGGCTGGCTGAGTAACCACCACATCGGATTAATACTCTTGGCAAAGGAACAAACAGAGCTGCATCCAAATGCTTCCTAATTAGCGGAAAATTCCTAAGGTAACTACTCTAATACCTGCAGAGCCCGGAGGAAAATGTGATGGAGGGTCTAAATTTCACCTGTAGGATATCAGCGCATGCAGGAGAGGCTCCTGATGGCCAGTGCTCACCTGGCTGCCGGCTAGCTGTCTGTCCATCTGGCCAAGTTCAGCAGGCCTGTCTGAGTGTGGGTCTATCTGTCCCCGCTGACTCAGCCCCAGATTGCTCTTGGTTGCCCGCCTGAACCTCGGTTGTAAATCTGTAAATAAACCTGTTAGACCTTTTCTGTCTCCCTAAGTGCGAGGCTACGAGGAACAAATGGAAAGGCGGATGATGACATGTAGCCTTTACTAGGATTAGAAGTAATTTAAAAAATGTTCTCATGGGAGAGAAGGTCAGAGCCAGAAACCATAAAGAAAAGTTGGTGGTTTGGCTTTATTAAAGGTCATTCACAACATAAAGAATCAAAATTTCTATAGAAAAAAATGAAAAGGCAAACACATTAGAAAGTATTTATATTATAGTGGGTAACCTAAGGACTGGCGTAATTAAGTTTGTATACAAAAATCTCTTACAAATCAGGAAGAAAATAATAGGCGTCCCTATTAGAGTAGAAAAGAATTTGAATTAGGAATCCATAAGAAGGTTATAATGGGGCTGCACACCAGCCGGGCGGTGGTGGCGCACACCTTTAATCCCAGCACTCGGGAGGCAGAGGCAGGCAGATCTCTGGGAGTTCGAGGCCAGCCTGGTCTACAAGAGCTAGTTCTGGGACAGGCACCAAAGCTACAGAGAAACCCTGTCTCGAAAAACCAAATAAAAGGGGGGGGGGCTGCACACCTTTGAAAAGATAATCTTTGTGTAGTTGAAGACACGCATATTGAGAATGACAGTAATATGTTGTTTTCCACTTGCTGACCAAGTTCTATATGGACAGAAGAATGAAGGCTTTTTGAGTTCTACTTCCTAGAGGACAACTTAACCAACAGCTGCCAGTGTTTCACATCTGTATGTTCCATATCTGTGAGTTTTGCAAAAGGCGTTGACACAGTAGGTTTGGTTGTTGTTTGTTTCTAAGGTCTTTGTCACAAATGACAAGGATTTCAGACATTTTCAGAACAGAAAGCATGAGAAGAAGGGTACACCTTTTCCGACCTGAAGACAGCCAAAGGAATTACAGATTGACGGTGTGGAAAATGGCAAGTGAGTCAGGAGCACAGCCTGAGAAGCCATAGCAAAGTCAAAGCTGCAGGCTGCCCAGCGGCCAGCAATGAGGTGGAGGGCAGAGGACTACTCGGCAAACACGAGCTGGGGCAGCCGTGGAGTTATCTGGGAAGGGATGAATCTGGATCTTTACGTCACCCTTTAAGCCAAAATAAATTTCAGATAGACCAAAGATTTATGTGCAAATAACACCAGAGCATAAATATTGAACAAAAAAATGAGTGAATATTTTAAAAATAATTTTGAGGTATGAACTTCTGGAGTCAAAGAAAAATCTACACTCTGCACACTGGAAGATAAATTTTAAAACTCGGAGAAATAACTTATGTCATGGATAAAAGACTCAAATCCCCATACACAAACTGATTTCAAAGCTATATAGAAAATTCAGTATCTTAACAAAAAGATTGGCAAAGGAATATATAACTTCCAGAAGAAATATAAATTGCTAATAAAGATGAAAATGTGACAGTATTTTCACCCTGGATTATGATAAACAATGGAAAAAAATAAAGACATCACTTTTCCAAAAAGTTGGTAAAACAATGTATAAAAGTAGGCACTACTACAAAAACTAGAGGTGGGTAAGGAAGTTTTTGAGGACTGCATATTTATCTCACCCCCTAATGCATATGCTGTTGGCCTAAATCTCAATGTGATGCTAGCTATTTAGGGTGTGGTTCCTGAAAAGGTAAGAGGCCCCAGGAGAAGAACAATTGTGGATGACATTTGCACCTATATAGCAGATGCCCCAGCATCCTAACTTTCCTAACTTCTTTCTTCCAGTCCTCAGAAAAATCTGGCTGATCTAGCACCCCGGTTACGGCTTCGAGGCTCCAAGATTATGAATAAGCTCTGTTGTTCATAAGTCATTCTGTTGAAGGTGCTTTATTATGGCAACCCTAGTGGACCACGGCACAAGAAGGAGTGAGGGGGAAGAGAGAACACCACTGTTCACCAAAAGGCAGGCGTTGGCACACTTAGTGAGTGACGAGGTAGAAGAATGTGGCTACTGCACTGTAAGGAATGAGGTGGAACAGTGGAAAGTGTTTTGTTTTGCATAAGCAAGGAATCAACTCTTCTAGTGCTGGGTGGGGATTGATATGCAAACCCCAGTTAGGCCCGTAATTGTGTGCTTTGCTTTTTTTTTTTTTTTTAGTCACAGTTCCCATCATTAAATCCCCCTGCTCCTTTTCTACAAATAAATCTCAATTCAAACCTCCACATCTTTGCATCAATGACTGTCCCTTCTGCTTTGGGTGGGAAATGCACTGAAGAGGGGGCAGAGTTGGAACAGGAGACCAAAGAAGACTCATGATGTTTAGGAGTGTGGCTCAGTGGTATAGTGTTGGCCTATGTGTTTCATCCTGAGCACTCGCTGAACAAATAAATATCAATCAATCAATAAGACAAACAACAACCAACCACAGAAGACCCACGGGAACCTCCTGGTCATAGAGGCCATGCTGTGGAGATGGAGAGGGGGAGCCAATTTGAATTATAATCTGAAGTTGCAACTGATAAAATCTGTACTATGATATGGACCGGCTGTGGGACTCAGATATGTTTCTGAGATGTGTGGGTGGAAGCTTGCTGCTTAGGAAAGATGGAGGGATAGCCATTAGAGGCAAACGGATGCTGTTAACATGGGGAGTAAGGTGCTTGTGAGGTGCCACAGAGTTGTGAAATAGGTGGGGGATCACCAAGGCCCAGAGACCATGGGAGCCTGGGTCTGGAGTGGGTGCAAGGCATCCATGTATATAATCAGTCAGAAAAAAAACTTTGAGAGAAATGTGAAATCAGTGAGCAAAAAATTTTTTAATACGTGTGTCTCTGGTAGAAGAGCAGAATAAAAGGTGACCGAGATAGGAGATCCAAGGATACAACCACACCAGGGTATCTGAGAGAGAAAAGTATTTCCAGAGGAAATGGCAGAATATGGTTGAATGCCGTGAGAGGTCCAACAGGGAGTGAACAAGGGAAACATTTGCACAATTTAGCTTCATTTCATTTAGTGGTGACCTTGGCAAATTTTCTGATATGTGTCAAGGAAGAAGGACAAACGGACTAGAGTGAGATGCTATGAGGGGAGAAGATAGGACCAAGAGTAAAGGGGATTGAGTGAAGATTGTTAATAGGTAATACATCAGGAGGGCCCAGAACAGGCTGGGTGCTTCCTACTTGAATTCACTGATTTCATTTCTCAGCAGCTCCATGAGATTGCTATTGATATTATTAATATTAGCTTCCCTGTGGAAGCCAAGGAAGCCAAGAGGGGAGTGTTGACGCGATGCTAAGAAGCCTGGTAGGCACTCTGGATGTAGCTGAAGATAAGATGAGCAGGTGGATTGATTTTATATTTTAACACTAGGTAGTTGACTCGCTTTGCTTGCAGTTGGCAATGATGTAGCAGTAGAGAGGGGCCTGAAACTGAGGGGATTCCTGCAGGTTAGCTGAAGCAATTTCTGTGGGGGATCAGGAGTTCCTTTCAGGGAAAGGATGGAAGATATGAGTGGCGTCTCTAGGGAGCTTCTGTGGCATGATGAAGTATGGCATCACCAGAGGCCAACAGTGAGGTCCTGAGCACAGAGCGGGAGGTGTGGGTCAGAGTATTTGCTACACATTGAGTAACTGGTTCCACATTTCTTTGTAATTTTTAAAAGCCATTTTATTTGTGAACTGTTTTATAAAAGCAAAAGGGAAGTGATACAGACATGTTAAATCGGAAAGACCCGTTAGGTATTCAAGGTATGCTAGAGTTCAGAGCGGAGAGCAGGAGCAGAGGAGTAGGAAAGCTCTGTTTGAATGATGGACCATCTTCTCCCCTTTGCCAACACCATACTTTAAAAAAAAAATCACATTCGTGTATTTTTTTTATAAATTTCAAAGTATTGAAGAACTTGGTAACTACAAACTGCCCCCAAAGTAATGATTGTGTGTATTTTTTTTAATAAATTTCAAAGTATTGAAGAACTTGATAACTACAAACTGCCCCCAAAGTAATGATTGCTATGAAATAATCTTTTTATACACTGTAAAGGTTCCTTCGCCCAAGGAACCTTCTGATTGGATTAATAAAGAGCTGACTGGCCAGTATCTAGGCAAAAAAAAAAAAAAAAAAAAAAGACAGGTGAAAAAGTCAAACGGAGAGGATGCTGGGAGGAAGAGGGGCAGAGTTAATGGCTTCACCAGGAGATGACATGAGAGGCAAAGCTACCAGGTGGGAAGGATATTAAGTGAGGTAAACGAGCCCTGGTACAGCACATAAATGGATTTAAATTAATTAATTTAAGTTATAAGAGCTAGCTAAAAACCAGCCTAAGCTATTGGCCTACCATTTATAATTAATAATAAGTCTCTGTGTGGTTATTTGGGAGCTGGCTGGAAGGACAGAGCTGACTGGTAGCCCTGACAGAAAACTCCACTTACAAAAGACAAAGTAGCCCATTCTGAAGTCACAACCGCTACCTCCTCTAGGAAAGAGACAAGTGACATTTAACTTTAAAATCCCTTTCCCTGAATTCTAATTGTGGTAAGCAAACCAAAACATCACAGAAATGCCTGACCTAGAAGGTTCAAGTCATCTGCTGCCCGTTATTGTCCTCAGAAAATAATTTTTAATTCAAGAAGCAATATTAATTTTTTAAAAGATGAACTGTGTTTGTTTCAACAATTAAAAAAGAGTCATGGTACATGGGCCAAATCCTTAAGCTAGTTCAACATACTTTATTAAAAAATGTATTTATTTTGTATCATAGCCAACTCCGCAGCCCCTGGTCCATATTTCAGAGTGAAGGGCAATACAGAACTCTGGAGGATCCAACCAGGAACAAGCCCTTTATTCCCTGGCTGCTGTTGGCTGCTGGTTGCACTGACACACTCTCTGTCTCTCTTTCTCTCTCTTTTTACCTCTCTTTCTCTTTCTGTCTATCTCTTTGTCTATCTCTGTTTCTCTGTTTCTATCTCTCTGAATGTGTTTTCCCCATTGTTCCTTGCTTCTTCTCCAACTTCCCCAGCCCACTGAAAAGATCAGCTTGTCCAAATATCCCGACCTGATCTTCTACAGTCCACATCAAGGGATCCTCTTCTGTGCCCTCAGTAGATGGGAAGCACTTTGAAAACAGCTCTCCTCTGTTTCTAGCCTTTCCAGCTCCCTATTGACTGGGCCACCACACCCCTATGCTAGGGCTGCGTATGGTGCCTGACTTGTGGGAACTGTTTCCTAAATGACAGCAAAACTCCACTGTATTCCAAACTAGCCTCAAATGCTTCATGAAAGCAGACATTGCAGGGCAATTCCAGAATCTATCATCTAAAAAACTCAAAGAGATAATGAAGAGCTTCGCTGATGCCTACTAGCAAAATTAGAGCACTAAAGAGACCTTCAATCGTGATTTCTCCACCTTCTGCATTAAGTCTATTTTAAAAGCCTTAAAAAATAGCTGTTTAGCATCCAGTAGCCTGGTCAAAGAGACTTCTGAGACTATTTCACAAGCCTCACAAGGCCTGTTTCTAATCGAGAAACACATTTTCTCCTGACTCAAAATGAAAAATTGTCATCATTTTACATGTATAAGGATCTTGATACAGTCTTGTTTGGGGTTTTTAAACCCTGTCTGATAGTTAAGAAACATGTCTAAGGAACCGTTGACAGGGTTATATTTTCTAACCTAGATTTTACTTCATCATCAAGTTGGCAGGGATGTGATTTTAGAGAGTCAGAAATGGTTCAGCTCTCTGCCCTCTTACACACGGATCTCTGAGCACAGTCAAGCGTTTCATTCATTCTTCCTTCTTTCAGCAAATGTTAGTTCATCCAGGGTATAGCAGGCAATGCCAACATCTCTTAAAGAGAGAAGGGTAGAACAGTTTGTTAAAGCGAAGGCAAGGAGGATCCGTAGGTGGTTCTGAAGCAGGGGAACAGGCCACTGGTGTTGTGGTACAGAAGGGATCGTGTTATGGAGTTGTGTATGACTGAGGGTACATTGTTCTAGCAGCCTCAGTTTCTGGTCAGTTGCCAATGGATACAATGCATGTGCCTGACAGACTCTGTTTCTAAAGCCCTACCTAGATGGAAGTCAAATAAACAAACAAATAAGAAGCAAATATATATACAAAACTATACAACGAGGCTCTGTATCAGGTTTGCTGGGTTTGAATCCTAGCCTTAGGAGTAACCACGGTGCTTTGCATCTCTATTTCCTTATCTGTACAATGGGGCAAACAACACGGCGTGTTCAATAAGACTCTGAAGGGTGAAGAATTGGTGAAGGTGGCTGAGAGGTGGTTCAATCATTAAAGTACTTGCTGCACAAGCAGGACCTGAGTTTGAATCCCAACACCCACAGAAAAGGCTAGGTGTGGTGGCATATGCCTGCAGTCACAATACTGGGGAGGCAGGGGCATGAGAATTCCTAGGTCTTTCTAGCCCGCTGGCCTAGCCTACTCCCTTGGTCACAGGGAAAGACCCTGTCTCAAAAAACAAGGTAGACAGTTCCTAAAAAATGACATCGGAGGTTGACTTCTGCTCTCCACATGCATGTGGGCACATCAATATGACCAGCACATACTGAACAGATGCACACACACACACACAGTAGAGAGGAAATATTTAGAATCACATATGGTGCACAGTGAGTCCACCCTAGCTCTTCCAGGTCACTGAATTCTGCAGGTCTTATTACGACAAGAGGAAATTCCCATTGCTCTGCCTGCAGGGAACAGCCAGTGCCAACCCTGAAGGGTTTCATCACCATGAACTGGGCAGAAGTAGAGCAGTTTCTGGCCCGGATAGAGAGGACCAAGAGATAGTGTGACAACCGGCTATGAAGAGTTCGGTCATTAGGGATGCTGTGGCCAGCTCTATGACTGCTCTGAACCAGTTGGATTTTCCAGTTACAGATTAATTCATTAGCATCCCAGCCTGGTTCACAGTCGTTTTCATATAAATCCCTTGGAAAGTGTTAATGGGACTGTCCACAGCAGAGATCATAGCATCATAAGAGATAATTAGTCTGTGATATTGGTGGGAGGCCAGAGCCACTAACTGGAGCATGATGAGAAGAAGAGTCAAAATAATCGATCACCATTTTCTCAAGTCAACATACTGGAAACCAGGTTTAGCTCTCATACCTGAACTCTGCTAGATACCTGATGTCTTAGTTAGGGTTTCGATTGCTGTCAAGAGACGCTATGGCCATGGCAACTCTTACGAAGGAAAACATTTAATTGGGGTTTGCTTACAGCTTCAGAGGTTTAGTCTGTTATCATCATGGGGGTGGGGAGAACACAGGCAGACTTGGTGCTGGAGAAGGACCTGGGAGTTCTACATCTTGATCTGTGGGCAACAGAAGCAACTGTGTCCTGCACTGGGCGTAGCTTGTGTATGTGAGACCTCAAAGCCCCAGAGTGACTCACTTCCTCCAACAAGGCCCCAACTACTCCAATAAGGCCACAGCTCCTAATCGAGCCACTCTCTATGGGTCATTTTCTTTCAAACCATCATACTAGGTAAGGCAGAGGTCTTGGTCAGGTACGTTCACTGTCAGAACTGTAGAAGGATCCAGAAGAAGCAGGACACTATGTTCAATGGTCGCAATGGGTGTCTATGCCTATGGAAAAGCTGCCCTCATGTCACCCTTTCCTGTTGAGCATCTGGGGAGGATAGGGCGTCTGAGAAGGTATCTGGCTGCACACTAATCTAAGGCGGCATGTGCCCAAGAGTATATGCTTTTTCCTTCACTCTCTCCTCTTTCTCTCTCCTTTCATCCTTCCTTCTGGTTTCTCCCACCCTTCTCTACTTTTCCAATTTAAAAAAAAAAGTTTGTTTATATGACACATATTCTAAAACATCCGAAGATGCCTGCAGAGATCCGGCTATAAGGCTACTCACACCCACTTCTGACCCGCCCAAGTTCTATTCTGCCATGGCTGTGTTCGAACTGAGGCTAAGCTTCACCTGCAGAAAAGCGGGAATGACTAGAAAGGCTGGAAGGGTCAAAAATTCTAGCCCAAATCACTTTTGGTATTTTTATTATTTGTTATCTACAAAGACAGCATGGCTTAAAGAATTGAACACCTCCCCAAGCTGTTAGCCCAGAGTGGTTCATTCTCAGGAGCCTTCACTCACTACTCTATTTTGATCTAACCTCTCCTCAGCTGGGCTCTGGGGAGGTGGGGGAGGGGACTGAACCAGTGTCTTTCTGTCTCTGGCCCAGCCTGATTCCTCATTCCAGACTGTCACCTATATGCCCACCCAAGGATGTCTCCTGCCTGTTGCTGTCCATGTTCTTCTCCATCAGCTGTCACCTCAAGTCTTAGGAAGCCTGTCCACTGCTCAGGTACCTCTTCAGGACCTGGCTGCTCCCCCAGCTCCCCACGTCTGGGTACATCTGGCCCACTACCCAGCAACCCTCTCATGTAAAGCTGCACAGGTTCCTCCCCTTGCTGGTGAATGGACATACACACAGGAGCACTGCTTCTCTTCCAGTCTCAGCTGCCCCCCACCCCCCCCCCAGCTCTCACTGCGATTTTGCTTCTCCAACATAGCAGTTCACGTCCCAGCACCTAGTGCACACATCTGGACAGATTGGACCTGTGACAGCCTAACACCTCAGGAGCAATAGAAGTAAAGGTAAGCAGATGTTGGGGCCCTGTCAGTCCCAACAGACGACTCAAAACTCCATCTCTATACAAAAATTATGGTTAACTAGTGATTAAGACTGAAACAAATTAAGGAGTTATGTTTCAAGAACCCACAAGCCATGTGGCTGGTTACGATACTGGACTGCACAGAGAACATTCTTGGCCTCAGGGGAAGTGTTGCTCAACAGGTTTATTCTACACAGCTTCTTAGAAGAGCCCAGGGAAAGTGGACCACTTGCCCACAGCAGCGAGCAACTGGAGAGCAAATCTTAGCATAGACTTTTTTGGCTTCCTCTGTTGGGTCTCACTCTATCTTCTGCAATAATCCCCCATCACACACACACACACACACACACACACACACACACACACACACGTTCTCTCAGGCTAGCCTTTGGTTCCGGGTGAGCATTGGGAGTTTGCCGGGCACTAAACTGCAGGCCCCAGCTCAGTCCATTCTGTCAGTCTCTCCAGCGTTAAAATGAGCAAGTTGAGCTGTGCAGGCTGCTGTGGCCAGCCCAGCAAACACAGGCTGTTGACAGAAGAGGCTTTACATGGAGAAGGGAAACTAGAAGATTATGGAGAACAAAGCCCTGGAAATTGTAAAGGTTTGCATTGACTTTGAGAGAGGATTAGTGGTCCTGGGGCTTTTCTCAGCACCAGAATTAGGCATGGAAGTAGGGCGCATCCGGATGGAGTGGTCCTTAAGCTTGGAAATCCACAAAGGTGGCACAGATCCGCGTGAGAACTCCAGCCTCTCCAACCCTGCCGCTCGTGGATAGAGCATTTTCCTTACATTTCATTTAGGGCTCCATCAATATCAAACGTGTGGAGCCGCTCTACAAATAGGCTTATATTACCTGAACGGCTAGTTAGGGATGATGGTGTTTTGATGTCTTTTCATTTTGGTTCAATTTGACAGGTAATTATGGGGATGGGAACCCAGCACCATGCTTTTTAGTCCAGCAATAATTTAGAAGACCAATTTAATCTTTCATTAAAAAAAAAAAAAAACAACCACCTAGTTTTAGTGTGTCATTGCTGCGTTTTTACCGTTGGCGAAAAGGTTTATTTCGATAATAAGTACCTTGATGATTTTTCTTAAAAACAAAGCTACGTGCCCCCACCTTTACACCCCACCCCCTACAAGCTGCTCTTTTGGATGACAGTTTTATTTGATCAATAATTGCACCAATTCCTGGAAAAAAGTACACAGTAGCTGCTCAAGGTGAGGCTCAGCAGCTTCCAATTTTTAATTAGCCAGTATCTCCCTTACAGTTGGCTCTTCTAATGAGAATTAGAGCAAAGGAATTCACAGAAGAAAGGCAAGTCATGCAGAAAATGCCAATATCAATTTCCTAAATAAGTCATAGCTAAAATGCCACCCATTCAATCCCCAGCCCTAGGCTTTACAGGAAGAGGCAACGCAAGGGATGGTTTGGGCAGAGTATTATCAAGTCAAGGGAAAAGCTAAAGGGAAAGGGGGCCATTAAATAAATTGGAAATGAATTTATATCAAACTTTGATGTTTTTAGGTTGAGGAGGAAAGGCATCTCTATGTGGACTCACCTGGCTTCGTCTAGAGCTGAACAGCCTTTAGTGTATAGTGGCCATGCAGGCAGAAGTCTGGGAAGAAGTTCATTTGAGGACCAGTAGAAGGAAGACCAGGCTATGAATCTGACTTTGCTATTATCTGCATGGCCTCATCCCTATCATTTAGCCTCCTCTAAAGTTCATATTCCTCCTCCAGAATATATTGTGGTGTAATATAGCCAGACTATGGGATGCCTTCAGAGGTCAAGCCAGGTCCAGGGCTGAGCCTGAAGTATCACTTATTCTGTGTGCATATATTAAAACACTGATGTGATTGCATATATGTCCCTAAGTGAGTGCATGTGTGTACAACCTAAAAGGAAACACAGAGACTGGGGTCCTAGAAATATCAGGGTATATGCAAATTACCAAAATTTCACTTGGGCACGTGGTTTTCACCTGAGCTGTGGATGCGTTTTTACTCTGGGTAACAGGAAAGTCATGCTTGCAGAGTAAGTCTTCAGAATCTTCCACATCAAGAAATTCTTTTCTTTTTAGAAAGTAGACAAAACGGCAAGCCTGTGTTTGCAGTAGGGAAGTAGAAATTCTGGACCCTGAGATTTCAGATTGTACCTCATTCTGCTCAGTTGAGCAGTTCCTGAAGGTCACTGCTAGGAGCAGGGCCAGTCAGGCTTCAGTAGAGAGAGCCATTGATCAACAGTTTCCCTCTACAAACTGGAACCTGGAAGCTATTTTGCAGTGGTTGGTGACCTTGTTCAGTTTGGCCAGGATAGGTTGAACATGGCAAAAACCTCTAGAAATACAGTTTCATTTCTTTGGGATTAGAATGCTAATCACCCAACTCCTCCGAGCCTCTGTTCTAGTAACATGGTCCTCTTTGGACCAGTTAGCTAATGATATGGCAACTTGTGCCTGATGGGTTGGTTTTTGAGAGAGGCTGGCAGCAACCCTAAGCCTGGACTTTCATGGGCTTCACGTCCGTTTGTGTATCCTCTTTCACTGTCTCCAACTGCTTCCTATCTAGTATTGATCAAAGAGCTCCCTCTAGATGCTGCTCTTCCCACTCCAGTTAGAAAACAAGCCCATTCTAATCAGCTGCACACAGAGGGTCAACAGCCAGGCTTTTAAAATAACGGCCCTTGCAATATGTAGACTCCTTTTCTGTGTGTCACAGAAACTCTTGGGGACATTGGGCTTTTGCTATGTTCTAACCTATGACAGTCTGGAAACATCTCCCGGATTTAGGTGAGGAGATCACTGGAAGTGTTCCCCCCTCCCTGGCGGGCTTCTGTATTAAGAGATACAAGCAAAATAAGAGCAACTCCGGAACTTTCTGCCCTCCTCTACTGGAAATCTGGTAGTCAGCCAGCTACCCGGAGTCAAGTGCTCCCAGGATACAACATGAACAAGGTAAGAGTTTCTTTCGGATTTTTTTTTTTTATTTTCGTTTCTAAATGTTCCTCAAAACCCACAAGCTCACCAAAAGCAAGAAGTGGGTACCTCCTGCTGCATCTGCTGCACTTGTGACACTAAGGAAATTCTTGTTAACTTAAGATGAAAAGAATCTCAGCATATTGTGTTCCTGGAGTGAGATTTCCACGTCTAAAGCCATAGGATGCCGCTCTTCCTGAGGCTGTCGGCCACAGGGCCACACTCACAGATTACAAATGCATGCCTAGACTTTGAGCTTTGAATGAACCAGAGAGAGATCTCACCCCTGGTCACTGTGCTGTCCGTGGCGTCCAGGACAGACATTGCTAAGAACGTCCATCACTTCGTATTTGTCCTGGCTCTTTCTCTGTACAGTACCCTGGGCATCACCAATGAGTGGCAGTTGGCTTTTGGCTGCTTATTTGCCAGCCCAGATCAAGGTCAGTTTACCAAAGCTCTCTTTCACTAAGGCTCAGACTAGCCCCAGAAGTCTCACACACGTCTGCTTGCATAAATTCTTGAGATCCCTTACATTGTCCTGCCTTTCCTACCCCAGGACCTCTGTCACTGCTTACCACTCTGTCTCCGCCATCTTAGGCACCACACACTGAAGGAAGCTCAAGTTCTGCACACCAGGCCACCAAGCAGGACCCCAGTCTGAGCCTGCCCAGAACCCGTCCAAGAGGGATTCCAGTATAAGGCACACAGTCAGAGCACCCTTTTTTCTTCCCCAGTCCCTCCCAGGCATGGCAGCTACTTCCCAATTACTTTTTTTCTTGTCTAACTGTTAAAAAATTCTCTTCCAATGGGCTCTCACCTCATCTTGCCTTCCACTTTTCTGTACCTTCTAGATAGCTCTTACTCCTACCCACAATTGTATGCCTTTTTCATGCAAATAAATCCAACAAGACTTTCTTCCTCTCAGTTCTCCTACTTCCTCATTACCATGATTCCATACAAAAGGACCCAGGATCCAAAATGACAGTGTCAGCATCCTGCCTGTGGGGCAGGGTACCGGGAAAGAACACGGGCATTGAAATGGTAATATTTGTTTCTTTTTGCACACATATCTTTCCGTAGGATCCAGGGATTTTTGAATGTAACCTACTTTGAGCATTTATTCTTCCTTGCCTAAAACAGCCCTGTATCTAAGAGGACATGAATATTTCAGTTTGAACTGTTCTTATCGGTCCTGGCCCCTGGGCTGGCTGTAAGCACAGAGTGCACAAAGCCCCAAGGTGGTGACGGTGTGGGGTACTGGGTAGGGGTGGGGTTCTGGCACAGGAGTAGAGGGACCAAATAGTGGAGCTAGTCAGGGATGGCAGGACTTGTAGGCAGTAGAGCCTACTGTGTCTCTGAGGAGCTATTCTCCTCTCTGGGATATGGATGGGTGTAAATCTCTAGGTGGGCATGAGGAGGAAGCCATTATGGTCTTATCTATTATGACAAGGGTGTTTTGAAGAGGCAAAGGGTAGAACCTCTGACCTTGTTAAAATTTCTGTTTTAATCTGCCAGTCACTTTACTGAGTACTTAACTGCAGCAAGTGCCTGAGCAAGGCCAGGAGTGCTGAAGCAGTAAGACGGGTAGCAGATGGAGAAATTCACTCCACTACAATTTGGCAGGTGCACCTGCTCTCTTGAGCTCTCCCTGGGGTGGCACATGGACACAGACCTGAGTTACTGATCAAAAAGTCAGGTCCTCCCAGCGTGGTGACATGGCAGAGCAAGTTAGAGATGACCATAACACAACCATATGCTCACATCTCTTAGCCTCTGTTGATCTTCTGGCTTATGTCAAAACTCCCAGGAGCTCATCCAGGGGTGTTTCCCCTTAGTGAGCCAAAGCCCATAGCATCTCCAGCCCAGAGCCC
This sequence comes from Microtus oregoni, assembly GCF_018167655.1. Taxonomy (NCBI): domain Eukaryota; kingdom Metazoa; phylum Chordata; class Mammalia; order Rodentia; family Cricetidae; genus Microtus; species Microtus oregoni. Next base: position 26,150,139 of record NW_024543087.1, on the reverse strand, counting down.
AACTCGGGTGTCCAACAAAGCCATGGGCACTTGACACTGACCTAACCATTATCCAGGTCTCCAATCCCGATGCTGAGTTGTGGTGCCCTCTGTAGCCAGTGGGTAAGAGCACTGCCCACAGCCCTGGGTAGCCCAAGGCCTCTCTCAGCAGATGTTTGAATGAAGGGATGGGAAAGTACCATAGAGGAACAGACCTGGGGCACCGCCCCCCCGCCCCTCCCCCGCCATGAGAGTGAGCCTTATGCACTATGCCAAGGGAAAGCAGCCCAAAACAAGCGTTCCTGCTGTGCTGCTGTGTGCTGTGCGATGCTACTTATGTGGAGATATAGAGCAGGCAAAGCTCATTCAAGGTGATAGACATCAGAAGACTGATCTTCTGGGGTTCTGGGGTTGGTTGGGGAGCACAGGTTCTCAAGGATAAAGACTGTCTGAGATGTGGGGCATGCTTTATAATTTTATACAGTAGCTTGTGAGAATGTTACCCCCCCCCCCCCAGTACACCTGCAAGTTTTGTGTACTTACCATGTATAAATTCTGCATCAGTCAACAACATCAACAACTAAAATCACCTTCAGGACTGGCAAAAATGTCACTGTGCATACACACAGCAAAGTCACCCCTCTCTAGTCTACTCAGTTCACGCTAACACTGCCAACAGACAGCTCCCAAACAGTCCTTGTCCCCTTCCTTGCTGGGCTCTGAGGTCATAAATGAAGAGGCACAGTGACTCTCTTGCCACAGTTCATGGTCTGGTAGGGACATGGCACTTAAGCTGGACTATGAGAAGAGCCAGGCTGAGGGAGACCAAGAGTTCTGAATGGCAACAGCCCACAGCCCCTGGCCTAGAACCGTAGGTGAGAAAGGGCTTTGGGGCAATGCACAGACTGAGAGGAGTAGTGGGGAGTGGCACAGAGTTGCTGACACTCTGCCCCGCCCAGGAAGAAGAGCAGGACCTGCTGCAACAAGAAGGCAGAGCAGAGGCAGGGAGTAGACAGAGAGGATGGAGAACTCCTCATAACACAGTGAGCATCAGCCAGGGCGGCCCGACATCTCTCATTATTCAGGCACCAATTGTCCAGGGATCTATGATTTACCCTAATCCAATTTAATGCCATTAGCCTTGAATACCAAGTAATGAAAGCACTCAGAAATGGGTCCTCTCAGAGCTCTCTGCTACTGCCTGCAGCCTTTCTCCACAGCCTGGAGAGCCCGCAGTGGGGCCCTCCTTAGACTCAATGTCTGGTCTTCATGGCAAATGTCTCCTGGCAGTGGGGGCCTGAGCTGCCTGGTTAAGATGCAGGTTAATCCTTCCCCTGAAAGCTCAGCTGTCATGACCAACAAAGAATTATTACTTGTCTACACGGATTATTTATTTCCTCTTTCAATAAAGCCTCGCGGAACATGGATACCCCTTCATTTCCATTTCTATTAATTGCAATGTCTTTGAGGTTGAATAAGACTGTGCAATCAATGCAATGATGGAACTATCCAGCACAAACAATATCTCCTCCACTGCCTCTCCCCCAGCATCTATCTGCTTTATTAAGTAGCAAAGTATATTATTTTTTTTCCTAAAAGTGCACCGGCAGGGGAAACAAATCTACAAATAATTATTTAAAAAAATTAATCGGTAGTATAATTCAATTATGCGGCATGCAATGCAGAAAAGTTCTCTTAATTACAACAGAATCAGGTAGAACATTCTTCAACTTTAACCTTGTTATTTTTTAAGGTGAGCTATTACTATCTAGATTCTAGGAGGGTTTTCAATAGCCTCTCTTTGTGTCAGTTATCTGTAAACCCATTCCTACTGAGCGGGTCTAGAGCAAGATGTAGTTGGAGATCCTTGGAGGAGAACAGTATGGAAAGCAGAGCATGGACTAGACAGACCTCCCCATGGAAACAGTCAGTCACCTTAGGGGAAGCCACATCTTTGTTTGAGCTCCATGCTGCTCCCATCACCTCTACATATCAGAGCTCTGGGAATATACTCACGGCTTTTGTCTCTACAGTCACAGGTGCCCATGATGACATGGCCCTGTCCTCTTAGCTCAAGTTTAATTTTTCCCTAAAGCTGCAGAGATCCTTACTGTGTATGCTGGCCGCTTCTTCCCTCAAGAACTTGGAGGTCTCTGCTTCTTTGAGCTCTCCTTCTAGTGCCACAATAGCTTGTGAGAAGCCGTTGGGAAGTGCCCACCCTCAGAAGGCACATGAAACCAATGAGGAATATGTCATTGCCCTGACTTGTTCATCCTTTGGTACTGACGACAGCAGTTGTGAGTGACTGAGCAGATTACTAAAGTCTGAAAACTTCACCACCAAACTGGATGGGTCTGGGCACAGCAGAGTGTTGGACTTCATGATTGGAGCTCAGAAGGTCTCCGATGGGATGGATCCCTGCCCCTCTTGCACCACCGCTTGTCTGGCTGTTCTTCCTTCCCTTGCTCATGTTGCCCCACCGTGCTTGGGATCTTCTTGGGATCACTTCTTAGATAAACTAGCTCTCCCCAAACACTTACTCAAGGGCAGCAGACGTAGACAGTGTTTTGCTACCTGGGTTTTCTCTTTTCCTTCTCCTTGTTCTATTATGGACCTTACTTCCTAACCTGCACCATGAAGGATGGTGCTCATAACATAAGCAAGGAAATAAAAGGAGCAGAGGGAGCCAATGAGGCTCAAGCTCTTGATTCTGGGCAGGCTAGAGGAACACATGTGCATCTTCAGTTACCTGTGGATGGATATGGTGGTTCTTGGCCACAAGAACTGTGCTGACATGATACATACAAGTTACTGCCACAGAGAGGCAAGTGGTCTGAGTTTGTCCCTGTTTCCAGATTAAGGTCTAGTCTGTTTGGCCCTACCTTGCCCTCTGCTGTGTGTTGCCATCTGCTGCTCTGATTCCAAGTTGTTTGTTTTGTTTTGTTTGGCTTTGATATATTCCTTTCTTTTCTTTCTTTCTTTCTTTCTTTCTTTCTTCTTTCTCTCTCTCTCTCTCTCTCTCTCTCTCTCTCTCTCTCTCTCTATGTCTTTCTTTCTTTTTGAGACAGGGTTTCTCTGCAGCTTTGGATCCTGTCCTGAACTCACCCTATAGGCCAGGCTGGCCTCAAACTCACAGAGATCCACCAATCTCTGCCTCCCGAGTGCTGGGATTAAAGTGCCACTATTGCCAGACTGCACCACCACTGCCCAGCAATATATTCCTTTTTCATATCTGCCAGGCTACTGATCTCAGGCCCAGAGCTCTAGCACTCTGCCCCACATGCCACTTAAGGTGCTTCTGGTACTTTGAATATCCCATGTCCTGTGTCAGGACCTGGGAAATCACGTGGTAGATGAGTCTTCCCTGTGTCTCAGTGCCCCAGTCATTGGGTTTCTGTAGTGTTCTGCTCTTTCTATCTGAAGAAACTGGCTCATACTTGGCAATAAGTCCTAACAGGTTCAATTTCCACAAATAATTACTGCCAAGATTAGCTGAATGGATAGGGAAGCAGCAGCTTCAGGCAGGTTCTGGAAAGCTGCCCCAGCTTCTCCCATAGGCAAAGGGCTCTGGTGTCTATGCTGCTCTCAGAGTTCTACCTAAGCTCTCAGGAGAAGCATTGTCAGGGCTCTTTGGTTCCATGATTCCTATAGAAGAAAAAGAACATAATGAAGGTTTCTGTGGCCTTTCTTTAGTGAGCATACAGTTCATTCAAACCCTCTTATGAAGGTCTGTAGGTGGGGCCACCAGGTCCTGGACCCTATGTGCTCATTCAGTGTACCCCTGTCAACTACGTTATGGCAGACATGTCTCACGCTATAAGATGGTAGTTGGGCTCTTCCTGGCTCATGCCTCGAAGCTGGGAAAAGGCAAGCTGCAACCTTTCCGCAATGTGTGCCACTTGAGGGTGTTGATGGTGAGGTCAACCATCAAATACTCTGTGGGTTTTGTGAGCTGACTCCTTTGGGAGTTAAGCCAAATGCTCAGAGTCATGTGTTAATGTGAACTGATAAACTAGAAAATCAGCCCTCTGTTGCTAATCTCAATGACTCAATGAGTTGAAGGCTTTCCAGTGGTCCGACTCTCATGACCATGTGTTGATAGAGTAGTTGAGTTACTGAAGGAAGAGTTCATGTGGCTTGCTGAGGAAACCCTTGATGGTGTTGGGGAGAGGACAATCTGACTCCAATACTCATTAGGTACACCAAGCCCTGAGCTCTGATTTGGCAGCCCATTTAACCACACAGGAACAGGTATAAATATCTCCTGTCCTTATTATCTCTATTCATATGTCACATAAAACATTACGAGTTCCACTTAAGTCACAAATCTGGGAAGCTTTGGTCTCTTTTGCTATAATATTGTTGTGAGAATTAATTGAATTTAACAAGAAAAGGTGTCCTGAGTCCAATATGGAGTTGGAAGTGTCACCCCAACCTGCCAAGTGCTTGGACTCCAACTCCCAGTCTACCAAGCACTGACCCATCCCCAGGGAGGGTCAGGGCCACTCCCATAGGGTATTTAGCTCAGGAACAAGAAACACTTGGTTTTAGGTTTGTATGTGCACTCCCTCTGTCTTCCCCCTGCCATGCTTCCAGACACCCAGGAGTCCACTGTCTATTAAACTCGGGCATTTAATCTGGTCTGATTAGATTCCTTTGCACCAGCAGAAAGGCTCTGTTAGAAAATATTCTTAATACTGAGGCATGAAGGATGATCAATATCACCAAAAAATGAAAATGAGATGTTTTCCAGCCCATAGAAATTGTCAGATGGTGGATCTGATTTCAAGGGTAAAGTTATTCTTCAGGAAGGTCTTTCCAGCACATGAGTATGCTTCCCTCATCTTGGGTGCCTCCTTGTCTGCATCTAAGCACATCGAAAGTGACCGTGAAATGAGTGGAGGAGGGTGTAGGATGGTTCTGGAATCTAAAGACACCAAGTCAGGATATGCAAGGTTTATTTCCTTCAAGGTTTTCAAAATGGAGCAGAGACTAAAAGGAACATCACCAGTTCCAGCATTCCTCCTACAGTTCATTCTATTTCCATCCTGTAGTCGATACAATGAAGTACAAAACATTGGATTTTGAAGTTTTAAGCAGTCATTTTAATCATTATAATTTTACTCCTTAATGTTGTAGGATATTTGTATACTGTGTGAAGGTTTATTGCTGTGATTGGTATAATAAAAAGCTGAATGTTCAATAGTTTGGCAAGGAGGTATAGGCTGGATATCCAGGGAGAGAAAAGAAAAGGAGGAGAGTCTAGGTGCATAAGAGATGCCAGGGGACAGGGAGAGGAAACAGGAGCAAGATGGAAGAGAACTAACACCACGTGATACAACATAGATTAATACAATGGGTTAATTTAAGTTATAAGAGCTAGTTAGTAACAAACCTAAGCTATAGGTCAAGCTTTCTTAATTAATATGTCTCCATATCATTTTTTAGGAACAAACCTAAGCTATAGGTCAAGCTTTCTTAATTAATATGTCTCCATATCATTTTTTAGGAACAAACCTAAGCTATAGGTCAAGCTTTCTTAATTAATAAGTCTCCATATCATTTTTTGGGAGCTTGCTGGCAGGACAAAGAGAGACTTATTACTACACATTAAGAATTGTATTACACACATACCCCTTTCAATATGGAATATAGTTCATACTGCCCCACCAGGATATTAATGATGGCCTTCTGGTTTGTACAGATTAAAGATGCTATTACCCTATGTTTTGTATAATAAAGGAAGAAGCCAAGGCTTTAGGGACTAGGTGGCTTGCTTAAGGTTACACAGCCAGTTCCACGGAACTGGGATTTGGATCTAGATCTATCTTTTTTCAAAACTGTTTACATTAGCCTCCAAATGGTACTCCATAGCACTTGAGGACTCTAGATATGAGCCATAAGAGCAGTAATGATTGTCCTTTTCCAGCTTCAGCTTCTCCACCTGCACCCTGGCCATCTGGTGAATCCTATAATTACAGGAATTTGATGGCATTCTTGTTGTGAAGTAGACCTGGTACCTGCTCTAAATACTTCTATTTTGGTGACTAAAGAAAAGGAGGAGCTTAAAGAATGTAGAATTGGCTTCTATGTACATATTACTGCAAGCTGCACTCGTTGATTTAAGTAAACATTTTTTTGTCCTCAGCTGAGCACCTTTGTACATTTGAATGTCTGCATTGCATAGACACAGCTTGAATTTCATAGCTTTCCTCTTTTTTTTTTTTAAAGAGTAAGACCCTAGCAGGTAATTCCATGTGTTAAGGATTGCTTTAAATCACCCAAAACCAGTATATGAAAATTAAATTACAAAGGGGCTAGTATTAGAAGTGATACCTTAGAGGGGTGATGAGGTCATGGGGTGGAGCCTCGTGAACTAGATTAGAGCCCTTACTAAAGTATACTGAGGATACTTCTTGGTTCATTTTCCTCTTCTACCATGTGAGGAAAAAAAGGAAGCCCCAACTATGAGGAAGAACCTTCAGAGACAAAATTATTTTCCTTTTAATCTTGACTTGTGATATTTTGTTTGGCACCCCGAACAGATAAACAACACTGTGATGAAGGTAAGGAGGCTCATCAAAGAAATTGCCATTTGTCTTTTCCTGCTTGGGAACCACCTGACACTCAGACTTCTGCCCTGGTACCTCTGGGACCTTGGTGAACAGAGGTGACCTCTGAGAGATTTGGGAAAAGGATCATGGAATGTGTGTCCCTAAATGGATGTGATTGGGGGCCATGATGCACTGAGAAATCAGCTGTTTGGTGAGCTGCTCCCTAGGAAGAGGACATCCCCAGAGATGGTGCAAAGAAGGGTCCAGCTTGAGGGACAACACGAGGAAGCAATTCCTCCTAAATCATTACTTTTGTGGCCAGATTATCCAATGGTCCCAAATTCTCTCTGGACAAGGATAAGAGGTCAAAGCCAGATTATTTCCAGTCTGCTGGGTGGGGTGATGTTGGGGAGCGACCATGACTGTGGGATCACACCACCTCTCCAGGGGCATGGACCACAGGCTCCACAGCTCTGTTCTCAGCAACCAGGGGCAACTCATGCCCTTTTAAAAGAAGAGGGAAGCTCAGGCTGTCCTGTGGCTGCCATGACATCACTTGGAAATGCTGAGTGTCCCCTGAATTCGCTCCATCCTGGACCAGAAATTCCATTCGCCTCTCTACAGATCTATCCCGTGGATCTATTTGTATCCACCCTGGCACCCCCTTTCCACATTCTTTATGCACACACAGGCCTAACGTGAGGAAGTATGTGTTCTTTATTGGTACAGTGTATGAATCATTCCTATGGAGACATTAGACTCAACCTTGCGTACTATGTAGTCTTCTGAGTCTGTTTCCAGCCCATGGGATCTGCTCCCATAGACATATTTCAGGCACCAATCTAATAGAGACTTGCCCTCATTTTGTTACAAAGATGGCTATTTCCTTAGATCATAAACACTTTCCACTTAGCCTCATCCCTCCCACGGCTACTGGGTTCAGAGCATCTTATGGGTGAAGCCCAGAAACTGGTACAAAGTACATTGGGGCTCTGACATGTTCTTTGGCACCTTGGTGTCTATATCTACACCTATAGCCACAGGTTCTGCGGAAGGCAAGTGAACAAAGGAGTTCTTGAATGAGAAGCCCTTTGGGAATGGTGCCCACCAAATCTTTATTCGCCAGGGTGCTTGTGAGTACTAGTCTGTATTTTTTTCTAATTCTCTTGACATGTTTGTTCATCCACAAAAGTGAACTTGGTGACACCTGTTGGTCAAGAAGCTTTCATGTGCTCCTGCAAGTAATGGATCAAGTGAGTCCTCCCTGTTAGCTTTCTTTTTTCCAGCTCGATGACTTTCAAACTCAAGAGGTCTTCATAAAACTCTAGTTATGTGCAATCATGGCCATATTACAGACAAAGATGCTGACAGTCCTAGAGGGCTGCAGCTTCATGAGGATCACATAGACAATGGGAGATGGAGCTGGGGTCTGAATCCAGGAGCAAGTGTTCTCTTAACAATACACCAAACTCTGAAGACAGTAGAGTCCTGGCCTGGGAAGTGCTGGCTATTCAAACATGAAGACTTGTGTTAGGAATCCCAGAACCCATCCAATATTAGGTGCAGTATACACTTTCCTACAATCCCAGTTCTCCTACAGCAAAATAAGAAACAAATGAGATGGAAACCCCTGGAATCTTTCCTGGTTCATGCAACTATAAACAAGGGATTTTTGTCTTAAACAAGGTGGACAGTGAGGGATGATGTTCAAGGTTTTCCTCTGACCTCCGCACATACACACATCCTGGTATGCATGTGCTTGCAGTCACATGTATGCAATACACACACACACACACACACACACACACACAAAACTAAAACAAAACAAAACAACAAAGACTACAGTCCCAATTTCTGATAACGCTTGGGGTGATTCTTCATTGGTTCACAAATCGGGTTTATGCACTCAGAATTTGAGTCAGCAATAATGAAATCTTTCCTTCCAGAAAGGGCCACTGCTTAATTTCCTCCAGGTCTGCCACCACACCACGGGCTTGGCCCAATCTGCCCTGAATCAGTGTTGACCATTATATTTCAGTTAATTAATACCAAGTTTAATCTTCTTTGATTACAAACATTGATTGTTAAGGATCCCTTGGCCATCTCTGCCAGCGGGTATATATCTAAACCCCCAAATGCTCAGGCACCATAGTGCCAAGAGAAAGGTGAAATGAAACATTAAGCTGGGTTTATGGTCAATTTAATTAATGCAAATGTTCATCTCGGTTCATTTGTTCCAATAATGCTTTCCAATAAAGTGATTGGGGACAAACACTTCCTGACTGTTTATTTTCTATGTCCTCTTTATATATATAAAAAAAACCCTATCTGTGAAAACTAAGAAAGGTATTGTGAAAAGGACATGAGTAAGTTCCAAGCTGTTTCCATGAAAATCTGACTTCTTGACTGGAAACCTAAAAGTGAGGTGTCTCTTGGCAAAAGAGCAAACAGACCTGATGGTGGAAGCCGTGTGTGTGTGTGTGTGTGTGTGTGTGTGTGTGTGTGTGTGAGAGAGAGAGAGAGAGAGAGAGAGAGAGAGAGAGAGAGAGAGTAAAAAGACACAGACACAGAGAGAACAATGAGACAGGGTGACAGAGACACAGAGACACAGAGAGACAGAGTAAGACAGACAGAGACACAGCAAGGCAGAGACATAAAGAGAGGCAAAGTAACAGGGACATAGAGAGATAGAGAGAGGCACAGAAAGAGACAGAGAGGAACAAGTAGAAGAGAAGAAACACTCTAGAAGTTTAACAGGATTTCTCTGGTCACTTAACCAATGACCCAATAACTATTGAAAGCAACATCTGACATCCACACGGCACAGCCCAGGGTTGGACTCTGCACATGCTATCTCGTTCTGCCTCTGCTTGTAGCAACTCAGTTAGGTGCACACTATGATTTCTGTTCTGCACCTGTAGGAGAACAAGACTCTGAGAGTCCAAGTGGCTACCTCATCCTCACATCTCACACCTAGGACACCATCATGTGCTTCCAGGCCCACTACCACCATGCGTAGTTGTAGAGGCTGCGGCCAGCACGAGGGTACCTGTGTCCACTCACACCAGGTCTGGATTATGGATATTTCTGCTAACTATCATGGCACCTTTATTTGCAGAGCTGTATGCCTATGGGCAGGGTCTTTCCAAGAGCACCCCATTCTCTAATGTATCCTAAAGTGCCTCACAAGGTTGACAGGATGAAGTCCTGCTTGCTGATTGGGAATGTCATAGTGCTCACAACATGGTGAAATCCACATCTCCTTATGTCTCTGTCCATCTCCTTCTCCAATTTGCAGGCACCACCCAACAACTGATACATAAAAGGAACCCACATACACATAACTGGGACCTTTACCAACATGATTTTGGCCCAGATTTTGGTTAAAGAGCCTTCCTCCAACTTACCTGTGTCCTTAGGAGGTCACTCTTTCTAGACAGTAAGTCACTGGGTCATAACCAGTGAGTGCTCTCACTGCAACCCTCAGAGCTGGGCATTAAATGTCATTTCTTCTGCTTCTGCATCCAGTTCATTCTGCATCAATGTTCCCGTGACACATAAAGCTTTGTGTCAGGGTTTAATAGATGTCAGCGTGGGAATAATTCCATTTCACAGCCACAGTCAGAGTCCAGACTGGCAACACCTCCTCCATATGCAAACTCTAGTGTGGCCCCTAGGTCGTCTTTCCTGTCTAGGATCTTCAGAGCCACCCCTCCAGTGTGACACTCCCAAAACTCACAGCAGTGAGAAGCTGCGGGCCCAGGAAGGGATTGAAGTCCTTCCCCTGAGAAAACTAGAACCCACAGCAGTCTTGCCGCTATACTTCCAGAAGTTTCCTGGCCTGGGGCACTGTCAAACCCCATGTTTGTGTCTAAAATCCCAACACGGCCGTTTTCGACCCCCTTTCCCCAGCAGGTAGCGGTGTTCTGTCTGGTGAAGGCCACATTCATTTGCTTTCATCCTCTTTCGTTACTGCTCTGGCCTGAGTCTCTCAGCTCTACAAGGTCACACTTCTCTCTTTCTCTCCAGCCCTCCTTCAGTTCCAGACTTTCATGTTGTCCCCAAATCCAGATTTGCATCAGACAAAGGAATTGTGGTTTATGGACAGAGCTTTGTAGACTGGGACAAAGTGTTCTACATCAGACGCACTGTACAGAGTGGCGTCAGGCCACAAAGTCCCCTGTATCTATTCTCGACTCTTCCGCTGCATTTTCTTCAGCCTTCTTAAAGAAGATCTGAGGCTGCGCGTGGGTGATGGATGGCCACACAGGTACCAGTGAGTTGAAAAGCGGGACACTCAAACCTGATACCCTTGGAAACCGTGATTTACTCTCCACCTTGGATTCCCAGCCAGTCTCCTGACCTACATCTCTGATAAAAAGTGACAAACTGGGGCCTCAGTTGTCCCAGTCCTCTCTGTGTGTACCGAGAGCAGACATTACTAATGGATCACGATGTTGTCCACTATGGAGTTCATTTCAGAACGAGCAGTCTCACCACAGTGCTCCAGACAAAAGCTAACAACCACAGTGGACCTAAGAAATGCTACGGATTGCTTTATCTTGCCAGGCAGAGCAAGATAAAGCATCCGTGCCTAGGCAGAAAGACGAGTAGATCTATGAACTGGATCTTGATCTAAGCTTGTGGTAAAGGATAATAACTGGTAGACAAATAAGCTCCCATCGTCTGACGATTTGTCTGACTCTAATTTGTCTGAGGCTTAACACCTGGCATAAAGAAAATGCTCAAGACCAAACACACTGTTGAAAACCCAGGCACAGCCTACTTAAAACTAATGAGGAAGCGGCAGAAGAGCTATGTAGACAGGATCTGAAAGCTGCATCTCTGAATTGCTCTTTGGTCCCTAGACCTGTCCTTCAGGCATTCACACACGTGGCGGTTGAACAAGACAGTCTTTAGAATTAACATTGAAAGAGCCTCGCTTCGTTATATAACAATGTCAAAATCATTCGCGTCTAAGATTGAGCTCCATCTTTTGTCGAGTTTCCCATTGTGATCCTGTGTCTCATTCCTGCTGTGAATGAACGCCTTGCTGCGCTTCCTTCTTTGCTGTTAGGCTCTTTGTTGCTTGCATTTGTGTGATTAAATACTTGTAGGCTTCCACTTGGGGAATGGTGCCTTCTCTGCATCCACATAGCCCCAAGCAGATTGATTATAGGCCAGTGTGGTCCCAGGCCACTGGCAGAGAGAAAGCCAGACAGAAGGGCAAGGACTAAGGACTAAGTCACTCTCTGCTGCCCAGCATCTGTTTCTGGTGTTGAGCTCTCTGGAGTAGCAGGTGTGGTACTGGGAAGTTTTAGAGGTGTGTCCTATATCACCCACCTTAGGTCTACCAAGAGCTGACTGAATTGGGCATTGCAGTATTGATGTCTGCACCACCTATGACTGCCTAGTAAATGGCCTAGAGCTTGTGAGCCTCCATTTCCCAGTGCACAAAGCTTTCAGAATTTATCAGCTTGAATCATGGAGGGAGGGTTAGGCTGGCGGAAAGGCCTCTACTTGCCTAATTTTCCAGACTCCATCCCTGGATATCCCTTTGACATATAATGCTCCTGCTGACTTACAAACTTCCTTCTTCGGTGGCTCTAGTGGGAGTGGGAAGAATGATAAAAACCAGTCCTTACCTAAGAAAACTCAAAGCACTGATGGTTCTATTTTTCTTCCAGACAGAACTGGCTTTTATGTCATTGCAGCAGAAGAAGAATTATTTTTAAGAGTCAATAGCAATGGAAAGTACATTCAGCTGCACTCCATCACACTCAATGGGGATAACCCACCAGCGCAATTACCAGGTTGTGACAAAGGCCTGTTTTGTTGAAGACCAGCTCACTGGGTTCTGATGGTCCCCACACAGCAGGGGTTTAGAATTCTAATCCTGGGGCCCCTACAGAGGCCCCACTCTCGATATTTCTCTCCTTTGCTGAACTCGATCCATGTATTCCCTCTCCCCCAATTGGTACCAAAGGTTTCAGGAATGAGCTTGGTCTTAGGGCTCCTCTTCTGGCCTCCTTCACCCCTGCATGCACTGCCGGAAGAGAGCATCCACAAACGGGAACTGCTTCTGTTTCCACGGCAGACTCTTCCACCCTAAGGGCAGTATGTTATGTGCCTGCGTACCTGGGGGTGACTCCATCTCCACTGTGTGGGACAATCGATGGCTCAGCCATATGCACAGTGAATCCAGGCACATTATTTAACCTCTACAACTTCCCCCCAAAAATAACTTAGTAATAGCACCTCCTCGCAGGGTCATCATTCAGGTAAAATGGCCTGAGGTGTGTATAGCGCCCTATAGCAATGGCCAGTACACACTCAATGCTGCTTACATGCTTGGGCTGGGAGGAATGTATTGATATAAGACTGTGAGTGCCCACAGCAGAGATTCATGGAAATGTATCTGCCAGCTCAGCATTGAGTCACCAGAGGCTGAAGGCCCGTACTTTAGTTTCTTCCGCTGGCCTACCCCCTCTCAACTACAGTAAGTCAGCCTGAGTCGTCAGTTCTCAGCTGCTCCCCAAACCAAAGGCTCAGAGAGGTTCTCTCTGTCTCAAGGCTCTTCTGTCTGCCCCAGGCTCCAGGATTATGTTTTAGGGCAAGGGAGTTGAGAATATGGTTAGTTTGGCAGCCTGGCTGGCACCTTGCCTGGCCAGAGTCATAACACCTCCCTTTCACAGCAATGCACCTAACAGCCCGGAATCCCTGGCTGCATCAGGTAGCACACACACTTCCTCCAAACAAAGCAAGTGAGTCCCTCTGACATATAGTTCCCTAGCAACCCTTAGGAACTCCTTTGGAGTCAAACACATCCTCCAACACATCTTGGAAATAGGGGCAGTGGGCTAATCCAACCTAGACCGGTTGGGAGTAGATGCACAAAAAGGCAACCAGTGTCCCCAAAATAAGCTTTTAGGGAAAAGCCCCTATTTACCATCATATGCTTATGCATGATTGGATATACATATGATTAAACACTGATTCATCATGGGAAAGGATATGAACAACAAACTAAGGCTTACCTAACCCAAACCTGTTAATCAAAACAAAAGTCAACTATACCCTGACCCAGGTAACCAGTTCTCCTCCTGGACCCCCAAATGGAAGACTATGGCAATAATGAGGGGCTTTTGAGAAAAGTTCAGCCAGAGCCCACAGCTTCTTTAGTGTACTAAACTGTATTTTTGAACAAAATATTCTGAACAAAATCTCTTGTTGCTTTACTGTCTGTGTGTACTTCTTCAATTCTTTTTAACAATATGTCAAGAACTTGGGAAGATGCTTTCTATACAGAGACCACCAGTAACAGAGAGTTAAGGTTGCCTGTCATTGACCGGCAATGGGAGGCAATGGGAGCCACCACCACCACAAGCAGCAGCAGCAGCCGGGGTTTGTTTTTGGGAGCAGTCACAGTTTTTGAAGCCATTGCAAATGCTGAATCAGAAAATGCACCATCATTGATCCTGGAGAAATACTGGGCTAAGTATCTTGAGGCTCCTGGTTAAAATTTTTGGCAACTGATCATTACATGCCTTGTTTTATGTTACTGTGTGTATGTATAATGTGTGCTTCTATTTAACGATGTCAGTTCAATAACACTGAGCTTACAGTCAACAGCACTATGTGGCTCATGCCTGAATGAAGTCAACCTAACATGTGTTTTGTCCACTGGCCAAATCCCAGTCATTTTGTGCCTAGACATAGCAGGAAGAATTCCAGCACTATGCTCGTGGGAAGGCACAGCATTTTAAACAGCGAAATTGCTAATAGAAAGCACAAAGTGCAAATACATGGCACCGATCAGGAAGTAAGCAGGAGGCCTGTTTTCTGGAGGGCTCCCACAAGGTGGGCTCATCTGGTGTGATCTCAGATGAAGACAGCTGGGTGACAGTTCTGCATGTGACCATGATTGCACGTGAAGGAATCACAAGTATTAATATAGGATGAAAAGTTTTAGCAAGCAACAACACTGGGGTACAAAGTTTACAAGTAAAGTTACTAGGCTTGACTCTGAAAAATGGCAATAATACCATAGGATACACATAAGGAACACTTATAGGGTGATAGCTTCATAGGTTGCTGGAGTGTCAGAAATAGATGTCAGACTTTCTTTCAGAGATGTGATCATCTCCACAGAGTTATCCACATGCTTTTAAAATTAATGTTCTCTTGTTTTAATATGTAGCAGGATTTATAGAGCAGAATACTCAGGTTCAGCTGGTGCTAACTCACTGAGGAAAGGTAACTTTAGTTTCCTTACAGTCAAAGAAAGAACGAGACATAGTGCAATGTTTCATTTGTTTGTTTAGGTATCTCTGATACCAGCATTCATTGGTACTATACCATATATCTGTTTTATTAAATCTGGCTAGCGGGAGATAATTAACAGATGAGGCTGCAGTGACTCTATTTCCCAAGCTATACTTTGGATGCTGCAAGCTGCCCATGTGAGCAATCACTGAGACACATACAAGTTCCTCTACTCCAGTTGGCTGTCTATGACCCACATGGAAAATCCTATCAATCAACCCGGCCATTCTATTCATCCACAGCTTCCTACCATGCTCTGAGGGTCTGCGGTAACTATCATATATAGTCCCCACACATTTCCTACCCCGGGCCAAGCTCCTAATTTACCAAGTTTGCCCACTATTTCCCCTTGAACAACACTCACATTTGCTCTTGTCATTGGGAGTTTATCTGTGGGTCCTAATAGAGGCTCAGTTGGTGAAAGCTTGCTGTGCAAGCATGAAGAATTGATCCTGGGTTCCCATCACTCATGAAAAAGCCAAAGCCAAGCATGATGGTACATGCCAGTAATTCTGGAATTGGGGAGGCAGAGACAAGATAATCCCTGGAGCTTGATAGCTAACTACTTTTGCCAAATTGGCAAGCTCCAGGTTCAGTGAGAGATTCTATCTAAAAAAAAAAAAAAAAAAAAAAAAAAAAAAAGAGGTGGAGAGTGATTGAGAAAGATACCCAACTTGATCACTGGCCACCGTGCACTCACACATATGTGTGTGCACTTCTGCATGTACACATACATGCACAAACATGTGCACACATAGACACGTGGATACCACACACAGGAGGCTGTTCTTTTTTGTTTGTTTTTGGTAGGTAGTACTATTTGTTCTTCATTTTTACATGTCATGGCTCACACCATTCGACTTTGTCCTACCCTCCTCCTTGTGGCTATAATCTGCCAATAGCCTGGTGATAACTTCCATCCTCCAAAATTCTAGTCTCCATTCTTGATGATGCCAAGAGGCTATCTTATGTCCTGGCCTCCTTAACTACATCTGCACCCAAACCTTTACCCTCATCCAATCACAGTTATCTAATCTCCTGGTCAAGCTGAAGATCTTTTCTTCTCCAATAACCACACAACAATCACAACAAAGAAAAACGGGCTTATTTCTCCACACCATCTTCCACGATCTTACTTTACTTTTTTAGTAACACAACTCTCATCACCCCGTGGAAGGTCCAGTTCAATCTTGCTTTCTTTTTCTTCTTCATCATCAGAATTCCTTCATTTCCATTTTTCACAAACTAATTTCTTAAATCAGTTATTAAAATAACTTTGTTTGGGATACATTTAACTCTCCTGTACTCTCCTTTCCCTTTTATCCTTACCAGACCAAACATGACCCATAGTTTAACCTTTGCTTCATCCCTGCAATTGAGCAGGTGAATATACTGTGGAAAGCACATTGCCGTGTTGACTGGTGTGCAATTCAGACAGATGCATCTTTATTCTTAAAAGACAATGAGGCACCTTAATTCTAGTAATCAGTCCCCCTTGTTTCTCTTTTGGTTCACTTTCATGAGAAAAATGGATATAAGTATGATATCTATCTATCTATCTATCTATCTATCTATCTATCTATCTATCCATCCATGCATCTATCTATCTATCTATCCATCCATGCATCTATCTATCTATCTATCTATCTAATTTCCATAAATATAAAATATTTCACAGTTTTTACTATTATCTTCATTATTGAAATGGAAAAACTGAGTCTCAGGACTGTGAAGAAATTTACTGAGGTCACACAATTCATTGACTTCAAAGATGTAGTTCTTATAGTATTATTCTTCTCAGCTTCAAATAATGTCCAGCTTTTGTGTAACATTCAGCATCAATGAGGATTGGTAGATCAAGCTCTAATAACATTTTGGTACTGATGATAAGTCACAATAATACATGGGGGTTGAAACAGAACAATAAAGGGACTGACCTCCAACAGATGAATAAATACAGTACTACGGTATAGAAATCCAATCCGAAATATCATTCATTTAGTGAGAAGGGTAGGTCCATGTGTGGCTCAGTGTTTCCTCTGCACAAAGAGTATGATCATATATGCATATCACGATTTTATTAGCAACAGTAGATATTGTAAATAGGTTTTTGAAAATACAGGTAATTATGCAGAAGCCCCTTCCTAATTACTCCTTGCCATCAGAGAGTTTTACAGTGTTTGGAGATCATATGGCAAGTGTCAAAATGATGGAAAATTCCAACATATTGTTAAAGCCCAAAGGAGGTGAGCTTCAAAGATATTAAGATGGAAGTTTCCAAAAAAGACACTAAAAGAAGGCGGGGGGGGGGATGTACAAGGAAGAAGTAATGGAATTTAATTGAAAGTAGAAAATTCATTCTCATTTCAGCTTTGAAGAGAATGCACACCACAGCGACAAATGGGACAAGACAAACCTCCGGTTGGAACGTGACCTCTCATTCTCTTATTCTCAGGGTGACACATTGATAGCGTTTCCAGGATTTGCCTAAAGAGAGCTTAAAGAAGAAAAAGGAAGAGACAAATGACGGGGAAATGACCTCATCTGTAATCTACAGCCACGTGGAGGAGATAATGTCTTCCCAAAGCTGCACCATGGATTAACTGTCAAATGAAAAACCTATGTATAAATATTTGACCTAAGCACAAAGCATTACAGTAATTTCAGCTACATATGTCTAGGAGAAAGTCAATTGCCCATCTGGAATTAGCAAATTGGTAAGATGAAAGTTTCCTCAAAGGGCCCTTTTTGAATCTTTAGTTCTGTTTAAATAACCGGGAGGCCGAGGAGTTAGGAAGAAAGTATGCAAGAGGAAATTAAAGGCATTATAAATATCAGGGGGACAGAACAGTCAATAAGTAATGAATAACAAAGATGAGAGAATTTTGCATTAAAAAAATAAGTAGAAACATTCACCATTAGCAAGATTTTTGTGAAAGGCATACATGGATATTGTAAGTGGGAATATAAAATGACAAATGGGAAAATTATGTGAAGAGCTTCATAATGCTCTTATCTTTGGCCCGGCTGTGTGGGGCTGCCCTCTGAGGGCAAACTCTGAATTCTATCTCAGAAGTCATCCATGGACCAGGAGCAATCCTGGTGTCCAAAGAGATCATTATAGCATTTTCAGTATTTTTAAATGTATCACTACAATTACTGTTGATTGACAAATCATGATTGAGGTATAATGTGATGTTATTTTTAAACCAGTTTTGATTTATCATCAGTTTGTTGTGTATATGTATGCAACATGGACGTGTGATGTGTGCCTCTGTGTGTGTGTGTGTGTGTACATATATAAACAACAGGGAACACATATGGAAGTCAAAGGACAACTTTGGGGAGTCAATTTTCTTTTCCCCCAGTGGGATCCAGAATTTGAAGCTAGGTCACCAAGGGTTGTGAGAAAATGCTTCTACCCACAGAGCCATCTCAGCGTCGCTAACCCAACAATATGAATCTTTGAAATAGATATGCAACATGGCATAACTAAATCAGGCTAATGAACACACACCATGCTATTATATATTATAATCATGCCGCTGGGCAACAGACCTAAAAGCCTATTCATCACATCTGTCTGAAGTTCTGCACCCTTTGACCAAAAGCTGCACTTTCTGCCTCCCCACCCCACCCTTCAATGCATGGGATCATTGTTTTTCACTTCTCTGAGCTCAGTTTGACTAACTTCTACATTTAAGTGAGAGCATTTGCTATTTTTCTGGCTTACTTCTCCTAGCCGTAATAGTCTCCTTACCCACTTTATCACAAACAACAGGGTTTCCTAGCTTTTAAAAGGCAGGGCAATATCTACTCTTCTCTATAGCACGTTCCCCTGTCTATTTTTCCACTGATACACACTTAAATTGTTTCCATTTCTTGACTATTGTAAGAAACGCTGCAAGGAGATAAAAGATCCACACACTGCAAACCTCACAACACATAGAAAAGAAACAAAATACAAATAAATAGATAAGAACTTTATATTCATGAACTAGAATAACTGTTATTCTGAAAATGTCCATGCCACCTAAAGTGTTCGACAAATTCAGTGCAACATGTATCAAAATTTCAACGTTAAATTTTGAAGAAATGGAAGAAAGCAATCTGTAAATTTATACCTACTGGATAGGCAAAACAATCTTGAACACAAAGAGCAAGGCTGGAGGTATCACATTCAGGTTTCAAAATATATTATAAAAACATGATGACCAAAGTAACATGGTGTTGGCCTGAAAGCAGACACACTAGCCAGTGGAACAAGACAGAAACCCAGGAATGACCCTATACATTTTCATCACTGGTGTCTGACCTGTGTGCCAAGAATAAACAATGCGAGAAGGACAATTATTAATAATACGTGAAACTGAAAAAAACCCAGATATTCCCATGAGGAATGAAAATGGACTTTTATTCAAAACACCATATATTAAAGTTAACTTCACATGAATTAAATCTTAAATAAATATAATGTGAGAAACTATGAAACAGCTAGAAGAATGGACAGGAACATGGTCTTTATACAGCACCATCTGGACAAGGCTCTTTTGTTTTGTTCTTTTGTTTCAAATACAACCTTGAATAAACAGACAATAAAGGCAAAAATAAACAAAAGAGATCACATCAAACTAAAATCTACGCACAAAGCAAATGAAACAAGCAACAAAGTGAAAAGACAATCCCCAAAATGGGAGACCATGCATGATTTCAACCCTTTGTATAATATGCAATTAATAACCTAGATAAACAAGGAACTCAATAGCAAGAAAAAAACCTGATTAAAAATGGCCAATGAATCTGAATAGACTTTAAAAAAAAAAAAAAACGCCTCTGCATGGTCAACTGGAACATGAAGACTTTCTCAGCATCGCTGGCCAGTAGGAAAGTGCAAACTGGAACTGCCGAGCACTGTAACTCTACAGCTGTTAGAGATGTTTTAGCAAATGTGAAGAAAAAGAATGACGAGTGTTGGAGAGGTTCCAGAGAAGGGATCTCTTGTCTTCCACCCTCTTTTCCTCTCCCCTCCCTACATCTCTCTGTGATGTGTGTGTTGTGTGTGTGAATATTAACTAGCACAATCTTTTTAAAAACAGTATGAAGGCACCCCAAAACTGGAAAACACAACTCTCACATCTTTCAGCAGGCCCACTTCCTGGTATTTATTCAAAGGAAATGAAAGCAATACGTCAAGAGGATATCTGCACGCTCATGTTCATTGAGACGTTTTTAATATTTACGTCTATATCAGCAAAAGTTTGGAAATAGCCTACATGCCCAGCAGCAAGAGTTGTTAATTAAATTATTACATATCTGTATGTCAGACGGCTTGCAACCACTTAAAAACACATTTCAACACATCTTAATGACACGAGAATTCTTTAATTTTGTACAAAATATAATTATGAATAAAAATATTATCATTTCAACACACATATGTGCACGTGCACTCTCTCTCACACACACGCACACACACACATACACACACATACACACACACACAGGCAAACACAACAAGAAAATGAGTCAGAATGCTACTTGTACTCTCTGTCACATGACAATGAGAGTACCAGATTCTAGCCTTCTTCTCCATAAACAGCTGAGCAAACATGAATTTCAGGTACAAGAAGATATGCTTACATCCCAATGATCTCGACTGCATCCTGTCCACCATTGCCCCCAGCAGAACTTTCCTCTAAATGTGGATGACTGTTTCAGTTGGCTGTGTGTTGTCAACTGGACCACAATCTTCCATTTTTCACATACACGCTTTCCTTATTAGGTAACTTTAATCTCTTAAGTGATCCGCAGAGACTTTCCCATGTAGAGTATTCTCCAAGAGCTCTTTACAGAGCATAAAGTCTTTCATTGGCAGGCAGTGTGTTTGCTTTAAAAGTTTATAACAGATCCTCTCTACTCCTCTTTTAAAATGCTTTGAATTGTTATTTTTTTTAATAAAAGACATATATTTGTATGTCAGGGGAGGGTCGTTCACTTAAGCGCAATGTCTCTTGTAGGCTGACTGACATGTGCAGGGAATGGAATTTGGGTCCTCTGTAAGAGAAGTCTGTGCTTTTTAACCAGTCAGCCATCCTTCTTGCCCCATTTCTCTCCCTACCCGTCTTCAACTGCACTGTGAACACTGAACTTAGTTTCATGAATAAAATATTTTATTCATGAATAAATTAGCTTGTTGCTAAATGTTGGTCTAGTGTCCACTCTCCATCGTTCTGAGCACTTTCATTGCTCTAGACGCTTCCTGTTCATTACGTGTGCCTCTTCAGCTGGATTGGGAATGGAAAGTTCAGCATGAAGCACAGAGCATGAAGTCAGGCACAGAGCAAACACATGTCCAGGATGCCTTTGCCTGAATCTCAGTACAGGCCAAACAACACAAACTCAGTGCACGGCAAAGTTCAACAGTGGTTCTGGGGTATTTTTAGTTTATATTTATTTGGTGATCTTTATATTTGATCCAATCAAATAGAAGTCTCAGTCAAAAACACTAAAACTAGGGACAGTCTATCTCAAAAAAAGAAAAACCCTGGAAGCCTTGAGAACCATCTGTGCCGTGGACTGTCCAGTTCATGCTATGGTATGTAGAACAGGAATGAGAGGGAATGTAAATGGCAACCGGAAGCCAGTTTGGAGATTGTGGAGGTAAGCATGAATATTTCTGAGATCTACTTTGAGCCAGGCATAGTGCAATGTTACTTAATTTATCTCATCAAGTCTTCACAAACAACCCAGCAAGGCTGATGCAAGCAGAGGGAGGGGAGGTTCCAAATTCTCACTCCCATGCTGCACTAGTGGTACAGTGAACACAAAACACGCTTTAAAATTGGTTTGATCACCTTTTTGGGAAACAGCATTCAATGAGGTGGACTTTGGAAGCAACGTGTCTCAAACTGCATTTTGGAGCCCTCCTTCACTAAAATGGAGGTGTTTGACAAGAGCAATCCATCTCCAGCAAAGAAGGGAAAACAGAGTTGAGGCTGCTGGGGTTTTGAGGGAAGAGCTCTCTTATCTTCAGACACCTCACCTTAGACCTGGCTGGGGCTGTAGCTCAGTTAACTGGTGGAACATTTGCCCTCAATTTAGTCTAGCCCTGTATAGGCTAGGTCATGTTGGTACATGCCTGCAATCACAGTCTTCTGGAGGTGGAAGCAGAAGAACTGAGAATTTAAGGTCACACTGTTCTGTACAGTGAGCACACGGCCATTCTGGTCACACTCCTCTGTACAGTGAGCACACGGCCATTCTGGTCACATTGTTCTGTACAGTGAGCACACGGCCATTCTGGTCACACTCCTCTGTACAGTGAGCACACGGCCATTCTGGTCACATTGTTCTGTACAGTGAGCACACGGCCATTCTGGTCACACTTCTCTGTACAGTGAGCACACGGTCATTCTGTTCACACTGTTCTGTACAGTGAGCACACGGTCATTCTGGTCACACTGTTCTGTATAGTGAGCACACACCCATTCTGGTCACACTCCTCTGTACAGTGAGCACACGGCCATTCTGGTCACACTGTTCTGTACAGTGAGCACACGGCCATTCTGGTCACACTGTTCTGTATAGTGAGCACACGGCCATTCTGGTCACACTGCTCTGTATGGTGAGCACATGGCCTTTCTGGTCACACTGCTCTGTATAGTGGGCACACGGCCATTCTGGTCACACTGCTCTGTATAGTGAGCACACGGCCATTCTGGTCACACTGTTCTGTACAGTGAACACACGGCCATTCTGGGATACATGAGCTCCTGTACTTAAAACCTGGATGTGACTAGCTTGTAAGGCTCAGTGACATGTGATCAACAGTGTTTAAACATGTCTGTTCCTGAAGAGGGGAAATGTGTTCTGTTCTTCCCCATTCATGTAGAGGACATGAGTCTCACATAAGACACATCCTAAGGGCCTTCACATGCTTCAAATCTATAACCGTGTGTACGTTCTTCAGATATTTTGAATCATACCGTTGACCTTTTATGAATGATATAGTTATTCCCATCAAATGTACAAACAACACATGTACAAAAATTATCTACAAGGCCTTACTTTTGTAAAAGATGAACCCTTTCTTTTTGCAGGAAAAGAACAACACTAATAATTTGACTATTTATTATGGTTTGCTAAGATCTTCTTCACTTTCTAGATTTTTCATGCATTTGCAAGGGAAGGTGAGGTCCTGGGTAGTTAACAAATATTTCATAAAAGTACTTCTTTGGTTATTAATTCTTGAAAAGGATAGGGAGAAATGTGTTCAAATAAGGTGCCATGGCACGTACAATCTTTTCCCCATGGAAACTTTGAAAAGAGGCCGAACCCAGTTCTCTGACTATTGTGCAGTTATCCAACTGTTGACAGCAAAGACTTTGCTCTTACAGTTTTAAGCAGGGCCATGACAATCCATTCCATCACCAAGGGTGTCATTCAATTAAAGAATAACACATTGGTCTGAGGATAGAAATAGCAGCAGTCAAATTTGAAAGGTGCTTTAGTTTTTTTTGTGAGATAAAACACCAATCAAGACCTAAACCTTTGGGTAGACCCCCTGGTCTTGGTATCTTGAACTTTCTATTTTTTTGTGAGAAAAAGAAATAAAGTTGATTATCTTTAAGGCCCAGTTCAGTTGAAATGAATGAGTCATGCCTAATTTGATAAAGAAGCTCTTTTGCAGGGTTCCTTTCTCACCTTGATATAGTCTGTAGCCTCTGTAAGGACTGGACAGGTCAGTGAGTCTGCGGGTACTCTCTCTGCCTGCACTGAGTTGCTTTGTATTTTTAGATGAGTTAATGAAAGAGCAATTATACAAATTTAATTATGTAACATTGTAAATAAATATAGATTCTGACAATATTAATTAGGAAACATCTCATTTCTCTGGCACCAAGTGCACAGTTCAGACCCTGGGGCTAACAATAAGATTCACAGGAATGATGATGGCAGCTGTCATGGTTCACCCTGTGGGTCAGAGAAGAACCAACAGTGACCAGCCATGACTCATAGGCTGACCTTGACTATCCCATTCTACTTATGCTCCTGTGCTCCTGTCTATGACTAAGATTAGAAGACTCTGTCTTTGCAGCTAAGACTTTGGTATCTAGAATTTGTCTCCTGTGTACCATCCTTTGCCTTGGCCATGGTTTAGGGCTTGGACTATCTTGTGCTAACTTATTGGCTTCTACAGAGACACAGAGCCATAGAAATGCACCATCATTGGCTTTTATAAAATGGTGTGCACCAACTAAGATTCTTCAGCTGCCCTCTGGACCCTAAAGTCTCCGAATGCCTTTCCTCGAGGAACATAATCAACCCCATAAAATGGATCAGGGTTTATTATTCACAGCCCAGGCAGCTGCCCTGGACAACTATGCTCTCCTTCCAGGAGAGCTTTTATACATCCCTTGATTACCCAGAGAGTATGTGAATGTGTGAACCTGTGAGGTTCTGCATTTTGTTTACTTATTTACTTGTTTGTTCATGGCAATGTTCTACATAGCACAGGGTAGCACTGTACTTACTATGTAGCTGAGATTAACTTAGAACTCCTGATCTTCCTACCTCCACCTCCAAACTAGAGGCTCAAGGTGGAGTTCATACTGCTGGCTTTTGTACCCCATTTTAAGTAGGGACAGACTCAGCATTAGGGTGGGACTTCAACAAAGGTAGACTTGCAAAAATAATCATAGAATTTGAATTTTTGCCTTGAGTTCCATTGCACTATGAGCCTGCTCCCATCTAATTTTTTTTTTCTATTGTGTGGAATATTTTTTTTTAATAATTTTTTTTATTAAGAAAAGAAGAAAAAAAAACATAAACAAAAAACAAGTTTCCACCTCCTCCCAGCCTCCCATTTCCCTCCCCCTCCTCCCACCCTTCTCCCCCTCCTCCCACCCTTCTACCCCTCCCCCCACTCCTCTCCCCCTCCCTCTCCAGTCCACAGAGCAGTCCAGGTTCCCTGCCCTGTGGTAAGTCCTAGGTCCTCCCCCCTCCGTCCATATCTAGGAAGGTGAACATCCAAACTGGCTAGGCTTCCACAAAGCCAGCACATTAAGTAGGATCAAAACCCCGTGCCATTGTCCTTGGCGTCTCATTAGCCCTCATTGTTCGCCATGTTCAGAGAGTCCGGTTTTATCCCATGCTTTTTCGGTCACAGTCCAGCTGGCCTTGGTGAGCTCCCAGTAGATCAGCTCCACTGTCTCAGTGGGTGGGTGCACGCCTCGTGGTCCCGACTTCTTTGCTCATGTTCTCCCTCCTTCTGCTCCTCATTGGGACCTTGGGAGCTCAGTCCAGTGCTCCAGTGTGGGTCTCTGTCTCTGTCTCCATCCATCACCAGATGAAGGTTCTATGATGATATGCAAGATATTCGTCAGTATTGCTCTCGGATAGGGTCATTTCAGGTTCCCAATCCTCAGCTACCCAAGGAACTAACTGGGAACCTCATGTTGGGCACTTGGGAGCCCCTCTAGGGTCAAATCTCTTGCTCACCCTAAAGTGGTTCCCTTAACTAAGAATTGTGGTTCCGTGCTCCCCTATCCACCTTTCCTTTATCCCAATTCTCCTGATTCCCCAAATCCCCCCTCCTTCCCTTCTACCTTTTCTCTCCCCATCTCCCCTTACCCCCATCCCACCCCACCCCCAAGATCCTAATTTTCTCCCCGGCAATTGGGTCTACTTCCCTTAGCCAAGAGGATAACTATATGTTTTTCCTTGGGTTCACCTTCTTACTTAGCTTCTTTAGGTTCACCTATTGTAGACTCCGTGGCCCTAATTTATGGCTAGAAACCAATTATGAGCGAGTACATCCCAAGTTCATCTTTTTGGGTCTGGGACACCTCACTCAGGGTAGTGTTTTCTATTTCCATCCATTTGCCTGCAAAATTCGAGAAGTCATTGTTTTTTACCGCAGCGTAGTACTCTAGCGTGTATATATTCCATACTTTCTTCATCCATTCTTCCATTGAAGGGCATCTAGGTTGTTTCCAGGTTCTGGCTATTACAAATAATACTGCTATGAACATAGTTGAACAAATGCTTTTGTCATATGATAGAGCATCTCTTGGGTATATTCCCAAGAGTGGTATTGCTGGGTCCAGGGGTAAGTTGATCCCGAATTTCCTGAGAAACCGAAACACTGACTTCCACAGTGGTTGCACAAGATGGCATTCCCACCAGCAATGGATGAGGGTACCCGTTCCTCCACAGCCTCTCCAGCAAAGGTTATCCTTGGTGTTTTTGACTTTAGCCATTCTGACAGGTGTAAGATGATATCTCAAAGTTGTTTTGATTTGCATTTCCCTGATTGCTAAGGAAGTTGAGCACGACTTTAAGTGTCTTTTGGCCATCTGAACTTCCTCTGCTGAGAATTCTCTGTTCAGTTCAGTGCCCCATTTTTTAATTGGGTTAATTAGCATTTTAAAGTCTAGTTTCTTGAGTTCTTTATATATTTTGGAGATCAGACCTTTGTCTGTTGTGGGGTTGGTGAAGATCTTCTCCCAATCAGTAGGTTGCCTTTGTGTCTTATTGACTATGTCCTTTGCTTTACAGAAGCTTCTCAGTTTAAGTAGGTCCCATTTATTCAATGTTGCCCTTAATGTCTGTGCTTCTGGGGTTATACATAGGAAGCGATCTCCTGTGCCCAGCTCCTGTAGGGTACTTCCCACTTTCTCTTCTATCAGGTTCAGTGTGTTCGGGCTGATATTGAGGTCTTTAATCCATTTGGACTTGAGTTTTGTGCACGGTGATAGATAAGGGTCTATTTTCATTCTTCTACAAGATGACATCCAGTTGTGCCAGCACCATTTGTTGAAGATGCTTTCTTTCTTCCATTTTATACTTTTAGCTCCTTTATCGAAAATCAGGTGTTCATAGGTTTGTGGGATAAAATCCGGGTCTTCTATACGATTCCATTGGTCGACTTCTCTGTTTTTATGCCAGTACCACACTGTTTTCATTACTGTAGCTCTGTAATAGAGTTTGAAGTCAGGGATGGTAATGCCTCCAGAAGATCCTTTATTGTATAGGATTGTTTTGGCTATCCTGGGTTTTTTGTTTTTCCATATAAAGTTGATTATTGTCCTCTCCAGATCTGTGAAGAATTTTGATGGGATCTTGATGGGGATTGCATTGAATCTATAAATAGCCTTTGGTAGAATTGCCATTTTTACTATGTTGATCCTCCCAATCCAAGAGCAAGGGAGGTCCATCCATTTTTTGGTATCCTCTTCAATTTCTTTCTTCAATGCCTTAAAGTTCTTGTCAAATAGATCTTTCACTTCCTTGGTTAGATGTACCCCAAGATATTTTATGCTGTTTTTGGCTATTGTGAATGGTGAAGCTTCTCTGATTTCCCTCTCTGCTTCCATATCCTTTGTGTATAAGAGGGCGACTGATTTTTTGGAGTTGATCTTGTATCCTGCCACATTACTAAAGCTGTTTATCAGCTGTAGGAGTTCTTTGGTGGAGTTTTTGGGGTCGCTTATGTACACTATCATATCATCTGCAAATAACGAAAGTTTAACTTCTTCCTTTCCAATTCGAATCCCCTTGATTCCATTATGTTGTCTTATTGCTATTGCTAGAACTTCAAGCACTATATTGAAGAGGTATGGGGAGAGTGGACAGCCTTGTCTTGTTCTTGAGTTAAGTGGGATGGCTTTGAGTTTCTCTCCGTTTAATTTGATGTTAGCTTTCGGCTTGCTGTATATAGCTTTTATTATATTTAGGTATGACCCTTGTATCCCTAATCTCTCCAAGACTTTTAACATAAATGGATGTTGAATTTTGTCAAATGCTTTTTCAGCATCTAATGAAATGATCATATGGTTTTTTTCTTTCAGTTTATTTATATGCTGGATTACATTGATAGATTTTCGTATGTTGAACCATCCCTGCATCTCAGGAATGAAGCCTACTTGATCATAATGGATAATTTTTCGGATGTGTTCTTGGATTCGATTTGCCAGTATTTTGTTGAGGATTTTTGCGTCGATATTCATGAGTGAGATTGGCCTGTAGTTCTCTTTCCTGGTTGAGTCTTTGAGTGGTTTTGGTATCAGAGTAATTGTGGCTTCATAAAAGGAGTTTGGTAATGACCCTTCTGTTTCTATCTTGTGGAATACATTAAGGAGTATAGGTATTAGATCTTCTTGGAAGATCTGGTAGAATTCCGCATTGAAACCATCTGGTCCTGGGCTTTTTTTGGTAGGGAGGTTTTTGATAACCTCTTCTAATTCTTCGCGACTAACAGGTCTATTTAGATTGTTCACCAGGTCCTGATTTAACTTTGGTATATGATATTTATCTAAAAAAGTATCCATTTCCTTTACATTTTCCAATTTTGTGGCATATAGGCTTTTGTAGTAAGATCTAATGATTCTCTGAATTTCCTCTGTGTCTGTGGTTATGTCCCCCTTTTCATTTCTGATCTTATTAATTTGCAAATTCTCTCTCTGCCGTTTGATTAGCTTGGATAGTGGTTTGTCAATCTTGTTGATTTTCTCCAGGAACCAGCTTTTTGTTTCATTGATTTTTTGTATTGTTTTCTGTGTTTCTATTTTGTTGATTTCAGCCCTCATTTTGATTATTTCCAGTCTTCTACTCCTCCTAGGTGAGTCTGCTTCTTTTTTTTTCTAGAGCTTTCAGGTGGGCTGTTAAGTCTCCAATGTGAGCTTTCTCTGTTTTCTTTAAGTGGGCACTTAGTGCTATGAACTTTCCTCTTAGGACTGCTTTCATAGTGTCCCATAAGTTTGAGTATGTTGTTTCTTTATTTTCATTGAATTCCAGGAAGACTTTAATTTCTTTCTTTATTTCTTCCTTAATCCAGCTATGGTTCAATAGTTGACTGTTCAGTTTCCATGACTTTGTATGCTTTCTGGGGGTAGCATTATTGTTGAATTCTAACTTTAATCCATGGTGATCTGATAAGACACAGGTGGTTACTAATATTTTTTTGTAACTGTGGATGTTTGCTTTGTTACCGACTATGTGGTCGATTTTCGAGAAGGTTCCATGAGCTGCAGAGAAGAAGGTATATTCTTTCCTATTTGGATGGAATGTTCTATAGATGTCTGTTAAGTCCATTTGATTCATTACCTCCACTAATTCTCTTATTTCTCTGTTAGGTTCCTGTCTGATTGACCTGTCCATTGGTGAGAGAGGAGTGTTGAAGTCTCCTACTATTAGTGTGTGCGGTTTGATGGCTGCCTTGAATTTTAGCAATGTTTCTTTTATGTACGTGGGTGCTTTTATATTAGGGGCATAGATGTTCAGGATTGAGACTTCATCCTGATGAACTGTTCCTGTTATGAGTATAAAATGCCCCTCTCCATCTCTTCTGATTGATTTAAGTTTAAAGTCAACTTTGTTAGAGATTAGTATGGCCACACCTGCCTGTTTCTTAGGTCCATTTGCTTGATAGGCCTTTTCCCAGCCCTTTACTCTGAGTAGGTGCCTGTCTTTGTGGTTGAGGTGTGTTTCTTGTAAACAGCAGAATGTTGGATCCTGTTTTCTTATCCAATCTCTTAGCCTGTGCCTTTTTATAGGTGAGTTGAGTCCATTGACATTAAGTGATATTAATGACCAGTGGTTGTTAAC
This sequence comes from Microtus oregoni, assembly GCF_018167655.1. Taxonomy (NCBI): domain Eukaryota; kingdom Metazoa; phylum Chordata; class Mammalia; order Rodentia; family Cricetidae; genus Microtus; species Microtus oregoni. The sequence goes on along the minus strand of NW_024543087.1, from coordinate 26,120,674 downwards.
TCCGGTCATTTTTTTTTAGTCGTAGAGTTTGTGTGTTTCCCTTCTTTGTTTTGTGTTGGTGAAGGGTCTCTAGATGTCTGAGTTATTGTGGTCATTGTTGGACTCCTTGGTTAGTGATTTTCCTTCAATTACTTTCTGTAAGGCTGGATTTGTGGCTGCGTATTGTTTAAATTTGTTTTTATCCTGGAAGATTTTATTTTCTCCATTTATAGTGAATGAAAGCTTGGCTGGGTATAGTAATCTGGGCTTGCACCCATGGTCTCTCAGTTTCTGCAGTACATCTATCCAGGACCTTCTGGCTTTCATGGTTTCCATGGAGAAGTCAGGTGTAAGTCTTATAGGTTTACCTTTATAAGTAATTTGGCCTTTTTCCTTTGCAGCTCTTAATATTCTTTCCTTATTCTGTATGCTTTGTGTTTTGATAATTATATGGCGAGGGGATGTTTTTTTTTGATCCAGCCTATTCGGTGTTCTGTATGCTTCTTGCACCTTCATAGGAAAATCTTTCCTTAGGTTGGGAAAGTTTTCTTCTATAATTTTATTAAATAGATTTTCTGGACCATTGAGCTGCCCTTCTTCTCCTTCTTCTACTCCTATGCTCCCATCTAATTGATCAGTCCTGGAATTTGCAGTTGTCTCTTACTTTTTTTCATGTGATTACCAGTCTAGTGATGTGGGAGGCCCTTCTGTGTATGTGTTGTTTTTTATTTGGTTGATGAATAAAGTTGTTTGGGCTAATGGCTTAGCAGAATAAAAACAGGTGGGAAATCAGAACAGAGAGAGAGAGAGAGAGAGAGAGAGAGAGAGAGAGAGAGAGAAAAGGCAGAATCAGGGAGATGCCAAGTAGCTGCCGAAGGAGAAAGACACCTGCTAGAAACTTACCTTACCAGTAGGCCATAATCTCATTGTGATATACAGATGAATAGAAATGGGTTAATTTAAGATATAAGAGCTATCTAGAAATACACTGGATCCATTGACTAAACAGTGTTGCAGTTAATATAGTTTCTGTGTGATTCTTTGGGTCTGAGTGGCCTCCAGGAATCTACAGGCTCAGTCTCTGTCTACAGTCTAACTCCTTCCATCACTATCTTCTCCACTAAGTTTTCAGCCTTTTCTTTATAAATAAAACCATATGTTGTTATTTAACTTTCTTCAGTGTCTCCTCCATAAGTCTTAGAAAGACTTGTCAAACAACATCCCAGCTGGCTATGATCTGGCCTGTTTCCCACTGCAGACTCATGTCCTCATCTCTTGTCTTTTCCTATTCAGCTGCAAAACCCACTGCTAGTATTTTTTGAATGTAATTGGCTCCATAATCTCATAGGAAGTGATATTATTAGGAGGTATTGCTTTGTTGTAGCGGGTATGGTTTTATTGGAGGAAGTATGTCACTGTGGGGACATGCTTTGAGCTTTTCTATACTAAGGATAATGCCCAGTGTCTTAGTTGACTTCCTGTTGCCTGCAAGATGTACTGTAAGACAAGACAATCCTGAAGCCATTTTTGACAATTCTGAATCCTCTCAGCCTCTGTGCCATAGTGCTTCCCCTCCTCCCCTGGGAACCAAGGACCTAACAGCTACACTCGCACGTACTCAGTTCCTGAACAATTACCCATATACGTATGCTTTGGTTCGGTCCCCTGGGAAATGGGGTCAAAATGACCTCTTACCTCATCTGATCTGGCAACAGCTCTCCAGTCAATTATTGGTAATAGCCCTTTCGAATAAGCCAATCAGAATAGTCAAAGAACAACCTCCCTTGCTTCTGTGGCCCCTTTAAAAGTAGACTGTACCAGCTATTCGGGGTCCCCTGGCTTCCCGAATGCTGGGGGAGCCTGTCATGACAGAATTAATAAAATCCTCATGCTTTTGCATTGGCTGTGGTGTGTGAGATGGTCTCTGGGGGCGACTCCTCCTCGGTGTTTGGACGCTAGAGTCCAACAGTAGGACTCTCAGCTACTTCTCTAGCACCATGTCTGCCTACACACCACCATGCTCCCTATCATGATGACAATGGGCTGAACTTCTGAACTGTAAGCAAGCTACCCCAATTAAATGTTTTCCTCATAAGAGTTGCTGAGGTCATGGTGTGTCTTCACAGCAATAAAAGCCCTAACTAAGACACCACCCTGCATCCCTTGGCTATGTTATGGCTGCTACATCCAGGTTTAACACAGGTTGCTTTATATTCACAAACCTTCCAGTGATTTCCTTCTCTCAATTGGTTCCTCCTCCCACTTCCCAGCTTGACCAAGACTTCATTCCCTCAATACTTTGCCCATTCTGTTTTTGCCAGTTTCCTTGCTGTATCCTTCATTGACAGAATCCTATGTAGCAGAAACATGTCTTTGTTTTTTTTTTTTTTATGGAATGTATCATGTCTCATTGACAGCTGAGATCATTGACTAAAGTGTGTGCCTAGTAAGTATCTGAGGAAGGAAAATAGGAAGAGAGAAGAAAGGAAAGAAGGAAGGAAAGGAGGGAGGGAGGGAGGGAGGGAAGGAAGGAAATAATAAAGGAAGGAAGAAGGAAGGGAGGGATAGAGGGAGAGAGAGAAAAAGGGAGGGAAGGAAATAAGAAAGGAAGGAAGGAAGGAAGGAAGGAAGGGCAAGCAGACAGGCCCCTATAGATTTTCTTTTCTCTCAGCCACTCACAAGGGGCCAAATGTGAATCATCAGACTAAAACATTGTCTCCAATCTTCAGGAGACAATTTTAGTTCTTTCTGCCAAAGACTAAAGGAAAGTAAATTAGCTCTTGAGATTCTCAGTCAGGATACATACATTTAATGCTGAGACACATCACCAAAGTACGGAAGCAGATACTGAATAAATCATACAGACCAAAGCAATTTTTTAAAGGAAGATGACTCTTATGATTATTCTTTTAAAAATTTTCTTATAAATAACAAACTTAATGACTGCCTTGCTCCAGGGGAGATGCCAAGCTTAATACTAAGAACAATGGGCTTACTTTTTTGGACTACTGTACACTACCTACCATAGTGCCTGAATGTCTAATGCTAGACTTGGGGACAGTATGCCAGAGATGTGGCTATGGCCCTCACAAAAGGGATCACCCATCCTCAAATCCCTACATGTTCCCAACCAGCATATGTTTGGCACAAATGTCACACCCTGACACATGTGCACAGATGTGGCAGAGGGTGTGTGGGGGGGAATCGTCTTAGAATTCATCCAAGTAAGAAATCCTTTCTAATTCCATATTGTCATTCTGGATTTATTAAAGGTCATACAAAAAAGCAATATTCTTTTTCGTACACACAAAAAAAGCTCTGAATTAGGTGTGCCTGAAACTACATTTCGCATTCATGAAGACTATATTATTAAAATAGATTTTAATTTTCCCGTTTGCCTCTGAAGTTTGAGAGAAGAATGATTAATTAAAGAGAATACTTCCTTTCTTTTCTCCCCTTGAGTGAGTTTTCACATTTGGTCTAATTATCCTTGGCCAACGGCCCATCCAATTCAGGTTGACTGGAACACCGCGATCTCAGTGTGGAGAAGGTCTGGCTGTTCCTCCAGGGCTGAGACACTTGCAGGAATGGTGTCTCTCACTCTCTGGGGAAGCCCATCATGAATAGCATTACATCCAATGATTATGTAAATTTGACTCCTACAAAGTAATTGAAATAGATTGTTCTCATTTTTCCCTATGAAAACTTCATGAAACATTAGTCTCAATCCCCAAAGGAGACGTAGCCAAACAGTTGTGACACGCAGCTGTAACTGACATGAATTTTTTTCCAACTTGCTCTGAAATAGCCCAGACACTTTTTACCAGGAGGGTAGGGGCAGATTATCTGGGAATGCCCAGAGGAGTATGAAATCCTGGAAGGCCAGGCCAAATCTGGCTTCCCTGCCTCAGGAACCATCTCAGGATGGAGTGGGTACAGGTGAAATTGTGCTGAGCGAATGCATGACCCCTTGGGACAAACTTGTGGGTACCACATGTCCAGAAGCCAAATAGTTTCTGCATTCCCAGTACATTGTCTCTGAGTCTGGTTTGGCACAAATTGCTCCCATGTTTCCAATAAAAAGTTGAACGAAATTCTCCTTGTGGGACATTTTCTACTCCTTAAAGAAGTTTTGTTCTTGCCTAGCATCCAAGCTTAAAGTGATTGGTTTTTGGGGATCCTTCACACCAGCCACAGGTCATACACCAGGATATAAACCTTCACTCATCTTCGTACTGCCTCCAGCGGATGCCTTGCACAGAGAGCATCTTTATTGACTGACCTACACCCATGGGTTTACAACTCCCCCTTGACCTCTCTCAGTACCAACACGACCTTGCTATCCATGCTGGGACCCACAAGAGGTAGCAGTTTTCAAGAAAGATAAGATTTGCATAGCATTTCTTCTCTGACATCCTCTCAGTGTCAGGTTCCCCAAGTCTCAGTTTTCTCGTCTATAGAATGGAGACAATAGCACCACGGATGTGGTAAGATTAAGTCAGGGGAAATGTGCAAAGTGCCTGCATTGTTCCTGGAGCATCATCAGAGGCACAAATAGAAGCAATTTGCTATGAAATGTCCTGGCTCCGGTCCTGTCTGCTTATCAGGCTACAAGACAAAACTCAGTTTCCTCCAGAGAGCTTCAGCCTCCAAACAACACGAGGCCAGGTGAGCGTTCAGCGGTGCGTGGGCCCGGATCATGCTTTGTTAGAGCCCTTATTGTCACAGCTGCACACACTCACTCGCTAGTCCCGTGTGAGCTCAGGGCAATTGTTCCAGTCAGAACATCTGTCCGTGTTCATTTATCTTCATCTGGGCTCAGATTTTTGGCTGAGTTTGTCTGAATGTGGACAGGGCAGTTTCCTATTCATCCGGCTTGTTAGAGTCATAGCCTATGGAATTAAGGTGTCATTTGAACCGAGATCTGTCTGGGAAGTATCTCAGGGAAGATGAGAGTCAACGGGGAAGATTTTGCTGTGTTTGTTTCCTGGGAATTAGAGCATCAGGTTTGACACCATACAGAACAGAAGGGCAGAGGTTAAACCCAAGGCACTGCTTCGTAGGAGAACATAAGGTACATGGCTTAGGGCTCTATGAGGAAGAGCAATTCATCAGAATACAAGACACCACATGACTCCCACAAGCCACAGATAGCTAGATCTGCAGGCAAGATGCAAGCCAGGGCTAAGGAGAAGACAGCTTGGTACAATTTGGGGCCACCGAGGAGGAAGCTTGGGGTTTTCCTCAGATGCCTGTGAATAGCAGATATTACCAGGGGACCAGAAGATGTTTAATGGAGTTGTTATTGAGGTGACAGGTACCTGGGAAGACATCTAATGCACACAGAAGAACACTGAAATCCTGCAGCTACTATCATAGATTGAGGGTCAGATAAGGACATGAACACCGGGGATCAAGACCTGATGACAACAGTTTTACCAGCTCACTCTGCTGCAGTTCTTAGACCAACCAGCACCACACACTTGTCTACGAATTCCCCTATCAGATGCTTGAAGGTAGTAAGTCTAAACTGTGGGGACAACTGTTAGCACCACTATCAGGAGCCTCATTCCTTGCCCATCACAGGCCAGTAGAATCAGAACCTCTGCAGGTATTACCTGGGATCATGTTTGAAAAGCTACAGAAGACACACAGCGGGGGCCTGAGAGGACATTTGTTGAAGTCAGTGGGACAGAGGAAACCTTCCAGGGTACCAGAGATGCCCTCTGCCTTCATTTCTTGTCTCCATGGAACAAGGGCTTTCTCTGGGGAGACTGTGGTGGGTGAAGATATCGTCAGTGTAGACACACGCTTTGCCATTCTGTTGGGTCTTGCCTTTCCCCCTTGGAGAACAAACAGCACCTGCTGGGGGCCATAGAATCTAAGCAAAGGAAATAAATCGCCTCGTTTTGTTTGACATTTTAGGTTCAGGTATTCTGTGTTCCTGTGCTTGTTTCATTTTGTTTGGTTTTATTCATTTGCTTATTTATTTTTCAGATGTGAATCGCGTAGTCCAGGAATTCACTATGTAGCTCAGGATGACCTTGAACTTCTGACTCCCAAGTGCTGGGATTACAAGTATATACCCCACACCAGGCTATTTATGCTTGATTTTTTATAATGAAGAAAATCTATCCATATACACCAGTTTAAAGCTCTCTTGGGCTTCAACTAAAGCTTTTTTAATGAAAATATTGTCTTGTTTACTATAAGAATGCCAGAGGCTTCTGAAGGTCACCCCGATGGAGTGGAGCAGGTGAGATTATATTGGCCTGGGGTGTACTATGATGTGATGTACAGATATTCATGATGAGAATTTTACAGTCCTAAAACTAAGAAAGGCTCAAGGAATCCTGGGCAACCTGGCAGTTCCATCAAGAACTACATGCTATTTGCTGCTGGGGTTTGACTGGATTTTCAACAGGACCAAGAGAATGCAGGGTAATAAATTGGAGCCTTTTAGAATAGGTATTACTATTAGGCATTGCTATTAGGATAGGACCGTCGTTTCAGCCAAAACCTCAGGATCCTTTACTGAAGACCTGTAGTATCCTGAACAGGAAGCTTCCAAAGGCTATCAAGGTAAGTGTGTTGGTCTTCACTCTTTTTTCTAGAGGTGTTCACAGTTTGTGGGCTCCCAGGATTTTAACAATGCTTTCAGACATGATTCAAAATCCCCATAGTAGCAGACAATAGTGGTTGTTCTCTTTTAAAAAACTTTGATATCATGCCCTAAGTATATATGAACTCCCATCCCATACACTTTTGTCCAGTTCTAAGAAGCAGGTGATGAGGCTTCAGGGTCCAATTGACCCCAGGAAGCTGCTAAGGAGCCTAATGCTCCCTTCTGAAATTTGTTCACTAGACTCATCTCTTGCCTCCGACCTGCCCATACAAGTCCTGTCCACTCTCTCACAAGCTCTTGGGTTGATTTGTTGAAAATTTCCCACTTTTGTGGAGAGTTTAATAAAACCACAACAGTCGTAGTAAGGGGAGAATTGCCTGTGTGCTGGGCATCTGCCTAGGCACTGGACAGCCCTGCCTCATGAAATCTCAGCCTGAGGGGCTGGTATCATGCACGCTGTAGTGACAAGAAACTTCTGCTTCAGAAGATAAAGCCACGAAGCTAAGGGACAGCTAGCCACTCACGAACCCTGCCCAGCACCCCACCAACCTGTTTCTAATTCCTTCACCTGGCTTCAATACACCGGAAGGAGGAAGAGCCTTAAATGTGCCAATGGACCCCTCACCGTGAAAGCTCCCCAAGTGACAGTGTCCACTAGGAACCACCATCATTTAACAGGGATGCTCTCTGATTGAAGGGGCAGGGGAGGCATTCGATTAGTATTTCAGGCAGAGTCAAAATTCATGACTCTCCTGGGGGAAATAATAAAACGTCACCTTAATCATAATTAAAAAATGATCTTCAGCTTCCATCTGATGTGCATCTAAATCTGCTTTAGTGTTATTAGCATGGAAACAGATTCTCCATCAGTGTCCTCTCTGGCTCATAAATAAGCTAAAGGAAAAGCAAAATAAATTTTAGGTTGGAAGTATCAACGTAAATGCATTTTTACAAGTTGTTTTATTTACAGCCACAGATTCAGTTTATTGAGTGTGAGCTTTAAAAAAAAAAGCCACATGGATCGGTAGTGCATAACAAGCAGACTTTAAAGATAAAAGAAAATCACCACCATGTGTGTCCCAATCTTATGGCTAGCCACCTGAGTTAGAGAGGCCGCCGCTCAAAGACACTCTTTCTTAGAAAGAGTGTCTCAGAACAGCACCTGGAGGTTGAGGTCCCATCCAAAGTCACTGGAGATCAAGAAAGTTGGGAGCAGCAACACCATCCCTAATGGAGAAGGGGGCAGCTGGTAAGGATGCCTGCCACTGTTCCACCGAGCCACTGAGTCACTGAGCCTGATGACTCGAGCTCCATCCCCGAACCCACATGGTAGTAGAGAAGAGACTCTCTCAATCTGTCCTTTGACATTTACTCTTGTATGCGTGGACACACACGTGCACGCACACGCACATGCACACATGCACAGAAAGAGAGAGAGAGAGAGTGAGAGAGAGAGAGAGGGAGAGAGGGAGAGAGAGGAGGGTTCATCACTGATACTAGAGTCACTTGGGCAAAGAAAACATCGACTTTGGAATTACCTCCATCAGCTGGCCTGTGGGCGTGTCTCTGGGGTATTTTCTTGAATAATGATCAGCGTGAAGGGACCTGACCACAGCAATAGAAAAGCCAAATGGGAGGAAAGGGAAATGTAGACCAGCAGCATCTTCAGACCATGGTTTCCAGTGCACAACAGACAAAATATGTAAGCGAACAACTTGGCGAAAGCCTTCAAAGTATCGTCTGAGATTCAAGGGCATTCTAGAGAAGGAGACATAAACTAGGTCAGAGAGAAGCCAGGGCTTCTGTACACCTGCCCTCCAGAAGAGGCGTCTACACATCAGCAGAGCTGAAGTCTGAGAAATCCACAGCAAGACACTCTGGAATTTTGAAATCATGACATTCCCAAATCCACTAGACTATAGAACTTTAGAAATACAAGATAAAATTAAGATTCTGTAGGAGCAAGTATCACAGAGAATAAATCACGATAAACATCAAACTAGAATTGCAAACCTAGGAAAATAAAAACACAAGGAGAGACAGACACCTGGCTGGGAAGGAGTATGATGGAGTACATGCTTGAAGGAAGATTTGGGGCACTCTCTTACTCTCAAATTTGTACCAATAAATTTTTATTAGGGGGCTACTATGTGCCAAAGGATGATCTGGGCATTGGACCAAGCATAGAGTTTGAGTCTAAACCCCCCCCCCCGTGTGTGTGTGTGTGTGTGTGTGTGTGTGTGTGTAGGAATGGGGAAAAGAAGAACAAGAAAAAGGGACATGGGAAAGAATTAATATATGCCTATATGCCCCCCCCCCCCCTCTCTCTCTCTCTCTCTCTCTCTCTCACACACACACACACACACACATACACACACAAATTCATGCATGCAAGCTGCCTAAGGCAGGCATTTTTCCATAAATATCACAGTCAGCTAGTTAGCGTACAGAAGAAAAGAAAATGGGGAGGTGGTAACAGCACATGGGAGTGTGTCAGGTCCCTCATAACACGATGCCTCGGTGAGTCTAGCTGGATATGAATATAATTCCCTTCTTGTTAACTACATCATGAAACCACCCCTTTCCAGGTTGTCCCCTGCCACACCAGTTGGGCAGTGTAGACCCACAGCAATACGTCCTGGGTTAAACAATATCAAAAAGACGGCTAGCATGTTGTTATGTAGTCCTGGCCGACTTGTGCTCATCAGTGTCACAAGTGATCTCCTGCGCTAGTTCCGAAAACCCTTCCCCAACCTAGTACCTTGGCACTTCTGATTAGATCTGTCTCTTGACAGGACAAGAGCCATGAACTAGGCAGGAGATGTGTTGAACAGGAAAGGACTGATACATAAATCTTCTGCTGGGCTTGGCTGTAATCCTAACTCTGACATGGCCTCTTTGTGAAATTGTTTTCTAACTCATGAACCATATGGAGGTAAACTTAAACCACATACATCTCAAACACGAACATGCTTATGAATTACCCAGGGGTTGTTATATGTAAAGTCTCACTTAGGAAATCTGAACCTGAGATCTTGCGCTCTAGCTAACTCCAGGTGGTGCTGAAACTGCTGGCTCATGAACCGTACTCTGAAAGACTCTAATGTTTTGTTCTGTCTCCAGTGTAAGTTTCAGCACTCCTTGTAGAGACCCCTGTACACATAAAGAGAAATAATTACCAGTGTGAATCAGTATTCACACAAAACGTGAATAGAGAAAACCGAATGTGAGATTTTCGCTGTATACTGGCAGCAGAGTCAATGAGGTGCCTATTCAACACATACTTGATATAAATTACCCATACATCTGTAAACATGCCAGATACCCTTCCTCTTCTCCACTCTGTGCCCCATAAACATCAAGCATCCCCTCCATCCTCTGATTGTGAACAAAGGGGACCATTACTCAGATATTGCAGGCTACCAAGACCTTCTCACGACCCATTTATAAGGAAGCATATCACTAACCTATTATTTATCCATCCATAGTTTTATGGTCTGGACTGAAATATTGATTCTCAAATGAGTACTTGGATAATAAGAGATAAGACCTTAACCTGGGAGGAGAAGATGGATGAAAATTTCTATCCCCGGTCATAAGCAATAAGCTTTACCATATTGCTTCCCTGTGCTGTTGACTATACCCCACCACGATTTGAGAAGGTGCCGTTGAGACTCTGGGTTTTCCTTTCCTGTAGACTATGCTTAGACACATGGGGCTGCAGTTCTCAAGCGCACACTTCTGAGTTTCCAGGAAGATCAAACACAAAGGGAGCACCTGGAGCTTTGCAAGAGTAAGAGTTGATCTGTGACTAAGGCAGAAAGGACAAGAGTGGGTATCGGCACAAAGAAGCACACAAAGATGCTGTAACCATGGCAGTGTGTGCAGGCTCAGATGTGAGATTCAGATGAGGGATAGCATGGGTTGGTTCAGGCCTTTTACCCTGGGCAGAGCTGCAACCATCCAGGGGAAAAGAAGTACTCAGAGAATGAGCACTTTCCCTCCACAGGCTGCGGAGCAGGGAGGACTCTGTCAGGCCCCATTGCGTCTGTGAATGCCAGACCTAAGCAGCTTGGGGAATGGGAGCCGTGTCCTCTCATAAAGTTCAGAGTCCCATGAGCTCCTGCTGCCTGTTAACTGCACCTGAGGGATGGTGACGGCTGAATGTCACAATCTTCAAGGTCCATAAAAACGCTGTAGTTCCCAACCAAGCAGAGTCAGCTGGGGTGGGAGCTGTATATCTGTTTTATAGTAGAAAGAGTTAACTTCCATGGGCTTCAGGAGACTGGATACAGAATGCACACCCAGGATGAAACAGGACAGGCCTCTAAAATGATTCCTTAAGCAATAAATAAATAAATACTCGTACATATTGGCCTATGGAAGGTATAGGGCTAATTTTCTAATATTAGATTTCAAATATGCTTTATATTTCTTCTTATGCAATTCATATATTTTGTGGAAAGTATTGAAAAGCTACTTAATATAAGAGCTGTGGGTATAGCTCAGAGGGAGAACATTGCTTAGCATGCAGCAGGCTCTGAGTTTGAGTCTATAGTACCTCCCATCAACGCACACTATTATGTCTATGTCTGCGAGTCTCCCTTTTCTATCTTAAGGACATCTTCACTAACACCCAGCTTAAATAAGGCCCATTTCTCATGTTGTGCATTCATAGTATATTGTGCAGGTTCTCTACAGCACATAGAGGAACACACGTTTGTTCCTTACCAACAATGACTCCAGGGATCCCATTTGTTCTGTTCCCTGACACATCCCAGATCCCATCACAGCCCTCATAGACACCAAGGACCCAAACAAAATCTATTAAATTAGTGAAGAAGTGATTGGATGAATACACGATCTACTCATTTACATCAAGCTAGTCTGGGGCAGTAGAATCTGGGGCAAGACGCTGGGAAACCGTTAGAGGACATGAGGCTAGAGCTACCCATGGCATCAGTTTCTCCCTTAGTCAGCTCATCTCCTGCCCTTTCACACCCAGAAGGCAAAGGCGGAGTGTGAAGTCCATTCTCTATCCTATCTCCCATGTCTTCCGTCAGAACAATCCCACACAACACTTTATTACTGAAAATGGACACATCTTTAGAATATCCATGACCAAAGAATTCCCAGTATTCAATTTACCAAAGACTTGAAAACTACAGACTGAAAACCTGAAACAGTTCATCATCTGACTGTAGGTGGTGGGTATAAGCAGTTACCATCAGACAAAATGGATGTAAGGCACACCAAGAGATGTCACACTTAGTATTGCTTGTCTTCTTTCACTTCTTTTGACTCGTTTTCTTTTAAAAGAATTATTAACTTATTTCAATGATTGAGATGAGAACACATAGAGCCATAATAATAGGGCATAATTTCTAAATTGATTTAACCCATTGTTTTTATATCACTTTATCAAAAACTATAATGTCTAATCTTCTAAAAAGGCAGTACATTAAAACCTGACATATACCATTTCTCACACTCCTGGCCTCTCAGATGATGGTTAAAACGGTATCTGGAAGGAGGATGGTTCATTCATGGAATGTGCACAGCCACTTAAAACTCTGGTTTCCCCTTTACCTCATCTGCAGGAGACCCTTACTTCTTGTTCCAATCTCTCAAAGCCATTCTTGCTTTCTTCCTTAGCTTCATGCTGCTAATCTAAAGAGTAAAGTCAATTATCACTTATTATTTGCAAAGTCCCTGCCTCTTGGGCTTGCAGAAAGCATGTCATATTTGAGTGTGCATATATGTATAAATGCTATCTACCCTCTGAACAAGGATGTTAGTGTGATGATTGCATAACAGGCATTGTACTTGAAGAAAATGAGGCCCATGGAGAGTGGGAAACTTTCTCAAATGGTAAACAATATAGTTAGGTGGGGATTCGGAACTTCTCCTTCTGTTTCCAAGCCTTGCTCTCTTTCCACAATACCACGTAGCCACTTGTGCTTATGTTCTTTATTTATGGCAATTTGTTCAACAAGCACTACCATTTTAAAAGTGGTGTGTGTAATTAAGGTAAAGGTCTATGGCCAACACTGGGGCTGGGACTGAGGGAATGCCAAAGCCAGTGGTAAGCAGGTAAGTGAACAGATATAAGGTCTGTGCCAGGGTACATAGAAAGGGCATTCTATCACCCTATTCTGCAGAATGAGATCTTACAAGATAGACTCTCTGCCCTCAATATGCATGAAGAGAAAACATACATGCACACATATATACATAATTTCATCTCTTTTAAGATGCATATTTTCTAAACTTTGTTAACATCAATTCCCTCTACAACTAATTGATATTTAGCAAAGGTACAAGGACACACACACACACACACACACACACACATCAAAATACATCCAAGACTTAAATGTAATGCCTACAGCTATAAAATTACTAAAAGACACATTTACTTTTATGACACCCATTACCCTGACCCTCCTCACAGCCTATCTCTATAAAGAGTGTCAGTAAAAGCTGGGATTATTGAGGACTTCATGCAAGCCAGAAGTGACAAAGGTTTGCTAGAATGGAGGAGGGGTGAGGAGTGGAATGGAGAAAGGTATGGAAATATCTTTCCCTTTGTCACTTTGATTTTTCCTCACATGAATGTCTTCTATTCAGTTGGACAATCTAACTTTTTTTTTTCAGATTGAAACCCATTGTATTTTATAACATGAATACTGAATTAAAACTCTGGAATTCAAATCCCTTCTTGTCTTAATCGGTCTATTACTTCAATGCATCACAAATGGCTTTGTAGCTAAACTCAAGGCTCCGAGTCATCCTTGAAATTCTCCTTTTAAAGTTGACATTTCTTAATCACTCTCTAAACTCAAATTAAAATGGTTTTGACATGACGTCTAAGAAGGCACTGTGCTTACCAGTAAATACTCCTTGCATATTGAGCAGGATTAACTCAGTCCAATTCTAAAAAAGATGTCATAATGAGTATGTTGCAGTCTATGTTTTAAGATTTGGGCCAATTTTTCATCTAATATTTTTCTTTTTATGTCTTGAGACACGAAAGGAAAGTCCCCACTTAGAAAATGAAGAGAACCCACTGATGATCAGCCATAAAAGAAGGCACAGGGAAAATGCGTCAGCTTCGGACTTATTTCTTTTTCCTTGTTGAATGCATTAAGCCTAGTCCTGTTTGGACAGTATGGTTATTTCTCTGCTCTGTTCGAGAAACATTCCTAAAATAGAACCCAGAGAACTTTACCTAGCTGAAAACCATGCATAATTCAGCATAGAGAGCGAATTGCAATCCCTTCCCACTGTTTGGGTAAATGGTTTGTGCTCAGAAAACAGAAATTTTCCAGAGAGCACTGAAAAGTCAGATCAGGTTTCTGTTTGACGCCAGGACCTGTCACAACTGCAGCCTCTGTAAATCTATCCTGTGACCCCAAAGGGTCAGGAGTAACATTTCCAGTCCTCGTCCCTCAGACAGGCTTCTCCTGAGCATACACAGTGCCAGAGGGAGCCTGTCGTTTTTAACGCTACAGGCTTTATGCAAACACGTGCTGGTTTCCTTCCTCTGTAATTTGCAAATACCAAATTATCTTGTGTAAATGTCTGGTTATAAGTTACAGAAATATTTTTGAGAAGTCGGAGCTTACAGTCGAAGATCATAAAATCCCAGGATAACTCAACTGCACGAACTTGGGAAATTGTTTAGTCTCTTTGTGCCTCACTTTGCATTTAAGGAACAAAGATAAAAACAGTGTCTCATAGGACTGCTCTCTCTTGCTGTGATGGAGCAATAGAACCCTCTTGCCTTTAAAAAAAATAAACGAACATTGGGAAAATATGTAAAACAATGAACTTCAATAACTGAGCCACAAACAGCACAGGGCAAGTGGAGGTGTGGTTTGCAGTCTCGTCAGGACTTCCAGGCTTCTGCTTAGTCAAGGAGGGAAAGAGGAAACTAGAAAAGATGGGGTAGCTTAGGGATCTCCAGAAGTTATTTTTCAAGTCTGAATACTCATCAGAAAATGCATTACCTATAGAGGAGGGGGGAAAAAACACTAAAACAAGCGAGCAGAAAAACTGAATTATATAGAGTAGAAGCAGCCCATCACCTAGGAAAGATAAACTCTTTGTTAGATGAGGTCTGGAGGATTACCTTAGAAGTAAGGAATGATTATGAATCCCACATACAACGATGCTAAAAAACAAGCCTCGAAAAGTAAAGCCTGATTTCAGATAAATTAAAGACCTTCCAGAGAAAAGACCTCTCAATACTTAAAGGAATACAATACAGAAGAAACAGATTAGCAGCTCAATAACATGGAATCCACAGTGTCCAGAATCCAATAAAAGAATTACCTGGAGTTTCCAGGAAGCAGAAAAGCACAAGGCACATTCATAGGAAAAGCATTTAACAGAGATTTGGCATACATTAATCAATCCCTGATATCCAACTGTGAAAATAAAGTATTATTAAAAGCATCAAGGATAAAATGAAGACATTTTAAACCTACGGTGTGCAGGAAACCTGTCTATCATAGTTCATCCTCATAACCATCTTGAAAGCTAAGTATTACTGTCCCTGTTTTGTGATTGAGGAAATTAAGGCTTGAAGAAGCTGAGTCACAGCTAAATAATAGCCAAGTAGTGATATGGGAGGTGATGTATGCTGTAAATATGTTTTATTGCCATTGGTTAATAAAGAATCTGCTTTTGGCCAATGGCTTAACTGAGTAAAGCCAGGTGGGAAATCTGAACAGAGATGTAGAGAGAGAGAGAGAGAGAGAGAAAGAGTAGGCAGAGTAAGAGAGATGCCATGTAGCTGCCACAGGAGACAGATGCCGGTTGGAACCTTATCGGTAGATCACAACTATGTGGTGATACACAGATTAATAGAAATGGGTTGAGATATAAGAGCTATCTAGGAATAAGCTGGAGTCATTGGCCAAACAGTGTTGCAGTTAATATAGTTTCGGTGTGATTATTTTGGGGCTGGGCAGTCGGGAAATGAACAAGTAGCCTCTGCCTACAAAGTAGAAAGGTGTGCAACACCAATTACAGCCGCTTCTTCTGGGGTATGGGACAGACGGTGGCCAGGCCCGGATGACTTCCTAAAGGAAGTCAAGCAGCTGCTGGGTAAAAGAGAGAGGAGTGAGACAGCATGCATTAGGAGGAAGAGAACCTGAAACAACACAAAATACTAAGGGGTAATGCATAGCATATGAGAATACCCACATATGGTGACCAGAAGTGGGTGACTGCAGCATGGGTCAAATGGAGCCTAGTGTTGACATCATTTAGGCACTGGGATGTGTATATAGTAAGAGGAGAGTAGTAAGAAGACAAGAAAATTTCAGGCATCAATCTGTGAGAGAGGAACCTGAATGTCCAGGACACCTTGCAATCTCTAGATCAAGCCAAACAAAACTCCAACAGCTGACCTTAATGAAATATTTTAGATACGTCAACACCATGACAACAGAGCCATTGCATGAGCCATCCACTTTCTACTATGGCTTGGTTCTTGGGTGTTCTTTGTAATTTCACTGACCACATTTTATGGGGGAGGAAACTTAGCCCCTTTCAAATTAAGTGCTTTAACTTGCTCACATTTACATGGTTGGTAGAAGATAATTTGGACTTAGATACAGGCTGAAGGTCCAGGGTCAATCCTTGGTAGCCCAACAGCTAGAGTCTAGTCAATAGTACAGCGGTTGCCATTTCACCATGAGCAGTGGTATTTTTCTGGGAATAGCTTTTCCTTAGTGCCCATGAAAGCATTTAGGAAGACATCAAGCATTGCCAGAGGGAAATATTAGAAATGGCTTTTAGCCATGGAAATTGGATTTGAGACTGTGACCCTTTCTTGGCCCCTGTCTCACATGTCTGAGTTTCAGGAAACAGCTAGAAGAACCCGGATGCTATGGAGTAAGGTCCTAGAGCAGGTGTCTGCTACCTTTTATGTTATGGTCAGAGAGTAAAGCCCCTAGGTTTTGTAGGCCATGTGATCTCTGTCATGACTACATTGCCTTCATGTTGTCATAGCAGCCATGAGAAATATGGATCTGAATGAGTGGGGTTGTGTTCCAAGTGGGATTTATTAACCAATCAAACTGGTTTTTATTGTCAGGCAACAGCTGCTCTCTCCCTATCCTGGCATAGCAACTCCTTCACTCTAGGAGAGGATCCATATGTAGGAGAAAATATGTTTCCAGCTAAATGGATATCCTGCAGCCCGCCAGATGTGGGCCATGCTAGAAGAGAGTCATGAAGCTTTGCATTCTCAGTGTCTAGGATGAATATCATGAGTTATGAAACAAGTAGAGAAACATCAGACTGTTTAAGACAGCCCGCCTACATGAGCCTCTTATTAGACGGATTTTATAGAGTAGAAGGAAATGCCAACCAATGTCATTTTTTTCAGTCATTCCTTTTTAGTGCCTGAATGGCTATGATTTGACAGATGGGATAAATGCAGGTAAATTAGGAAGTGCCCCTGTCCTCAAAGAACCCATAGCTCATGAAGAGGTAAGAGAAAAAGAGACAGAAAGAAAAGAGAAAAAAAGATAGTCACATTGGTGCAGTGTGTTGGAATGGAGACACTATACAGGGTCACTGTATGGGTCTTAAGGGGAGAAGCTTACACAGACTAGAGCCAAGGTCTTGGAAGCAGCTTCTGGTGGAATGGTCAGCTTGAGACTTACAAGCTTGGAACATGCAAAGGGAACTGAAGAACACTGATCAATGTGTAAAGTCTAGAGAGAGGAAGATCATGGAGTTAAGGCATGCTAATGAGGAACCAGAGACTTGGGTCTGAGAAGAGAAAGTAGGACACTGTGGGATGAGGGCCTGGGACAATATTATCATCTGCACATATACCCTGAGGGAGTTGGGCTAGACCCTTACCAACAGCACGTACTAAAACCTGTTAGACCAGGGAACATTACAACTGGGTTTCTGTTAAAAGCCTAGAAGAACTTTTTTTTTCCTGTGTGCTCACAATAAAGAATGGTTGTTAGGGACAGGAAGTGAAGCAATGCAATCACCAGCAAAGCACTACCGTCCTGAACTAAGCTAGAGACAGGGTCAGGGGTGGGTGGTGCTGTAAAACTCTTCTAGAGGTTCTGTTGATATAGTTGATAGGGGATGGGACATCAGCCATGAGGGGAGTTAAGGACCCCAAGTGCCTGGCTCAAGACGGGCTAAGAAAGTCACCTCAGTGCAAGACTCAGCATTGGAGGGTCAGGCTTGGAAGACAAGCAAGGGATTCATCCTGAGGCCTGTTGATTTTGATGGTACTTGTCTTCTGAATGGGTGGGACTAAGCAGAAGGAAATTTGCATTGGGGGGATAAGGAACTGGGGGAAAATGTGATCAAAACCCATGGCAAGGATGAGATCACACAATGTGTTCAGAAGGCAAGAAAGCAGAGGACCCAGAAGGGCCCTAGGGAGACATGAACAGATCAGGAATGACAGAGGTCAAAGGTAGGGAGACTGTGAGACAGGAAAGAAAGACCCAGACATATTGTCGTAACATTCATTGTCAAGGGTGGCCCATGGATTATTTTTATAATGTTTCCAATAACCCCAAGCTAGATCTGATTATTCTAATTTCACAGGAAAGAGAACTGGGATAATTGGGGTCAAGTAACCATCATTTTCCTCCCATAGCAATATCACAGTTCTCAATAAAATTAATATCTAACACATAGTTAGTATGTATTGTGCTCTAGGCACTTTTGTGAACATTTAAAATATAATCATTCCATCAATACTAAAAGTAATCTAATATTATCCAGTGCCAATAATCCAGTGCCACTATTCTCATATTTCAAATGAGGAAACCAAGACAGAAAATAACCTGGTGAAGGTCACATAGACAGAAAATGACAGAGATGGGATTTGAACCTTCAAAGCTTGTCTTTCACATATAGACTGAACCACTACACTACAAAGACAGAATTTGTCTGAAACCTTCCCCTCAGCAAAGGCTAATCCAAAGACTATTGAGTACCAAGTATTGTCTTAGATGTTGTATCCCAAAAGTGAGCTAACACACCACAGGTCCTTCATCAATGGATCTCAGTTCTCAGTACCTTCCAGAATGAATCTCCACCCTGACTCAGAAAGATGAGCAATAGATAGAGGGTGGGATTAAATGACAAATGGAGGAGGAGAGGAGAGCTGGGCACTAGCCCATAAAAATGCAGGCCTTTCCTGAGGGCCCCTGTGCAGAGTTCTTTTCTAGACCAGACATGAGCCATAATGAGTGAACTAGTTCAAGGGCCTAATCACTGAATATTTCAGACTTGCCTTGACCCGAATTTATCTCCCCTTGTGTTTCCCAGGGAAAGGTATTTTTGTGATGCTTAATTTGTTGCTCATAAGACGGTCTGTGCTTTTAAAAGTAGTTTAAAGCCCCTTTAGGGCATTTGAAACTTAATAGGTATCCTGGTCAGACTTTTGTCACTTGACACCAACTAAGCTCATTTGGGACCTTAACTATTGCGCCCATCTGATTGTAAGCAAGTCTGTGGAACATTATTTATTTATTTATTTTTAATGACTGATACAGGAGAGCCCAGACCATTGTGTGAACTGCCACCCCTGGCAGGTGTCCCTGAGTAGGATAAGAAATGAGATTGACTGATCCATGAAAATCAAGTCAGTCAGTGAGTAGTATTCCTTCATGGTCTCCGCTTCAGGTCCTGCCTCTAAGTTTCAGCCTTGCGTTCTTACCCTCCTTCCATTCCCAGTGGACTGAAAGCTATGAGGTAAAATAAACCTTTTCCTCCTGAGTTGCTTTTGGTTCGTCACAGCCATAGAAGTGACCTTGGGAAGAGGGTTGTAAAGGATAGAGCCGTGGAGTTCCTCCAATGATGATGGGAGGAGGTTGATGACTCTAGATCAGGAAGCTAAAAAACATTTCTTTTACGAAAAGGAGCATGAAATATGAGTATCTCCTACAAAGAATACAAGACACCTACAGATTCTTAATAATTGCCCCCTCTACCTCCTGATGATAAGCATTCTCCCGAGGTCTCAACATGGGGTATGATTGCTGTGATGGCTCAAAATGTCTGAATTAAGAGCAGGAAGAAGCTACAAATAATTCTTTGAAGAGAAACAGGTAGCTTAATTTTTAATAGGAAAAGTATTGTCCCCTTTGCAAAGGACATCTGATTACCTGCCAGAACTGTCAGGCTGACCTCCCATTGCCAAGGAAGTCTCCTAAGAACCCAGCAGCATTTGGCCCCTATAGACCTTAAGGAAACCATAACTCATATGGTGGTTCAGCATGTTCTCCCTTTACAGATAGAGTTTAGCATCATCTGTAGGGCGTCTTTGATGTCCAAATGTGGCTGTAGAAATGGCTATGGCTATTCTCACTGTAATAAGAAAATACCATTTACCCAGGGGCTTCTAAAAGAGGAAATTTATTGCAGTTCTAGAGGCAAGGAAGCTTAATATCAAAGGAGCGATAGATTTGGGGCATACTAAACTCTTGCTGTGTCCTTACACAGTGGATGGGACAAAGGTCTCTTTGGAGTCTTCTAGAAGTAAGGGTACTAAAGCTATTATGATCTAGTCACCTCCCAAAGACCACACCTTCCATGCCATCACATTGAAGATTTGATTTCCACATGAGTATTTCGGCTTCTTTCAAGCACGGGACTAGCTCTATTTATTACTGTGGTCTGAAACGCCTACCATGTTGATAGATCTCTTCGCTAGTACGCTGACTTCTCATAGAACTGACTATACTGCCATGTAAAAATTTCCCATCAAATACATCAACCTCATGCCACTAAAGTCAATATGTAATGTTCCATATATCAGAAACCAATACTCAAACCACCTTTGTCCTCTTCCTGGCACCCTCTGTTCCATTAGTGCCCAATTCATGGAGCCATCCACCCATCCACACACCCACCTACCTGTCACAGTCATCCACTGGCTGAGCATGTATTTGATCATACTTCACCCTGGGGGCAGGGAATAAATCAGGCATACCCCTCAAGATTCTCACAGACTGTTAGAGAAGGCACACAGAGAAGCAATGTTCTCAACACAGCATTATAGAGTCTATAATGGCAGTATATCCAAACCAGAAAATAGATCAGGCTCCTGCCTCCCATTCTGCTCAGAGTGACATTTATGACAGACTGTGTGGGTGAGAAAAATTAGCCAGCTGAAGGGTCTGTCTGTTCTCCACGGGGCAGGAAAGAACACTTCCTCGTTAGCACTTTCCTTTACAGAGAGCAGGAGTGTTATTTTCCTGTGTGAGGAGTAACTTCACTGGGAAGAGAGTGGGAATGGGTTTGAAGCCCAAGGGGATAACTTGGGGAGAATCTACCAGTGGGTGCTGCCTTCTCAGGCAATCAGAAAGGGGGCAGACACTCTTCCCTCTCCTCCCCCACCTTTCACCTTGATATCCTCTCTTTGCTTCAGTGATTTCTGTAATCTCAAACAACAAAGTGTCAGTTTTAACTGTGTTTTGTCAAACTGAAGAGAAATGTGGCCCGGAGGTCTAGGATGAGAAGAGTGCTAAAACTTGTGCCAGAGCCATCACGGCATGGAGCATTTTCATTACCATAGGATCTGTACCAGATTCCTCTGCAGCCACTGGCCTCCAGTCCCGTTCTCCCTAACCCCTACCAATAGTAAAGCTCGTCTCTATTTGTGTAATTTTTTACTTTAAGATCATTATACAAGTAGAATCCTGCCGTGCATAGCCTCTTGGGATTGACTTTTTTTCATTCTGCATAATTCTTTGGCCTTTTATCCAAGTTGTTAGATATTTTCCACAAGCCGCACAATCCATTGTCAATAAGTTAGCATCATCAAAACGAAACAAAACAAAGAAAAAAGAAAACTTGTAGCAATTTTATGGAAGGAAATATACTATTTAGACCCTTTTTACAAACTGTCAGCTTATGGAGGTTTTGACCTTTGGAATAGTAGAGAGGGGGCACTTTTAAGCCTTTCCCCTGCAAGCAGATTGATGATCACCTGAATTGTCATCGTAGAACCTTCATCCAGGAAATGATGGAAGCAGATGCAGAGATCCACAGCTAAGCACTGGGATGTGCTCCTGGAGTCCAGTCATAGAGAGGGTAGAGTGAAAATATGAGCAAAGGGGTCAAGACCATGATGGGGAAACCCACAGAAACACCTAAGCCAAGCTAGGAGGAGCTCACTCACTCTGGACTAACAGCTGGGAAACTTGTATACGTCCGAACTAGGCCCTCTGAATGTAGGTGACTGTCTGTGGCTTGGGTAGTTTGTGGGGCCACTAGCTTTGGAACCAGTATTTATACTTAGTGCAAGAACTGGCTTTTGGGAGCCCATTCCCTATGGAGGGATGGCTTGCTCAGCTTAGATACAGGGAGGAGGGCCTCGGTCCTGCCTCAAATGGTATGATGGACTTTGTTGACTTCCCATGGGAGGCCTCACCCTCTCTGAAGAATGGAGGGGGAATTAGGTGGGGGGAGCAGAAGAGGGGACAGAGAGGGAACTGGGATTGGTATGTAAAATAAAAAAGATTGTTTTAAAAAAAATTAAAAAAGAAATTATTGGCCCAAACCATTTTGAAATGTTTCTAGTGTGAGTTTTTGTGTACGTGTGAATTTGGAATGAGAATAAAAATGTCAGCGGCCATATTCATCTTGCATGAAATATTTGAACTTTATGCTACACTAAAACAATAAATTGTCTCTGTAATAAGACATGGGCAATTAAACAAGCAAGGGAAACAAATCTTGTAGCTCGAGTTGAATGGAAGCAATGTGACAGCAGTAATGTAATCACTGGGAGTCGGAGGAGGGACGTGTGCCCAGGAGAGGCGTCTGGGTGATGTTTCTTTACACAACACAGACGAAAAGTGGAATTGAATTTGCAGGCAGCAATCTTTAGAAATCAATTAGAAGTTTATTCCAAAGAGGGCAAACACCAACCAGAGATTTATGGAAGTCTCCACAAGAGGATGGAAATTGAGTATTACTAGTGCTCAAACCCGGCCTTGCATATCTCCTCAGGAAAGAAGCCAGGCAGCAAGAAACATGGTGGCCAGCCCCCTGGTGGAACTGACGGAAGAAGGTGGCTATCTGGGCTTTGCTTGGAAAAGCCAATAAGCCATAGGAGAAGAGCCTTTCTCTGCATGTTTGACAAAGGTCCCTCTGTAAAGGACCTAGTGCGTGATAGGTAGAGAAGGCTGGGGTGGGATCCTGTGGCCCAGCGCTGGGAGGAAACTGACTGAGCTGGCTGGGACTCATGTTCTGCACAAGCCTTCAGTGAATTCAGAACCAAGGAGAGCAAACTGGAGTAGGCTTAAAGTAGCCTTGTGGGAGGACTGGCCAGCTCCTGCCACAATAGGAAGCCTCTTAACCACGAGGGCAGGGAAAGCCATCTCTATGGCTGCACCTTCCTTAAATTCAGGTGCAGACCACTTGTGATTCCTTACCATGTGGTGGATTTGCTTTTATAGTGGTTTGTAGCCTTTCTGACTCAATATTTTCCTTCATATATTTCTCAGAAGATGGACCTATGGAAGTCTGCGGGAAACTAATGAACAGTATCTGTGGTCCTGTAAATTTAAAGGGAAAAAATGAAATTGAAATTTATGCCCTGGCAATGCTGAAGCATGCATGGGCAGCCTGTATATAGCAGTTTGGTTGAACTTGTCCATATTGGGTTCCATGGTCTAAGTTGATGAGAACGACTGACCAGGTCTCTTCTTCAAGACAACACCAGATCTCAGTACAGATGGTTGTGAGCCACCATGTGGTTGTTGGGAATTGAACTCAGGACCTCTGGGAGAGCAGGCAGTGCTCTTAACCTCTGAGCCATCTCTCCAGCCCTATAAATTTAAGGAAGGCTGGTTTAAAGAAAGTTACTGTTGGACTTCTGGGATCCTGAGAATGAAACTGTCTAAGGCATGTCTTCAGGTTCTCAAGACTGTCAGAGGCAAGTATGTGCAGTTAGAACCAGTGCTTAAAGTTTTGTAGCTGGGAATCTCATAACTAACTTGAACAGCAGCATCGTTTTCATGTGAGTTCTCCACTGAAGTTCTCTAGTTCTGTGTCTGTGAAACCGCTTGTGAACACGAGAACGAGAAGAAACTCCACACTGGTGGGGCTTTCTGATTATGTTACACTGCCAATGTTTCCCCAAACAATACATGTTTTGAAGCGTATACTCAATAAATGTTGGCTAAATGACTAAGCAATGTTTCTTGAGTTTCAATAATGGTGCCAAACTTTGATCAGGCACTCTCATGGAATTCCTAAAATGATCCCAAGTATTAGTTTCCAGTTCACCCACCTCTACAGATATAAACAATAAAAGATTCCAATGATTGACTAATTTGCCCAAGGTCATAGAGCAGGGGCTGGCTACATTGTGCCTATAGTAGTTATGGTTCCAAAGCCTACACGATTAACTGTTCTATTACATAGCTTCCAGGAAGGGTTGGCTAGTATACAAACCCAAAGCCTGTCCAAGCATGGATGATAAATATGTTCTCTGATGACCAGGGAATCACAGTTCTGGAACTTTCACACCTGCAGAAGGTGAAGCGTGGGAATGACAGCAGCCGAAGAACAAGGTTCACCCGGAGTGCTGAATCTGCCCTCCATTTAGTGGTGTGTGATTCTTTTTGAGAAAGGCAACCCTGTAGTCCTTGAAATAGAGTGGCTGCCAGCTCTGGATTGCACAGAGGAAGCGGGGAAGACAAAGACCTCTGAAGCAACCACATAATGACTATGGCTTTCCAGCGGGAAATTAGAAACATTTGTTTTGTAAGCACATTAGCGGGGGTCCCGGAAGGAAACCATCACAAGCTCCTCACGTTCCTAGTGTGTCTGTGTGAGGCTTCTCCCCAGCAGAAGATAACAAAACACCTAAGAAAGTAGATGTTAATATAAAACTCCAGGTGCCAGCAGTCCATCTCCCAAAGGGTGCAGAGCCAGGACCCAGCACTAAAGAGCCTTTTCAGCTTTCTCCAAAGGCCGGAAGCAAGCATGGAGGATTACGTGGTCTAGATCCTGGGAAGGGCTGCTTTGCAGGAGCTCTTTCTCCACCAAGAATGAGTCAGTCATCACCGTGCCTTGAGGAGGAGCAGTCACCAACTGTGATAATGCATCTTGGCAGTTCCGATGCATGGAACAATGGTTATTACAAGGGATCATGCTGTAAGCGCATTCTTAATAGAGGGATTTTCCTTTGGCCAATGGCTTCTCCATCTAAATTGTACCTGGGCCAAAAATGAGAAAGCTGGTTCTAGACTGGGTGTCAGAGTTGACCCAGGAGGGCAGGGCCACCTTGAAGAGTAAAGAGGACATTGCTTTATCAACATTACTTCTACTCAGCATGGGACACTAGTCACTGACTTGAGCCTAGAGCTTGACTTTGAACTCTGCCACTTACAAAGAATGTCTGCTTGGAGGGTAGTTTTTTTTTTTCTGGGCCTCAATTTCACCATAATCACAAAGGGATTAAAAATGAAAGCATTCATTGTTATGGCAAGGGAAAAATTAAAAGATTTGCGAGTGTAATAGTGTTTATTAGAGGTGGGGGGTTGGGAAGTGGGGAAGACAATGGTTACCAAGTTATAGTTATATAGAAAAAATGGATTCTGGTGTCCTAACATACAATATGAGTATAGATGAAGAACCACATTCTGTACATTTCAAAAATATCTAGAAGGAAGAGTTTTTAATCCCCCCCCACAAAGAACTGATAAAGGTTTACAAAGACAAGTATGCTAATCCTGGCTAGGATATTATATAATTGTAATTACATATTTACCAAAGTATCAGTGGTTCCCACAAAATATGTACAAATACTTTGTGCTGGTTAAAAATGAAATAAATGGCTTTTTGAAAAGGTGAAATAGTTGAAAGGCACTGAGGTGTGAGGCCTGGCAGACAAAGGCAATATGCCAGTATTTTTATTCCTAGTCTGCATTTCCTTATCCAAAATTATTTCAGCCAGCTGTGCTCCACATTCAGATATTTTTGGCATTTAGAGTGGTGACATGGTGTGTGCAATTTACATTAATGTAGCAGCACACGCAGAGTCGAGGGCAATGCCGCATCATCAGAACTGCTATTTATGTGGCTCAACCTAGGGATGTTTATATTAATCAATATAAATACTCTTCCAACTAATTGAGTTTGGAAACCAAACTTATGAACAGACTTGTTAATCTATTACCTTTCAGCTTTAGGGCAGTAAGTTGTTGACCTGTCAGGTACTCTCCTGATGGGCCTTGGAGTCTGTCCTGGGAAAGATGTCTGCCCATTTGCGTTCTTTGAGCTTTGTCCTGACTAACCTTGGGGACTTGGCTCAGCAGCAGAAGGCTCTTACCTAGATGTTGTCCATGAACCTCCCAGCAATGATGGGGGATTCACAGAAGTCAGGGTCTCCACTCTGTAAGAATCGAATTGGTACATTGAGCGTGGTGTCTAGTATCCACTGCCTGCTCGGGTCCACTTACGAGCCCCTGATAGTCTATGGGCAGTACTACTAAAGCTGGCACTGCTACCAGCTTTAACAAGTGATGGATCTTTAACAACTACGTCATAGAGTCGAAAACAACCCAAATACTCAGGAGGCAGAGGAAAAAGGATCAAAAGTTCGAGGCCAGTCTGGGTTATATAAATCCTTGTCTTGAGACAAATAAACAAATGTTTTGTGAGCTAAACACAAAAAGCTAAACCCTTTTATCAGGGAAATAGAGTCAGCCTGGAGATGTAGCATTGACTACAGGAAACCAACAAGCCAGAATGCCTTTTCTAGGACATATGCTGTCCTTGCAGATGGTCGATTATGAAGTGTAAATAGATATATCAGAACTTCAATATGAGTAAAATATGAACCTGTTGAATTACCTAAGTTTATAACAGCCCTGATCTAAAAAAATACAATGGTACCATTGTTATTTAATAAGGAGAAAGCTCTCCCTTCGGGAAAACCTATGCTAATCTTGTGCCTGATTGGAGGACTCACTGGTCTTCTGGACTTCTCCTCAGCACGTTCGGGCAGTGCATGACGGACTACTATTGAATGAATTCTGCAGTACCAGCAAGTTAACGTTTCTTGGCTGCAGTGCTGGGGCCAAGTCCTGGCCACTGAATCATCAGAGTCCGCATGCCAACCAACTTTCTTGTGGCTACCAATCTCTGACCATAGTCCCCAGACAGCACAAGCAGCTGACACTGTAGGCTATGGGTATCACTAAATTCCCCAGGGACAATGACAAGTCCTGTTCAACTTGCTGCCTCCCAGGATTCCTTAAGTGTGAAACATTTGCCCTGTATCCACATTTAGTTCTTAGCTTCAGACGTACTCTGAGGAATATCTATTGAGAATTAAAGTCAAAGAAGAGGTCTTGAGCACAGTGCTTATCACTTTAAGTTCTCTATCTCTTGGAAAATTTAGCATGTATGCCTGTAGAAGCCCTCAGATGCTATAAGAAGATATGTTAGGGCAGTGGTTCTCAACTTTCCTAATGCTGTGACCCCTTAACACAGTTCCTCATGGTGTGGTGAGGCCCAACCATAAAATTCTTTTTGTTGCTACTTCATAACTGTAATTTTGCTACTGTTATGATTCATAATGTAAATATCTGATCTGCAAATGATTTTAGGCTCATTCATCTTCAGCTTAGGGCTTTTGAAGACATTTTGACAGAAATAAATAGAAATGCTCTTGGTTAATGGATCTCCAAATATTAATCAAAAGTACAACGTTAATAATAAATACACATGGGAGGGGCACTTGCTGTGTTGTCAAAATAGGATGCTTGCTTCTTAAGCTAAAAGATAAACAGAGCACTTTATGCTACAAGGCGGGGTGTGAGGGGGTCTGTAAACTGACCATGAAGCTCAGGTGGGAAAATTGATTTAATTCTACTGTTTCTGATAATGCCCTTGCTGCTATTCTCTTCTGGAACCAGAACCCCTGGCCCCTGCTAACTTTAGAGATCTGTAGCTCACTGCAGCACAATGCTGAAGTCATAGTAGAGTTCTGTGTACAAGAAGACACTTCAGGGGAAGCTGAGCAACATCCATCAGTGGATGAGGTTGGCAGAGAAGCTTGCAGACTTTGAGAAGCTCAGTAACGGCTGGCATTATGTGTCTGTTTTCATCTTGGTGTTACTTTGCTAACCACAGAGAAAGGAGGAGAGGAAGGGTAGTGTTGCAATTTATAGCATCCCACCCAGAGCTGGACGCTATGGTTCAAAACCAGGCTCTTTTTCTTAAAACCATTGAGAGCACAGGTTATACCCTTCCTACTTCCATTTGCCTGTCTGTAATATGGCGACAGCAGTAGTGCCCACTCACCCTGCGGCTGGAGTCATATGGAATGAACACAGATGTGGCAGGGGTTATGCTGTGCCTCCTACACAGCATGGCATGGCCGCAAGAAGGTCAACCAAGAACGTGGGAGAAACAGGACTTCCAAGAGCATGCCTGGTGTGAGACTCACTTTCCCAAATGGGCTGTTCAGGAGAACATGGCTGGCCCATGGCGGAAGGAACCTACAGCCCTGCCTACACAGCTAAGCACCACACCGCAGCTGCCCCAGGGGGCAGCTGCCCTTCTGTATTTACTCATCTCTAGGACACCAAGCCAGAAGAGCGGCAGAGCATGAAATATTAAAAATTACATCAAGAAAAAGAACTCTGGAAATAAGATCACGCTCAGATAAAACACCACCGTGTTTCCTTAAGAAGCTTTGAGCCCTTTGAATTAAGGAAGTGAAGCTGGAAAGGTTACCTGCAGGGAATCTGGAGCTTTTAAAGCCCTAGGCTTTAATTAAAACTTGCCCGGGTGCAACTAATGTGTGAGGCCCTGGGTCCCCTGCATGCTCAGGGGGAAAGCAGGGTCAGAAAAGGTCTTTGATGAGAAACTCCCAGGTTCTCAGCTACAGCTGGGTGTTAGGGATTCTCATTGCTCTTCTCTGTTCCTAAGGAAAGTCCTCACACCTTTCTCTGCAGATGTGGATGTATTGGGCACCTCCTGGGACTTGCGAACTGTGTTCCTGAGGGTCAGGGCATGGCAGAGAGGTGTGCTAACTAAATGAAATGGAATTATCATTTATTAAGAAGATTTGGGAAAAAAAAGCAGTTCTATGGAGCACTTACAATGACCTTGACTGTGACTTCACCGCTATCAGTTGGGGATCATCCCCATGTAGGTGGAGTCCCTTCTGCCCCCACTCAACTACCTTTCCTCCCTCACCCTGCTGTTCCCTGAGATGGCACAGAGGACTGTGCCTTTTAATCTCTTCTTCCTGACTGTCTGGGAAGGCTATTTCTATTATCTTCCTGCCATAAACCTTCCTATCAGAAGCAACCCTAAGTTATCTTTTCTCTCAATAGGTGCTGGGCCCAATACTATCTCTTCTCCAAGTTTCATTAGGTAGTTATAAAAGTGCTCCTAGCTTTGAAAGCAGTTTTGCTAGAGCATTCCCCAAGGCTAGACTGACCTACTTTTCTTGACCTACTCTGTGTTTCAACACTTTGAACTAGGTGTTAGTGTGTGAGCATCACAAGATTTGAGGGTTACGTTGTTTGTTTGGTTAGTTCTTCCATATTAACTCAAAAACACCAAAACATCTAGCTGGGGGGTGGGGGAGGGAAGGCAGCATTTCAACAACAGTGCAACTGGTGGGCCTCTGCTTCCAGAGCAAGCCTTCCATTACTTCTAACAGCTTGTTGATTGACACCTTACCACCTCACCTTTATTTCTTACTTGACCCAGAGATGATCTTTCCAACTCAAGAGGTAAGGATAAAGTTAGCAATGAGAGGCTTTTTAGTGACTGAATAGCTCAGAGTGCAGCAACCAAGGAGACAGGAGAGTTGCATCCGCCCCACCTAGACTGAGCATTAATTCAGCACAGAGCAGCAGCAAACAGGGACCATGGCTGGAATCACTCAACTACTAGGGTGTGGCTGTTTCTGACAAGAACAGGACAATTTCTGCTGACGGGGGTGTAACGACAAAAATGCCATGCTTCAGAAATGACAACTGCCATGTTTCTCATCAAGGCTTATTTGGTCTGGCTTTTGCTTTTCGGATTCCATCTCCTTGATCTGGAAAACGGCTGCAGAGTCTCACTTAGGAGTTTACTACTGTTGAGGATGTGCGCTAGTCATTTTGTGTCTGCTGAGTCATCAGATGAAGGTGGGCGGGGAGGAGGGGGGACTCCTGCCCAGTTCAAGTTCACTTGAGTTGCTAATGTGCCTCTTAGCTGAGGGAGATTTGGAGGGTTTGTTCCTTCCTGCTGTGAAGAACTTCTCAGATTCAAAGTCATCCTAGGCAAATCCCCCACCCCCTGCACTTGACATTTCTTAAGTACTTTCATTTTCTTGCCCAAGGAGAGTTCCCTGGCTTTCCCAGGCAAACACACCCCTTTCTACTCTAGAAGCTGCTGACTGGGAAAAACAAAACCACAGGTGAGGGAGGGCTACAAGCAGGCATGTGTGCCTCTCTGTAGGGATGTCAATCCTTAATTCCTTCAGGTAGTGAAAATGTACCCAGAACTCTGGAATCACATGGCAAGCCAAGGGGCACTTGGCTTAATGCATTTTTCTATTCTCTGTTTTTATCAACCTCACAGTATTGAACAAATCCTTCCTTTTATAGTAACTGTTGAATGATGATCAGGTTTCCCTGGATCTCAGCAGATCCCTGCAGAAGGTACCACTGAGGATTGAATGAAGATGACTCTGTCAAGGTGGGCCAGCTCTTAGGCCAGGTGACAGCTTGAGGAGCCATCTGGAAGGAGCATAGATGCTCGGTTACCTTGCCCATAGCACATTCTTGCTTCTAGAATACTGAAGTAGGAACCTGTGCTTTAAAAACAACTATTGTCTTAAGGATGAAAGAATTGTGATGTAAAAGAAACTTAGTGGGATCCAGCTCCAGAGTGAAGTCAGCAGACCTCAATTTTTTTTTACATCCTTCTTTCTCCCAAGAGGGCAGCAGTTAAGAAAATGAACCCCAATGTCACAACTCTGATATTCAGTCTTGCCTTAACCATTTATAAGCCATGTAACCTTGGGCATATAGTTTCTCCGGAAAATAGTTTTCTCACCTATAAAACATTCAGAACGATATTACCTCCTGCATAGATTTTGTAAGGCTTCAAAAAACTTGGCCTATGTAAGACAACCTGTTATGGAGCCAAGCATACATAAATTTTTACATGTGTCAGGTTCTGTGTAGAACTGTATCACACTGCATTGCTACTTGGTTACCAGCATTTTCTGTTGGTTTGGCTTCATTGTCTTCGTGTTTCATTTTCATTACCACTAACATTAAATTTCTGCGTGGTACTTAAAGCTTTGCAGCATGCATTTGCACCCCCACTCATCTGGTTGGGTCAGGGCAAACCAGCCTCTTCCCAGCCCCCCACCCCAGTCCTAGAAACTGGATTTCCTAGAATATGTTTTCTGATTTATTTACACACACACACACACACACACACACACACACACACACATATATAGTTTTTGAGACAGGGTCTTACTTTATAACCCTGGTTGGTCTGGAACTCTGTAGACCAGGCTAGCCTTGAACTCTCAGAGATCTGCTTGCTTCTGCTTCCCAAGTTCTGCATTTAATGGTGTGTACCAGCCTACCTGGCTTGGTTTTCCAATTTTGTTTTATTTGTTTATTTTTTTAAAGCAGAGTGAGAATCAAGAGGTGCATTGATAGGGATGGACCCAAGGGTACAGAGGTAGAGCTTAGAATGCCCTGGAGTGGGAAGTACTTAGATCACCAGCAGAAAGCAGATGGAGAGAATGAGGCAGAGGCATTTGAACACCCACCTCCACCCAGAGATGCCTGAGAAATGCCTGTGGGAATTCCTTTATTCCCCCCCCCCCATCTTTCCTGAAGACCACAGAACTGTTACAGGAAGGCCGCTTGTTCCTCTGACTCTGCCTCCTTTCTCCCAGCATTCCATTTAGTTTTCCCTGCCTACCTAAGTTCTGCCCTATCAACAGGCCAAGGCAGCTTCTTTATTCATTAACTAAGAAAAGAAACACACAGACAGAAGGACCTCCCACACCACAGACCCTACAATTCCCTCCAGGAAATCCCTGGCTGTGTTAAATACTAAGAATGTTTTTATTTTCCTAATAAAACCCACACTGATACACCTGCCTAATACTGATGGCACATGGGAACACTCTTTAAGCATCTTATATAAATTAGTGTGTTTCATCCTTAGAGCAGTGCAGCTTGGATAGGGCAATTCCCCCGACACAAAAGATAATGAAACAGAATAGAGGGGTAAAGGTTTGGTCTGCGAGTGTTGTTATGTACTACGGGCACTCTCGGCTTACTTATTGTGATCTCTCCAGCACTGTGCAGAGTGGGCAAGGAGTCTCAGGGCCCCCCCCACTCCTCCATCACCAAGATAGTCATGAGCCAAGGGGAGACTCCTATCTCTGTCAATGCTAGATATGAGCCAGACTTTCCTCATAACCCTTGGGGCTGAGAAAATAAACAACAGCAACAACAAAATGTCCTAATTCAAGGGTGTCTGGTCAAGGACAAGTTCAGAGTCCCCATTCTACCCACTCTTGACGTCCGTACCAAGGAATCTGCTTTATTCCAAAGAAGGAGCCTGTCAGGGTGGGTTGTGGAGCCCAGGGAGTTTGCTCCTGTCATAGAAGGCAGAAGTGAGGTGAAACAGAAGAGGTGGAAGGAAGTAGAAAGAAAGGAATAAAATAGGGCTCATGGGTGGTAGAGGGACACAGAGAACAGTGAGGAAAGGGGCAAGATACAAGAAGAAACAGAGGCAAGCCACAGCCTCCTGACCCTCAAACCCGCCGACCCTGTGAGGGACCAAGCACACCGAGTAGCCCTTCTGTTTCTACCAGGGGTTTAACTTCTCTGTGGTTTCCTGGTGGCTACTGAAATATTCATTCTCTTTCCCTAGATTTATGTCATAATGCACCATACATAAGTGTTAGTTATTTTAGTTCCTTGATAAAAATTTGATACATTCTGATTAACATACACATAATAAATAGTCTAATTTTATTACGTTGTATAAAGATTTTTTAAAAAAATATATATGGGGCCTGTGCTTTTCCAAAGTGTAAGAAAAGCAGATAAGACTTCAGACAGTCAAGAAAGATTGCTTTCATTAAATTACAAAGTTATTGGATTTCTCCCCCTGTTCTGCCTCTCTCTGTTCTCAGAGCTGTCTGCCATGTGAGTAATCACTTGGGTGGGGATTTTCCCTGGATCTGGGCAAGGGATCCTTGAAGGCACTATTTACATAATTTAGCAAAGGTCATTGGGCAGTGAAGATGTGCTACAAAGAAGTCAGGGGAGCTGGCCAGTGTCGCAGGCAGGCCTTTTGCAAGTAATGCAAGCTTTGGCTTTGGTCCCTTTGGCACCCTGTAAGCTGAAGAATACTGACTACTGACTGACTTCCCCCCACCGCACTCTGACACCTTAAAAAAACCGTTCCAAATGGATGAACGTAATGTACAAATTCTCCCTTCTCTCCCCCTCTCTCTCCCTTCCGCCTTCCCTCCCTGTTTCTCTCTCTCCTTTCTTTCCTGTTTTTACATCTATGGTAAGGAAACTGAGGCCTGTTAACAAAGCTAATATCATTGCCAGGGGATACCCTACACACATGGCTTCTTACTTTAGCTTAGAGTTATGCACAAAATGAACTTTTCAGATCACTGAATACTGAAGGAATTGACTCTGGCATTGAGACTCAGTGCTGCGTCTCCAGCCTCCTGTGACGGCTGTATGCTGGCTCGGCTCTCATAGCCTTCTAACACATCCTATCCGGCCTTAGTGCCTCTGACTCCGCTGTTTTTTGTAAGAAGTCAGCTGACTGCCCGACTGGTGCAGCCAACAAGACTAGATTTAAGCCTCTACCCTGTCCTGCTGAAGCCAACATACAGGTCACACTGACCTCTGGTGAAGAAAAGCGGGACTCTGTCCCATTATCAAACACATCAAAGAACCCTACATCCTCCATCACAACGTCAGACCTGTGTTATGTACAGGAAGGTAGAACCAGGCCCATCCTTTATGCAGAAAAAAATAGAATATTGACCATAGCAATGTTTCCTTGGCATGGCACCTCTGCCTGCCTCCTGAAGTGACACCAGCCCCAAGTCTCTGCACAGACTACAGGGCAGGAGCTGTTCATTTTATCCTAGGAAGAACCTATAGACAGGGCTACTGGCTTCTTCCATCACTTAAGTGCTTAGGTCAAAGAGTCGTATACTCTGTTTACCTTTTTGTTGGCACTGTCCAGGGCCTATTGAATCTTTCTCCTCCTTCCCACCACCTGCTGAGGGCTACACCCTGGAAAGAGTCGTCTATTCATCCATCCCCAGTACTATCTGAATGTATTAATATTTCTTACTGTGAGGCCCACACTGTCAATTGGGGTAACAGTATTTACAGTACAGTAGCTAGAGCAGAGAAGATGACAACCTGAAGGCCTCATAGCTGTGTTGGTCACATGTTATTTAGTGTACTGCATTGGATCCCAAGAGAGACACTTTAAGGGAAGATTTTCAAAACTGAGGCGCACGAATGCGAACATGGCCTAGAAAACAAAGAACTCAGCAAAGGGTTTGGAAGAGAGGTTAGTGGGGGACAGGACAGTCCCTGTCGTACAAGGAAGTTCAATTAGTAAAGAGGGTCTAAGGGTCAGAAGTAAGAAGAATGAGATACAAAGGAGGGGATTTGGGTTTAACACATAGACAGACACCCTTGCTGGAGCGTCCTTCTGTGGTCGTAAGGATCCTGTTCCTTTACCAGTCAAAGCAGGAGTGGGAGACAATGCATCTCCAACTTCAGAGCATTTTCGAGATCACACGGCACACTTAAACATTGATGGAAACCAGAGCAGTAAGTAAATAAGATGTTTCAAGTACGCTCTGAAATCCTGACAGCCACTAACAGAAGTGAGTGAGAGCTCTGGGTGCTGCCACAGGACCAAGGGTACAGCTTGCTATAAACCTGAAAAAGCAAGCTACTTATAGATATTTCCACATAATACTATATAGAAAACAATACAGATATCGTCTGGATGATATGTGTACATGTGTATACAAACACGCAAACACCTGCACAGATCACAAAAAATAACGCTAAATATAGAGGAGGCTCTCAGGCCTGGAAATAGCTCAAGCGGCATTTGCTGCTTTTGCAAGGTTCCTTTTCTTTCCTATTTTAACAAGGAGAAATGTCCATGTATTGCAACCGAGATTCAAAACGAAGGGAAAAGCGCTGATAGCTATGAGACTACTTGAGGTTTAATTGCTTGATAATTAGTTCATTCCTTCACCAATTTCCATCAGACAGATGCTGCACGGTCAAGAGCCACTGAGTTCTTGCCCTCATAAAGCCTACAGTAGAGAGAGGGCTGGTGACAAAACAGAGGGAGTATTTAGGGAGCTGTATGGGTCCCAAAGCCTGAGGACCAATGTCTGATGGTCTTACTGTAGCAAATGAGTATTTCAGGGTTGGGAGGCAAATGTGGCCAGGTCTCAGAAACCTGGTCTACTTGAGAAAGCCACGTAAGTTTGCTGGAGATGCTGGGAGGTGGGCACTAAAAGATGGAGCTATGGACGTGGGCAGAATGCAGACAATGGATGGACTGTTTAGATTTTAGCCTAAAGGATACGAAGAAGTGTGAGCAAATGAAATTTGTCATGGGATCTAGGGCCAGCTGAAGGAACTTTCCGGACTGGGAGGCTCCGAGTGTCCTTGGAACACAGCCCTGAAGCTTTCTACTTCTAAACACACAGGCTTAATTTCAAAGAAGTGCAGCAGAATCAACTTATAATTACCTGTGCCTAGATAAATTGCCTTGTGGATTACCGATGGCAAATGAAGGATGTTAATCCCAAACTGACTTTCCATTCTTGCACAGGACACTGATGGCTGTCTCTCGGCCATCAGTCACCACTCCCACAGGCCTACAAACTCATTTTAACACTGGACGGAGCCAAGCCAAGTCTGGAAGGTAATTTTCTGCTAAAAATGATTACCATAATGCATCAGAAAGCCAAGTGCAAAGGACTGCTTAGTCGCAGGAATGATTACAGCACGCGCCAGGAATAGCCACGCCTTTGGGGCAGCACAGCCTCCACAGAGCGTAACTGTGTGTGAAATGCGCCCCTTATCAGATCTGTGATGTTGGCACATTATTAGTTGCTAGGCACCTGATCCTTCATGCGATGTCTGATAGGATCAATGCAGGGGACATTGATGCAGGTTTAGCATCCAAAGTCATCAGGCATGGAGGGAATGGAGAATCCAACACAGTCCAAACTACACTTGCAGAAACCCCGTAAATCTTCTTTCAAATGTGAGCACTGGGTCCTCAGGAGTGTCAAGACATCCTTTACCATGCCCCTCTTTCCCCATTTTTAAATCAGCTCACTGATGGGTAAAGTTTACTCTGAGAAGTCAGAGACGAAAGGATAAGTAGGGTGAAGGGAAGGTCAGAAATAAGATTTCTAACTATCCAAATGCAGTTCAGTTCAAGGAAATGAAATGGGCCCTGTCATTCCATCCTATTTTACTACTGATTTTTTTTTCAACAACTCCAAAAGTTTCTTTTTCAACCCTAGGGCTGTAGATAAACATCCATACGGCACACATTTCTGTGTGTATGAACTACCTAGCACATCCAAGGCTTCTCTTCATGTCTCTTACTCTCAGCTGGTTAAAACCTGATCGATCGATCCTTGTCAAACACTTAGCCTAGAATGAATTGTATATAATAGAAGTAGAAGTTTCTTTAAAATAACTGTGATCGCTGATCTTGGTTGTCAATTTTACTACATCTGGAATAGACTAAAACCCAAGCAGAGTTATTAGGGATTTTCTTTGTAGGCTAAATTGAGGTGGGAAGATCCTAAATCTGGATCATTTGAGGTCTGAATGCTCATCCCAAATCTGGGTCACATCTTTTGGTGGCAGCCCACGCACAAGAACATGAAAGAAAGAAGAATTTTGCTTTTTGCCAGTTTGCCCTTTCTTTAGCTGGCAAGTTCATCTATCCTGCTGCTGAGGCATCTCTTTGCGGGCATTCGAACTCACTGCTTCAGGATTCCAAAGTAGGTTGAGGATCAGATGGGATGTCCAGCTTTCTGAACTGAACAACTACCAGCCAGCCACTGTTGGACTGGCAGGACCACAGTTTGTAAGCCACCACAATATATTCCATATGTGTGTGTATGTGTGCTCTTGTTTGTGTGTGTGTAATTCTACATATGGAATTCATTCTATCGTTTCCATTCCTTTGGAGAATCCTGGCTAATAAAATAATACAATCCGAGGCTCGTAAATTATGAGAAGGAATATGAGGTAACGATAGGGAGCAAGCCATGAAGCCACCTTACTCGGGATCAGAGAGCTGGAAGGAGCCCAGCTTTCCCAATTGTATCTCACTGACTCTCCACAGAAGTCTGGCTCCGTCTGTTTAGGGAACAAGATCTCTCCTCTCAGAGTCTACAGAACATTAAATAAAAACCATGTTCCAGCTACGGTAGCAAGTGGATTCTCTGGATACTATGGATGGAGCTTTTGGGATAGGGCAAGTGAGTCTTTAATTCATAATTAGAGACTCAAATTTTCCTAGGAAGCTGTCTTATCTTCACTTAAATGGCCTTTTTAGGTCCTGTCACGACCTAATTCTTGTCCCCAGATCCTTCCTCAATAATCGTAACTTGGTCTCAACGAAGGTCCTCTCTTTCAAACGCACTGTATTGACCAAGATCATCCAAGAGGAAAAGTCCAGAGAGAAGGATTCTTTCCCAGCCTGGTACCAAGGCTGCTCAGGATCCTAGGACTCTCCACAGTGCACTGAGCAACAGGGACAGAGTGGCTTGGGACTTCCTGAAGTCTCTGTGACTGCAGCCCAAGCAAATGTATGATTTCTCAGAGGTTTACATGAGGAAATCTGGAAAGCCCTCTCAGATTTCAGGCAACTGTACCCTACAACTGTACGCTACAGCTGCACCTCTTCCCTGCAGGGTGGGTAGTATACTGCCTGACTGGCTCATTGCTGCCAAACACCTGCCTAAAAGTATGGCGCACCCCCAAATGTGTCTTGGGAGCCAGATGTAGCAGTGACTGCTACATCTGCTACACTGAATACAGCGTCTCTGCTTCAGAAGTCAGAGTCACAAATGCTCTGACTGCTCATGGCACATGAGATGTGGTGGAAGGAGAAAGGGGGTGCTACAGGCTCGCAGAAGTCGGACCCTAGCCCCTCACTATGGGAGTCGGGAAGAGTGGCGACAACTGCTCTTAGGCAGTGCACAGATGGGATGCAGATGAGTGTTGGTGACATGGCAGGTATGTAAGAAGGACAGATCTTCTTGGAAGAGACGGAGAAGGTTCTGCCTTGCTCACTATTATATCCCGGCACTTAGAGTATTGGGCCAGTGTACAGTAGCAATGAGAAGGAACTGAATGCACCAGTACCTGGATGGCTTTTGACTGATAGCCCTATAAATCAAAAATAAAGAAAATAAAGCTGGGAAAAGTCTTTGAACTCCATATTGGTAGAATTCAATCAATTAAAGGTCCACTGTGGAGATAAACATGAAATCAGCAAAGTTGAGCTGCTGAAAAGCCTCCTACATCTGAATCAGAGTTCACTCCCTTTCATTGTACCTGCCTCCTGACAGCCAGCTCACAGAAGAGGACAATGTTCGCATGGAATACATTCACTAAGTGTGAGGACACCATGCCCAGGTGCCAAGCTGCAAGTTCAGACAGCATTGCAGACACCTGGTTCCAAACAGTCCCTGAAACAGGCTATGTCTCACTGGGCACCTATGGAAGTTTACACAAAACCACAGGGATAATGCCTAGTGCCTACAGCACTAAAAGCTAATCCTCAAAATAACCTACTTCCATACTTGAGAGGAGAGGGATGTCTCTTACCAATGCACTAGAAATGAAAATCCATCAATGGCCACCAAGGCTGTGAGGCCTGAGGGAAGCCAGATTACTGACCTAAAAACGCAAGTGATTAGACTCCACTCATTCCTTGAATTCCTCTAACCTGAAGCGAAAACTACGGGTCCACCTACATATTGACCTTTTTAATCTTTTGAGTGAAGGCCGATTTGAGCAGCCCGAATGCTGTTCTGAAGAACCAGCTCTCTCTCATTCCTGCTAACAACCACTACCCCATGGCTGACCTTAGGTTCTGCAGAGTCGGAGTCCGAAGCTTTCCAACATCTGGGAGAAACAAGAGTGCAGAGATAACATAGCCACCACAGCTCTTTTTATAAAAGAATGGCGCGAACCGGAAGATGCTACCACAGTGACAAAGAAGCTAAGCACAGCAAGAGCTATGCCCTCTACATGCTGTACCTTTGCAGGAAATGACACAACCAGAAAATGCCAGGGGAGTTAATAGTCACAGGTGAGATTCTCTGAGTCCTCTCTGTGTTCCTGGCAGTTACAGCGTTTTGTGATTGTTGACTCAATGCCTTCTCCAAAGTTCCCCTCTGAGAAGTACTGGGAAACTATACAAGTGACTGCAGGGCCTTGTTTATATAGAACTGTGTGCAAAGTCAGAAAATAATATAAATACACAATGGGGGTGAACCAGAAAAGATGGGAAAGAAAAAAATTGCAGGGGAAACAAAACCCACAAATCAGCATCCGACTGAAATTTACATTGTTAGCACAAAAACAAAATGAACCTTGGAGAACTAAATCAATGTAAAACATAAGGCAAAAACCAGTAAAGCCATAAGTGCAGGTGTCAGAATGCACCGTGCACACAGGGGAGCTGGAGACACAAGTGCAATGTCAGGATGCACCGTGCACACAGAGGAGCTGGAGACACAAGTGCAATGTCAGGATGCACCGTGCACACAGAGGAGCAGGAGACACAAGTGCAATGTCAGGATGCACCGTGCACACAGAGGAGCTGGAGACACAAGTGCAGTGTCAGGATGCACCGTGCACACAGAGGAGCTGGAGACACAAGTGCAGTGTCAGGATGCACCGTGCACACAGAGGAGCTGGAGACACAAGTGCAATGTCAGGATGCACCGTGCACACAGGGGAGCTGGAGACACAAGTGCAGTGTCAGGATGCACCGTGCACACAGAGGAGCTGGAGACACAAGTGCAGTGTCAGAATGCACCGTGCACACAGAGGAGCTGGAGACACAAGTGCAATGTCAGAATGCACCGTGCACACAGAGGAGCTGGAGACACAGTGCAGTGTCAGGGTCTACCGTGCACACAGAGGAGCTGGAGACACAAGTGCAGTGTCAGGGTCTACTGTGCACACAGAGGAGCTGGAGACACAAGTGCAGTGTCAGGATGCACCGTGCACACAGGGGAGCTGGAGACACAAGTGCAGTGTCAGGATGCACTGTGCACACAGAGGAGCTGGAGACACAAGTGCAGTGTCAGGATGCACTGTGCACACAGGAAAACCAAAACATGATCTGGATTTGTGGGAACAAAATCAGTGAAGTAGTAGCAAAGCTAGAATAAACAAACCTTGCCTAATGCAAAATAAAAAGACCATGGTAATGGTTAGAATAAGAGATTCCATTGTACTACACAAAAGAAAAAGGAAATCCGCAAAGATCCTTTTTCCAGAATCAGAAAGCTTCGTTTTACAGGTTACAGGTTAGTATAAATGATCTCAAAGATGACAAACGATTTTTAAATATTTTTAAAAGAAATTTAAGCATGGGAATCTAGCTGAGTGATGGGGTGCTAGTCTATTATGTATAAGACCCTATGCTTAATCCTCCCAATGAGAGACAGAGGGGTGGGGTGAGAAGGCAGGCAAAGAAATTAAATTGAGGCCCATCTCCTGTCCTACGGCAAAACAGATTCCAGTAGGTTAAAGAACTAATTTTTAAAATAAACCTCAAATAAATTACAGCAGCATTTGGATTTTTGAAATAAAAGCAGTTTCTTTTACTTACAGCAAACAGAGGAAAATAGAGAAAAATGAGACTCAACAGGAAGCATACATGGATTTGACTGATATAGTTAAAAATTTTATGTTCCATACAACCTAATACAAAATTAAAAGCCTAAGGACCAGAAAGATGACCCAGCAGACAAGGTTAAAGACCTGAACAATTTCCAGAACCCAAATGTCAAGTGGAGAGCCTCAGCTCCCACAAGTTGTTTTCCAAATTTCACATCCACACAATGGCACATGTAAGCACACACAATGAATCAACAATTCTTAAAAATTACAAGCACAAAAATTTATTTATGTTGTCAAAACATGAAAGGGCAAAAACTGGTAGGGTTATGATTAAAATGAGAGGGTTGAGATGGACTGTTTTGTATTTTAATAGAGAAGCAATAATTCTTCTGATAATAAGCATAGTAGATTGGAAGCTTACCACACAAGAAATGTGTAATGATTTCTACAATGTTCACACTCTCCAATAGCCAACAATATACAAATTAAAATGTCATAGCAATTGTGTTTAGCAAATTGGCAAAGCGGGAAGAAAAACAATTACTTTCTTAAGTGGTGAGGAGCCAGTTTGTTCCGGACAGCCCAGCCCCACAGTGGGACTAACAGTGAACACTAACAATGCCTATGTTTTTCCCATCATTTCGATTCCAAGGGATTTATTTATTCTAGCAACAATCAGCAAATGCCTCAAGAAGTATTTTGGAGGGGCATGCACCAAGTTCAGATTGTTCCATCCACGCTGCTTTTTGCTGGACACAATAATTAAAACAACAACAACAACAACAAAAACTGCTACCCACATCAATCCACAGGTGTTCTGAACCTCTGACTCAATCAGACATGTTTAAAAATGTCAACTTCGTGTTTTCGACAACTTTCTGAGGAAGGCACGATGATGATGATTTGCCTTTAAAGACTGAGAGATGGAAAGAGTACTGCAAGTGTAGTCTGAACTGAAGCTCAGAGAAATTTCTCTCCCAGGTCTGAAATCATAACTTTAAGACAGCAAATGCATCAGAAGGGGATGGGGGTGTCATGTGTACCGACTTTCTCTTGAGTACTGAAGAAGCTGTCATTTACAGGGGGCATATTTTCCACAGGGGTTCACAGGGTGAACCTGGGGCACCCCTTTTTCATGAGACAAGCATGTCTGACAAGGAGGGGTAGCTGAGACCCCTTTTTCAGGTCTGAAATAAGACCAGATCAAACACAGGCATCCTAGACAATAGAAATGGGACAAGGGATGGCCAGTTCTCATGGAGAAATAGGAAGAAGCTGAATAAACATCTCTAGCACATGGGTACCTAGGTGGGTATGGGGAAGGGCACAGGAGAAGGGAGCCAGTACCAACTGTCCAGTCATCCTTTTAGGCCAGGCATACCAAGGCTGGGAATATGAATCCTGGGTGCCAGCACTGTGTCCTGGATCCCAAGCAAGCCATTCAAGTACCAGGGTGCCTGCAGACTTCTGAGCAGTCTCTAACCATGGCCAGTGCTCTTAGCTTACAAACCAGCAGACCGTGACACTTTAGCCAGGCTATTTTAAGTGCTGCAGCACAGTCCTGGAAGGGAAGCTTCCTAGATTCTGAATCTGGTCCCAGCCTCTGTCCTCTGCTGCTCTGAATCCACTTTGCAGCACAGTTATCAGATGCTTCATTATTTAAAAGAAGAAGCCCCTAAGAATTGACTCAGAGAGCCCTGGTTGCTTTGCACACGTCAGGTGTCTTCTCTTTTGATAAGTGCAGAAGGGTATGAAGGAGGTCAGGGCCCTCCTGTGCAGGTCTAACTTGTTTCCCATGGGCTGGGGCTGATTCCTTCACAGTTCCTTTAAAATCAGGTTGCCGCGTCCCTGTCTTGCCACGCCTTCTTAGCTCTTGCCTAATGCTGGCCTCTGCCCAGGAGCCAGGGGGACTATATCTCAGGGGCTTTTCAGGGCTAGCCCCACGTGCTGGGGGAACCCTTTTCCTTCACACCATTCCTCTGCCTGCCGAGGCAAGAAGGAGAACCTGCCAGTTCCCCCGCCCCCTCTTCAAAGGTCTCACTCCACGGTACTCCCTTACCTGATAATCTCCCTCCACCCCCGCTTCCATGAGCAGAGTAATTTGGAGATTTTTGGAGCTCTTCTTAGCAGCAGAATTTCCACAGGCAGAAATTTGTTACTAATAAAAGCAAAGGCTCTGAAGTTGCAAACAGTGTCTTTTTTATTTTGTTTTAATAAGAGTGAATTCAGGGTTACATCTATGATTAATAAAAAATTCCTTCCTCCTATGCCGTCTGCAGTATTTTTTTTTTCTGTAGATGAAAGAAGATGGAGCTCTCAGCCCCCAGCAATACAGTGCATGCTCCTGGTTTACTTGTAGCTCTGTCAGCCTGGCTGTTTGCATGGATCAGGCTGCTCTTTGGGGTAGGAGACCTCTCTGACTAACCTACAGTCTCTAGCTGTAGGCCTGGTGGCCAGCATGGTACCCAGTCATCTTGAGTTGGTAGAAGGAAGTGCTCAGAGAGGCAGGGTCACTGGGAGCCCAGACTTATGGTCATGGGCATCTAAGGAGGGTGGCTATGCAGAGGTCAGGTCCATGTAGCAATGGTGCTCATTCTCCCATCGGCCTTTCTGCTTCTTGACTTTCCTATCACTAGCTGATCTCCATCCTCAGAGTTACAACATCCTCAACAGGCTCTTCCCACAAGTGCACACAAGCTGGTGATTCCTTCACTTCTTGTTTCCAGTTAACACAACCACTGAACATTGATTGTAAAGGCAGATCTTCAGATACAATGGATATGTTTGGCCTTTAAAAAAGTATATGTGTTCCCATGTATGGATGTGCACATGGAATACGTGTGCGTGTGTGTGTGTGTGTGTGTGTGTGTGTGCATTCATGTATTCGTGCCTATGCATGTGTCTCTGTGTGTATGTGTATGAGTGTATCTGTGTGTGTCTGTGCCTGGGTAGGTATGTATATGTAGGCTGGAGTTCAATGCTTACAATGGTCC
The DNA here is from genome assembly GCF_018167655.1 of Microtus oregoni. NCBI lineage: Eukaryota > Metazoa > Chordata > Mammalia > Rodentia > Cricetidae > Microtus > Microtus oregoni. The sequence goes on along the minus strand of NW_024543087.1, from coordinate 26,077,100 downwards.
TCATTCACTATCCACTTTACCTCTTGAGTCAGGTTCTCTCAACCCAGAGCTCACTGATATAGTTAGGCTGGCTTGCTCATTCCAGGGATGCCCTGTCTCTGCCTTCCAAGAATTACAGGTAGGATGAGGATTCCATGCCTACCTGGTATTTAGACTGCTTTGGGGGATCCAAATTCTGGTCTTGATGCTTTCCTGAATGGTGCCTTAGCCACTGAGCAATCCCCTCAGCTGTTTGGCCATCTTGTCTACATTGTACGTGTCCCAGAGAAAGACATCTTGCCTATTGCTACTGTTGAATATTTCCTCTATCCAGCAAGAAGGTTTTAATGTGAGATCAAGAAGTATTTCAATTGAGTTGGAAGGTAGATTATACATATAGGGTATAAAATTAAACTATAAATAAATCACAAGGCTTGAGTATGAGATCTTAGCAAATCTTTTCAGACACTGTATGGTATTGGACAAGTTAACCTCTCTGACTTCTCTGTTCCTCAAATTTAAGATCCAAATAATAAATTTTACTTCCTCATGAGTAAAAGGGCCAGGTTATTATGGAAGGAAGCCTGAAATATTTTGCCAGGGTTCTTTAGCGACTCCTGCCCTCAGGTCTGTGAGGTACATGTCATAATTAACCCCATCCCTCTTGCCTAAAGATGATGGGACAAGGCACAGAAAGAGAGCAAGAACTTTGTGCAAGAATGGAAGAAAAGGGACCGGTGATAATTTGAGGCCATCACCTTATCCTGGAGAGTCGAGATAACACCAGTTACCACCTGGGAGCACCTGCCATATATTACATGCTATTGAACACATCATTATTTATATATTCCGGAAAGAGAATTTAGAGAGTTTTAAAAGATCATAGATAGAAAATGGTAGAGCAGTAAATGAAGTTGAACATTTCTGATATCATACCCTATAACCCAGAAGATTATTTTCCTTGGTAAAAAGAAATTGAAAGGCAGGGAATGGCCAAGAGATTAATTATAAAATGACAGTGCATAACTTGATGATCTCAGATGTTGCTTCCTAGTCGAGGATCTCTTCGTCTTTGATCCCCCTGTACCATCTACTAATAAAATGCAGTCCAGATGTGTGTTTTATCGTCTTCCCATTCTCCAGGCCTTACATTAAGTCAAACCTTTGCAGTCTGGCCTTCTTCTTCCTCTTTCCCCTCCATCTTTGTGCATAACACCATTCATTACCAGCCTGGAATCTCTCCAAGACAAGCACTGCCAAGGGAAGCCATTGTCTTGTCAGAAAAGTCCATTAAGGCTGTCAGACTCCCTAACAAATCAATCAGGCACCAGGAGGCCTTTCAAAATGATATCATTTGCCATTCAGGCAGAAACAAATAACTATCCCAGGTGAGCACAGCGGCATGGGCCAGAAGCCAAATTGCACAGTGGTCTCAGGAAAGGGGCTAATGACTCCCACCAACAAATGGCATAGTGTGTCTATTTCCCCTACCCTAAAAGCTCAAACAACGGAACTCACATCTTCTGGCCTTTATCCCTATCAGCAAGTACCGTATTCTTTGTTCTCCTTTGCAGTTTTGTTCCTTAGAAAACAACAGGTCCCAGTGCATCATCTTTAGCATCTCCCATTTTCTATTAAACTAGTTCCAATCAGACTTTTATTCACTGTTCCCCAGAAACTACTTTTTAAAGCCTCCAGCGAAATCCAGTTTGCTAAATCCAACGGTCCTTTAGGAAATCATTATTTATTTATCAGCACCATTTAAACAATCCTTATTTTTCTCAGGGTCTCCTAACTGCTGTAACAACAAAATCCTCTCCTGAGATCCCCGTGTGAATTAAGATGACACCAAAGTTCTCCTGTGGGTCCCTCAGGTTCATCTTCTGCCTAAGTGAAGATTCTGAAAGCAAGGACTATGCTACCTATGTCTCAAGCAATACACACAGGCCTTTGTGTTCTTGGTCCTTGCTTCTCATCAAGCAGTTGGTAGTGCTTTCTGTAATAACTAGGAACCAGTAATTATAAGTGGGAGAAGAGAAGGCTAGCTGAGCAAGCAGCTTCAAAGTGTTATCAAAGTCTTGTCAAGGTACATATTAGTGTCATCTCTGATATAAAAAAAGGAGACAATGGAAGGCTTAGCAGAAGACAGGATAAGAGCTAAAGAGAGTCATGCATTGAAAGAAAGAGGTAAGTTGGGGGAGGGCAGTCAACCTAAGACCAGAGAGTTCATGCCTGCCAGCGACCCTGATATTCAGGGGCTAAGACAGGGTCACTAGGCCTTTTAGGCCAGCCTGGGCAGCATGGTAAGTTCCTAACCAATCTGAACTATAGAAGAAGATCCTCTAAACAACAACAAGCCTAGGAAGCTAATACTAGTTAGCACACTCGACTGAGTCATTGAGAAATGCACTTTGAAAATTCAAATAGATGCCTTAGTAAGACAGGAAACTCCTGATGTCTTAGAACCAGAAAAAAAAAGTGTACCCTATGGAATTAGGCTAATAAATACTTTCAGATGCTTTCCTATGCATAATATACTTCCTTTTACCACAAGTTTGCTGGCAATGTTTACAGCATGGTATTAGCATTGCTACTGCATAGACTGGGAAATGAACTTGGGAATGGTGTGCCTACGAGACTACTGACAGGCATACCACTCGCTTTCAACCCAGGCTCTTTCTCTTCCTCTCTTAAGACTTTCTGCTACATTTTGAGGCCATGATTCCGAAGCTAAGGATGGGGGCCTTTGAGTGCTTCAGCAGCTTCCTAAACCCTCTGAAACATATGTAAAAGTTTCCAAGAATCTTTTTTCAGGGCACTAAGTTCTGTACTTCTCATTAGATTTCAAAGAGACTGCGATTTTGAAAACATCTACAAACCACTGCCCCCTGCCACAAGCTGAGGCTGTTTAGGAAGATCAAAGGAATCTCAGCTTTCATGGAGTCGCCTCTGAACCCAACCGCTCTATGGCCTAGACTGAGGCCTCCTAAGAGACACCTGGAACTGAGCCACCATCTCCTCCCATCCTAGCATAACTAATACCTGCCAGCTGGAAGCTGAACTCTATTTCTGCACACTGTTTGGGTTCAGTGCCGCTAAATTTAAAAGACCTTTGAATTTCTAACACCCCCTGTCTGGCTGGGATTAAATGTCATTAAAGTCTAATTAAGTGATTGCTAGAAGCAAAATATACAGAGTCTACCATATCTCAGGTGTGCTTATGTGCTTTGTTCATCCCAGTTGTTCCATAATCTGGGGACCATGCGATTCACATGCCGACTAGCTCCCCAATCTGCAGTTGCTGATCCCTAAGAGACAGATGGTCAAGCATATGGGGATGTGGGATAGAACAAAACAGGAAGAAAAGATTTCCAGTGTGCCCTAGTCACCCTATATGATAATAACCACCTGGGCAGGGGTCTGGGTGGTACCAAGTTTGATAAACACTCTAGCTGATTCTCATCGGCAGATGAGACTACTGGGGAATCCTAGGTTTCCACCAGGAATACCTAGGTTTCAAGCCAATTCTTTGGGTTGAGACCTACTTTGTTGAATTGTCTAGGGAGAAAGTTCAAGACTATGCTTCTTAGAAAACCCATCTGGCAATTTTTATATTCAGACAAAGAAAACTATTAGTTGTAATATAAAAGAATGTTCTGATCGAGGAAACTTGGGTCTCAACCAATACTGTGTTTCCCTTCTGACTTAGAGCTACCCTAGATTCCCTCCCCCACACAATCAGTGCCCAGTCTTCCTGAGAGACCAGACCGCGTCTAGGGCTAGATTCTGTCCACCTGGGAAGTGAGGAGGAGGGACACAGAGTGGTCCATAGCAACCCCATCCTTAAGTCTGAGATGATGATATTCTTGACTCTGCTGCCCTGCAGGGACTTAGTAGAAAGGGAGAGAGGTGAAACCTGGATTAAAACATGAGAGAGTAGTTGCTGAACCCATGAACTCTGATAACTTGAAGAATTCAACCTGAGAACAAGAATCAGAATCCCATTCCCACTCAGCCTCCACTGCTCAATCATGAAATCAGTATCCCAAAGACATGTGTCTCTGAGTCTTCATCTCTGAAAAAAAAAAAAAAAATATATATATATATATATATATATATATAATATATTTCAGTATAACAAAATGAACAACAGAGGCTAAATTCGGCCAATGTAGTTTACAGCTTGTAGGCTAAAATAGGGCTATTTTAAAACTCTATATTAGGTATAATACTCAAAGTTACCCTTCAATCTAAGGAGCAAAAAAAAAAGTATTTAACAATGGATCCTTTAAGAAAAAGTTCGATGATCACTGGATAAGGGAGTTAAATAAACTAGGGGATGTCTCTGACACGTACTACCTGCCATTATCATCATAAAGAATATGGGAGGGAGGGAGGGAATAGCCTCTGTCTGAAAGTGAGCAACAAAGCTGGGACCCTATCTGCACACTGGAAACTGAATCTATCAAATAACTAGGGATCCTGGAGGAGAATTGAAGTTCCATATGAGATGGCAGACAGGCTGACCCCTGAATTTCAGCCTGCTGAGATCCTAAAGAGAGGACGCAGTTTCTTGATACGTTGAATCTAAAAGACAACAAATGAGAGGTCTGTAAAATCACTCGATCTGTGGTTCTTTGTTACACAGCAAGAGAAGAGGCGCACAGACATTCTGGTATCTAAAAGCCAACCATTCTCACCAGGAAGAGGTACTGAGTCCTGCTGTCTCACTTCTGGCATCTTTCTCCCCCCAGCTTTTAAGTTCCTTGTCATCTGTGAAGTGCCAGTTGGGCACGCTTCACCCTCAGGAAATCTGAATCCTTGAAACACAGGGATCTTGGTAGTACTGAGGAATTAGTCTCTTGCCAGATATCCCTTAAGCCAGGTTTAGAGGATACTAAGGTGAACAGGTCAAGTTGAGGCTCCTGCATTCAGCCTCCCGTGGGGAAAGCAGAGCAGGAAGTGCCAATGTATCTATGCAAATATACATGGGGTTATGAGAGTTGGTTATGAGACATTTGCTGTGTTCCACCATGTTCATGAAGACCTTTGTGTGGCTGATACTCTGTATTCCTGAACGTGCAGTAGAGATGAAGCATGCTAAAAGCCAAGGCTCAGTTCCTCTGGCCTACTGCATATATCTCAAGGGCAAAACAAGTGACATTTTCCCCTACCCAAGCTCTGAAGTGACAGTGACTCACCATCAAGAGATGGTCATGTCTTTTGATGCAAACACAGCTAAATTCTACTGCCTGACTCACAAAGCCTTGAGGATTTGGCCTACCAATTTATGCATTCTAAAATGTACCCCTTTCTCTATTCAAGCAGATTCCTACCTTTTCCCCTTCATTGACCTTCACAATAAATTTTCACTACAACCAATGTCTGTTTGCCATAATTTTAAAACCTTGCATAAGGTTATAAAAGCAATAAATGAAACAAATTGAAAGTTTTAACTGTTATTAAAACGTGGGTTAATCTTGTATACCCAAGGGTATGGTATCCTGGTGAATGTTGACCAAGAAGTTTTTGTAATAATAAGGCTGATGCTAAGAACCCTAAGCCAGGTTCAAGTTTATGTGCTTTGTTCCATGCTTTCTTGTAGTAGGGAGGGAGAAAGGCCACTTGTTTGTCCTAAGCCACTTAGCCCCAAAATAGTCACACAGAAACTGTTTGAATTAAATCACTGCTTGGCCCATTAGCTCTAGCTTCTTATTGGCTGACTATTACATATTAATTTAAGTCATTTCTATTAATCTGTGTATCGTTATGTGGCTGTTTACCGGCTAAAATTTCATCTGGCTCCAGCAGGGCTACATGGCTTCTTTCTGACTCCACCTCCTTTCTCCCAGCATTCAGCTTAGTTTTCCCCACCTAACTAAGTTCTGCCCTGCTGTAGGTCCAAAGCAGTTTCTTTATTCACTAATGGTAAACACATCTCACAGAGGAAAATCACACACCACTTTCTAGTCTACATGCTCATCATACAAATGCCATTGGCCACAGCTCTACTCTTAATGATTCATCTTCTCCAGCAGTATCAACTGGAACAACTCCTTGAGAAGGGCTTGACTGGGTCACAATGGGCAGTTATCTATTTTAATAGTTAAAACTACGTTATATGAGGACTTTTTCTATTTATAGAGGCAAAATTATATTTATATATATCTCTCTACATAAATATTCATTTATATATTTATACATATACATACTATCTGTATTTATAATGCCTTTTGTGGTAGTTTGAATGAGAATGACCCCTATAGGCTCATATATTTAATTCTTTGGTCCTAAGTTCCCAAGAACTCTTTGGGAATAATTTGGAGGTATGGTTTTGTTGGAAGTACTTGGAGGTTTCAAAAGGACTCGAGTCATTACTAGTGTACTCTCTTTGCCTCCTGCTGGCATATCACGATGTTATTTCAAGCTGTTCTTTCCACTCTGTCTTTGCCCCACCATTATAGACTACTTTCTGAACTGCAAGCCTAGTTCAATACTTTTTTTGTAAGATGCCTTGGTCACAGTGTTTTGTTACAGCCATAGAACCCCTTACTGATACACTATCAAAAAGCCTCTATTATTTTGGTTTGAAGCACAAGTAGCAACCACAAGGACTTAAGACCACTTCAAAATCTATTAATGAAATTCTAAAATTTCCCAGGAGCAAAAGATATTACAGGCAAAAATGCCTTTAGATCATTCAGGCCAGACAATTTTATACGATAGGAAACCGAGCCTCCAGGAAACAAGATGGGTTGTCCAAAATCATATTCTGAACAGTATAGAGAGCAGAGGCAGAAACTGAGACCCTCTGTCTTTTTAACCTAGGCTCTACTATTTCAACACTGTTGACATTTTAGGCCGGATGGTTCTTTGAGATGGAAGCTCTTCTTCATAGTACAAGGCACTGCTCAGCCTCCTTGGTCTTCACTTACCAGGCACCATAGCAAACTCCCATTATAGCAACTAAGAAATGTCTCTGGACATGGCCATGTCATTTCTAAGGAGAAAAATCACCCTCCCCTGTTTGAGAAAAAGTTATCTGAACAATGAATAATGCCAATCATTGGAAAATCTAGCTCCAAATGTATCTATCATGTGACTGTAGCAAGTCATGTAACCTTTGTAAGCTTGGGTTTCCTTATCTTTAAAGTAACCAAGCTGCTGCCCTTCTAAGTTCATATTGCTGGTGAATATAAATGAAATTATGTCTGTCAGTCCCTTGGGACAGTGCCAGACACACAGAAGGTTGGCAGTAGCTATTACTGTTATTGCTTTTATGAGATATAATAGCCTGATACCAGGGTCCAGTTTGTCTGTATCTGGTTAAGCTCTGTCTCCACTCTTCAGTCTGCTGTAAATATCACTGAACAATCATTCCGTAGTGGGGACAGCTACCTTGGCAGCGGTGAGCTGAGGCTTTGGCCTTCTCACATTTAAGAGAATGAGGAATGTGTGCAAGCGGGGCAGGGTAGTGTTTGCCTGTGCAGGTTGTTTGCTTTTGTCGCGACTTTAAGCTTTTTTATCTCCAGCTGCAGGACTCTGCAAAGGAAAATTCAATTAGTATTTATCATCCTTTCCCTTGTTGAGTGAGTCAACTCTTTTTTAGCTCAGAAAGACATAAAAATGAGGACTAACCCGACATCTCTGAAGATTTCAAGGTTTTGCGGTAGAAAGGGCCTCGGGGTGAGAGGAAGATGGCAGCAATGGTTTGAAATAACAAAATGGCCGTGCAGCTCTTGTAATCACGCTTTGTTCCATGGATATTAGCAGGGACTTCACTTCTTGGGTTGCAGTGGGTGACTTTACTATGGCTATGGCAAATACCATGATTGGCTACACATCCTCATCAGAGTCCATCAGTAAGGGAAGCCAGGTAGGAACTCAAGGTAGGAACCTGGAATTAGGAGCTGAAGAAGAGACCATGGAAGAAGGCTGCTTACTGGCTTCTTCCAGATCATGCACTCAGCATGATTTCTTCTATCACCCAGGACCACTTACCTGGGAATGGCACCGTCTGTAGTGGACTGGACCCTCCTACATCAAACATTAAACAAGAAGATGCTCTACAGGCTTGCATGCAGGCCAGTCAATGAAGGCTGACGTTCTCTGTTCCGGGATGCCTCTACCTTGTGTCAAGTCGACAAAAGAACTAACTAACACAGGGGTTTCTGACTGGCCCCAAGGTGCAGGGCAGACCAACACAGGGAGGTGGCATGGCCGTGGCGGTCTCACCCCACTCCTTTTACTTACAGTCCCACTCTCCGTATTCACGCAGTCTAAAATTCCAGGGAACTCAAAGTCCCATTTGTATTTCACAGTCAGGAGTGATTATCTCAAACCCACGCTTACGACCAATGGAGTCAAAGAAACACGGACCAGAGACTTCCTGTGTTCATACCTGCCTCCTTTCCCCTTTATATCCAGTCCCTTCTAGCAACCTTGGTCTTGTCAGGCAAGATTATGCTGAGACAAATGTCCTAGTCTTTATCCCATCTCCAGGGTCTTCCGTCAAAAACATCCTTGTTTAACCCTACACACAGTTTTGGTCCTTTTGGGGTTTTGGCCTTCAGTGTGATCCTTCACCCCATCCCTCATTTTCATTCTCCTACCATTAGGTTGGGGAAGGCCCCATAATCTCTGATAAAGAATGGCAGCAAAGATGGGACTTGATCCAAGAACCTGATGTAATTAAGATTTATCAGTCCAAGAGATGACACTGGAGCCAGTGCAACTGCCCCATGCTATTCTTTGACAACACAATCAATGCCTGTGGTTCCTAAGGGAAACCACATCAAACTAACTATGGGAAGAAAGATGGCCCACCTAGGGATTCAGCCATAGAGTCCAATCTGATTCCCAAGTAGCTCCGTTATGACATCTACCACAGAAGAATGCCTTGCTTGCTTGTTAATGTGAGTTCTTGCTCATTTATAATCTCTGTAGTTAACCTGAAGTGTACATTCAATAATTTCAAATGAATGAATGTAGGATAGAGGGAGCATTGCTGTCCGGAGTGTACAAACCTCTAAATGTACCCAGCTCACAGTGTCTCGGTAGCTTAAATCATACATCACAGACTGGCGGCCTGAGGATATATTCATCCTGTAGTGTGGTCTTACCTGCAGACTGTCTACATAGTATATTATAGATAAGAATGAAGTAATTATTTTTTTCCCAAACATCTGGAAGTATTTCTGAATTTGTGACTTTGGAAAATGAGGACAGCAGCCGTCTTGATCTTACCGTTCTGCATGGGAAACATCATAAACACCATTTTCTAAGTCCTGAAAAGCGGGGATCAATAAAATGGCACAAGGAGGCTAAATTTGGAAAGCAGAAGCCATGTCATTTAGGGAATATTTTTGGAGCCTAAGAAATTATGTAATGCTGAGATCCCTGGGTTTCCTTCTCCTCGCATATATTCCAAGCCTGGAAATGAAAACGTCAGCACTGTAGAAACAGTGATAGGTCTAGGAACAGATAAGAAAAGAAAAGCTGCTCTCTCCAGCCTAGGGACTGGGAAATGCGCAGTGCAGCATATTGGAAAACTTCATCCAACAGCTATTCTCCTCAGATAAACAGGAGCTAAGGAGATGCAGCATTAGCCCTACCTACACCGCCCCAGGCTGGGCAGAGAGCCAAGACTTTCTTCAACCTGACTGGGTAATGTCCGAGTGGGACAAGCGAGAAGGTGGGACGTTATCCTCCATGATGGTTGGTAATGAAGGTCCTCCAATGGGCAGTGAAAACGACTCTCACCAGGCAAGAATGACTAGCTCTCATTTCTCTAGATCACTGGGTTGACGTCAGAAAAGAGTCAGTGGGATATCAAGACTTTTAACACTGCCCAGTGACAATGAAGGTGACTCCACAGCAGAATGGTACCCCAGATTGGTCCCTGAGAGTAGACTATTCACTAAGAAGTTCCTGAAATAAAACTGGAAGAAATGTCCCATATATAAAACAGAAAGGAATACTACCAAACTCATTCTCTAAAGTCGTAATTATTATGACATGAAAACCTTGTAAGGACACAAAAACAACAACAAACTGTAGACAATTTCCTTCAGGAACATAAATGCAAAAAGTCTTAATAAAACATGTATAAACCAAATCCAAGAGCATATGATCAAAACACACTGCATATATATATGAAATTCTCAAAGAAACACGCACGCGCGCACGCACACACACACACACACACACACACGAGTTTTATTTTCTTTTCTTGGATGAGGAGTTAAACAAACTGTGGTATATCTGTGCCATGGAATACTACTAAGTGATAAAAAGGCTGGACCAGTAGCCAAAATTATCTTCCAGAGAAAGATGCAGAGTTAAAACCTAATTGTGGTGGTTTGAAAGAATATGGCCCCTAAAGACGTGGCACTATTAAGAGGTATGACATTGTTGGAATAGATGTGGTCTTGTTGAAAGAAGTGTGTCTCTGTGGGGACAGGGTTTGAGGTCTCATAGATGCCCAAGCCATGCCCAGGGAGACAAACCACTTCTTGTTGCCCACTAGTCAAGGTGTAAGGCTATCAGCTACTCCCCCAGCACCATGACTGCCTGCACACCACCATGTTGTAGCATGAGGATAATGGACTGAACCTCCAAAAATGTGAGCCACCCCAATTAAATGTTTTTTCCTTAAAAGAGTTGCCATGGTCATGGTGTCTCTTCACAGCAATAGGAATTCATGACTAAGAGACTAATTCTGAAGGGCTGTTTAATGTACGATTTTATTTATCTAACATTTGAAATGGTTAATTTTATTAGGGTTTCACATACCCTGAAACTGGAGTTACAGACAGTTGTGAGCTGCCATGTGGGTGCTGGGAATTGAACCCTGGTCTTCTGGAAGAATAGCCAGTGTTCTTAACCGCTGAGCCATCTCTCTAACCCTGACACAGGACCTTTATATGCCTTCTTATAACTCACTGACAATCTATTATTATTTCAAAATACCTTAATTAAAAAAAACACTTCTTAAAAACCCCTTCTTTGTAAAGATTTAGTCCTTGCTGAGAGACAGCTATCAATACTATTGAGTTGTTTCCTCCTTGGCCATTGCAGGCCCCTCTAACTCAGGTTTCCCTTAGCTTTGCCTCTTCCTTTATTGGGTACTTCAGTTATGGCAGAATCGTTGGAGAAAACTCAGTAGCCATAGAGCCATTGCCCCTGATTTAGGTCTGTCCCTTGCAAGGTGAATGTCAGCAGCATGGATGACCCTTCCCTGAATTGCATGTTCCTCTCCTCCCTGTCCCCTCCCCCATGCTATTTAAAACTGGCTTGTAAGTCACTGGTTCTTTGCAATTTGAATCAACCAATATTTACAGAAAATTTCTAATCTAGAGGATGCACTAGGATTTACAGATAAACAAGCCTGCAAGAGCAGACAGTGAAAGAGATTGGAGGGAAAGTATAGCAGAACCTGAGATTGAGCCCAAGAACAAACACATCAGAGGCAATAAGATAAGGCCACAGGGTCAGTTTAAACTTGTGCTAAGTCAAGGTGTCTTTCAGCCATTTACCAAATGCTACCTACTAGGACACTCCTGCTTAAGATCAGGGAGGAAGGTGGGCTTGTGACTAGGCAATTAGAGCTTCATATGCAAAGGCTGAGGCGGAGGAGAGCACAGCGGGAGTTGGGGACCCTGAGGATCTCACTTGGAGAGAAATAGTTTATTTCACATGAAATCAGTGTAGAACAGGACCAAGTTCTGGGTAGGGTGGAAGTGGGAGTCTGGTAGAGGCCAGATGGAATGATACAGATCCCATGGCCAGTTTCATACTATGCACTTCCAGATTATGGGTGCCAGGGCACTCAAGAGTCTCTTTGTTAATCAAATTTGAGTATTTCATTCACAGATTTGAAAGAAGAAGATGAGTTAGGCATGGTGGAAACGATGTTGGGGTAGGAACATTTGAACTCAAGAGCAAAGGCCACTCTGCACAAGTTCAAGATCAAGATGTACAGGTACATATGAGCAGCTAAGAGGGGAGTAGCCACTTCACTAGCCCAGGACACGCAAAGCTTGAACATGTCCACAACCACTCCTATCTCAAATCTGGGAGGGGCATTATTCACTTTGGGTTGGAAGAAGGTCTTTGTGTTTACATACAAAGAACAGGATGGCAAGAGACTAGCATGGGGAAATTCTCTGTGGGAACATGGTGAGGAGGAGATCTCTAGAAGAGAAGTACCCTTGTTTCCTGGCTCTCCAGGAAGATGTGTGATTAAGGGGGTGGGGGTCAGTCTTGCTCAGTGCTCTTTTCACAGGTTGATTCAAGGGAAGGCGAGCATCAAGTTGGGCCAATGAAGACAATGTCTGGTAAAAAACATTCAGAGGCAGAAACTTGCTCCCAGTGGTAGAGTGGAGAGAATATACCCCAAATGGCACAGCCGTGCAGCAGATCCACAGCAACCAGGCTGAGAAGAGTCCCAGGAGATAGCAGAAATAGAAGCTCCATGTGAGCGCTGTGGCTGAAAGAGAACTTCTTTAGAGACTCCAAGAAAGACACGAAAAATGAAAGGCTAAGTGTGGTGAATTGAGGAGTAAGAGGTGTAATCTACAGCCTCATGGGTTCAGGAGAATAGGAGTGGTGTGTTCCAGGTGTATTCTTATTCCCTTCCTTGTCCCATTAATACCATCCATGTGCAGAGTGAATCCCTGCCACACTAGCATTCATCTTTCCACTTTTTTTAAAAAAATAAAATATCAGAATATTGTGTTTTTGATGAAGTTCATGGCCATCCAAGCCAAGCATTGTCAGGAATGTCATTTACCATGGCACGCGGTGGGAACTTAGGTAAATAATAATAACTTTTAAAGTTTGTAGATCATATTGAACTTGACTTAATGGGCTCTCTCTTCAAAACTCTGAAAAGATGGCTCATAAAAAAGTAATTAGTTTATATAGACTGTCAAGGTTCATGGGGGACAGCTGGCCTTTGATGCCTCATCTGTGATCACAGGCAGCTACAAGATAATAAAATCGAGCCCTGTACTCACGCCAAAGTATTCAGTGATCTTACCCTCAGTCCTCTGCCAGGCAGAACGAACTATAAATGCCAGCTTGTACTCCTGTCCTTTGCTTTCAAACAAGTCTCAGATATTTGGAACTTGTGTTCACAGTCCCAATTTCCTATTAAAGGAAAACCATTGACCTTACAAAAGCCTATTCATAATTAATAACTGTGGTGGGCTCCGCTGCCAGGGCTCCTCAGTAAGGCTACTGCAGTGTGCTGCAGGATGGATTCTAGAGCAGACATCTGAACTGGTATTAGCTTTCTAAACAGGGGTATTAAGGGGTCCAATTATTGACAGTCAGAACTGATTTTCAGTCATTGATTTTGCTGTGATGATCACTGTGACAGCCTTTAAAGAGGATTTTCTCCACTCTTTCCAATCCCCAGTTGGTGCCCTTCTATGCTATCCACTTAGCTGAGCCTCTGCAGACCGTTTGTGTTTCTGTAGCCCAAGGGATGCAGCGGGTGTGGCCATGCTAACACATGATTTTCACTGACTTCTTTTGCTTCCCAGGAAATGAGAAAGGAGCATCTCTGGGGACAGAGGAAGATCAAAAGCAGCAATGAGCAGCATGGAGGTGCGTGATCACCAGGACACGAGGGCCACTTGAGAACGGAAGCCCAACAGGGAGAATTCAGTGTTCTGACCTCTCCTTCCTCGAGAAGCCTCATCTGCCAACTCCACTCCTGATCCTCCTGTGTTCAAACAAAAAGCCATTTGGCCTCTTTTATCTTTTCAACCCAGATAGTAAAGGTTGGCACAGTGTATTTATCAACAAGAGTCAGGTACCCACCCCAGTTCCTGGGTCATGTGGCTTAGAATTTGGCCACCAGAACACTGACTGAGAATGCCCCATAAACTCACTGATGTGAAGACTGTAGATAAGGCCTGCCATAGATTTGAAGTTCTTGGCATTCCGGGATATCATGGGGCTTGAATTTTCATGGATTAAGTGAATTTCTTTTCCAACAGAGATACAAAATGGTTTTCCCTCTAATTTTCCCGATTTGCTATCTAAGGCCCCTGACTTTGGTATTCTAAGTTCTTCATTTGAGATGGGACAGAGTCTCAGATGCTGACATGGAGACAAAGCTAACACTTTACCCAGAGTTCAGGACCCTGGTCTCATGTGTTGCATTTGTCTAACTATGTAAAGATGGGTTCCTATTTTACCTTGTCTGCCTAAGGCACCCGATTTGCCAATAAAAAGCTGAATGGCCAATAAAAAGAGAGGAGGTATAGGTGAAACTTCTGGGTAGGGAACTTAAAGAGGAGGAGGAATTTAGGCTCAGGAGAAGAAAGAAAAGAGACACGAGGCAGACACCATGGGCCAGTCAACTAGACAGAGGAGGCAGGAAAGTTGGAAATATAGAACGAAAGAAAAGTAAAAAGCCCCAAGGCTAAACATAAATGAAGAGAAACAGGTTAAATTCAGTTAAAAGAGCCAGTGGGACAAGCCGAAGACAAGACCAAGCATTCATAATTAATAATAAGTCTCCATGTCTTTATTTGGGAGCTGGATAGTGGCCCAAAGATAAAGCCAACCACAGTGCTCACATTTGTTGATTCCATCAATTGGGATGGATCAGAGACAGTGGTACAAAAAGATGACAAGTGTCAAATGGAAGAGAGAGGAAGATGGATTAGAGGAACTTCACTGAGGGGGCCATGCAACATTTTTCTAGCAATACATCAGAACTGCTAATGGTCACTGTATGTTTCCTTTCACTTACACCCTGGATTGGAAATGTTGGCTGAGGATTTCTGTCTCCTGCAGGGTGGAAAGATAATTTTTGTTTGCTTTAGTTCCCAGGCCTATGGATTAAGATTGGCTACTCCCAATGATGAGGATCTCAAAATCTTGTGCTCCAGGCCTGGACCTATGGCTGAATAGGACTTCTGGGCTTCTTGCACAGGGGAGAGTGTGTTTTGCACATAGGAAGGTTGTGAATTACAGTGGTCTGGAGGTGGGTTGCGACAGAACGGCACTGATGACTCTAAAGGCATTCATCTCCGTGTAGTTCATTTGTACACTGGGTCTAGTAGTGGACATGGGATTTGAGTTAGCTCGGGAGACAGGGTCAGAACTGTCCCAGGGAGTTGTTGACGTCTGCTTGTACATGTGTGTACTTTTAATTTCTCAGGCAGGCTACTGAAAGAACACATAGAGAATGGTGCCACCCTAGCTACAGCCACCGTAACTGACCCTTCAGAGCCACTGGCTTCCTGGGGACCCTTAAATACCCCCAGCAAGGATCAGCTGCACCCAGCCTAGATTAGCAGAGCTGTCCAGCCCACATGCAGAGTAAGGAGGGAGGACGAACGGCTGCTGTCCTGGGGCTCCTAAGTGTTGGCGTGCCTGCTACATAGCAGTACTTAACCGAGACATCTGGGCTAGAATTACAACTTCATTACCCACTGTGTCCTGGGCAAACTATATAATTCAGTTTAACCTCAGTCTCTCCTGTAAAATAGAGATAATAATGATGCCCATTTCAGAGTATCACTGTAAAACCTAAATGACAAGGTGTTTGTAATATAGCGTGTAGCATGGGGGAATAATAGAACTTGGCAAATTTTTGGTGTTGCTGTGTGCAGGTTGTTTTCTGTATGAGGATACAAGACCAAGGGGACACACTGGGGCTGAAATGGACCTCTTCCTCCTCACTTGCTGAGCTGTGTGCTGTGGAGTAGGACAGGGTCCATCTGTAAGAAGGAACACCTGTTTTCAATTTGCACCGCCACCATGTGGGCTGGCAGAACTCCTGCCATTATTGTTTTTATTTCATTGTTTATACTTCATCTTGTTTCCGTATAGTGCTCTCATTAATGCAGGGGCCCAGAAAACAAGGAATTTCCACATCCAAAGACTTCTCTCAAGCCATCTCCTAACGTGGTGTTGAAACAGCTTATTCCGAAATATCACATCTCACCTCCCGGAGTTTCCAGCCCTGGTGTATCCATCCCTTCCCAGTTTTAGCACTGATAATCCCACACCCTAGGATACTCTTCAGCTCTGGAAATTAGGATGTTTTTTTCTTCCTGAACGCCTTTTCAGTCTACTGCTGGAGAGTAGTACCAACTGGTCAGTCCTTAAACATGAATCTGGCCTAATGATTTATGCAGAGTCTTCTCTTTGTGAAGAACCTGGAGAACAAGATCACCCAGGAAGCTGAGGCAGGCAGATTTCCAATTCAAAGCCATCCTGGACTATATGGTGAGACTCTGTTTCACAAAGCCAAGAGTACCTGGGAAGCCAGGGTAAGTTTCCTGGTGGATTCTCATCCAGCTCCTCAACCCCTTACCCTGCTTTCTTCCCAAGTCAGACACAGATCCTAGGCCCTCTAGATGAATTTGATTCATTTGAAACCTACACCCTCACTCTTCTCTGGCTGATCTGTTCCACTGTATCTTGACTGAATTCCTCATCGTCCCCGATGGAAGCCCTTTTAGTTTCTCCTGGAGTTTTCCCACTCAGGAGCCTACCTTTGCCTACTCAATACAAAGAGGTATGAAGTTAATGTCAGCACACTCTCTTGATCCAGACCCCCATCAGAGATGTGTGAGTCCCAGGGTTTGGCATGAGCGGGAGATG
This sequence comes from Microtus oregoni, assembly GCF_018167655.1. Taxonomy (NCBI): domain Eukaryota; kingdom Metazoa; phylum Chordata; class Mammalia; order Rodentia; family Cricetidae; genus Microtus; species Microtus oregoni. Next base: position 26,060,489 of record NW_024543087.1, on the reverse strand, counting down.
AGAATGGGACATAAAAAAGAAGTTCACTAAGCTTGAGCTGCCATACAGCAAATTTACAGACAGCCTTCACAAGAGAAATAAAAAGACAAAACACAAAAGCACCTATTGACAGAAGCTACATAGACAGGCAGCATCAGGGACCCTGGGAATAAGCTGGTGGGAAAGGAAAGAAGGAAATGCAGGAGGAATAGTTTGGAAGGACTTGTTTCAGATAAGGGAAAAAGACAAGGCAAAGACCTCAAGCACACACAGTAGAAGTCTGGAAAGCTTCCCCTCTCTCCTGCCAGCATCTCCTCCATAGAGAGTGTCATCCACAAACCACTTAGCAGGATAAATATGCTCCCCCGTCCACCCGACTCAGGCAAAGTCTTTATGAACTAGGATTTGTGAATGGGCCTCCCACTGGAGCTGAGACCTGCCTCCCACATTGACAGTCATCAGCAGGCAAGAAAGAGAAATTAAAATTATAAAAATGAACTGTTGGGGAGAGCACAGTATGTTTTTATGGAGAAGGCTTGGAAGAGTCCCCAAGCATGTTCCCGCTCTCACACCAATCCCTGTCAAGGCTGGAAGCTGCCAAGCCAGAGTCATATCTGTCCTTCATCCCATAGTGATGACACGTAGCTCTTGCTCTCACAACCTGATTGGTAGGATCCCCAATCACCCATAGAACAAGACCCATGGGTATGGCCACTGTAAGGGGCTTTACTGGTCCTGCAGGACCACAGATGGATCCTCCCTTGCCATCTGCTCTAGAGATCACAAGTGTCACCTTGGCCAGGTCTTCCATCTTATTTACAGTCTGCTGTTCCCATTGCCCCTCAATCGTTTCTTATTTTACAACAACTTCAATATTACTCTTGTATAAATCTGGGAGCCTGTAGATCAGAGTTATTGCAGCCAGGATGAAAACCTGGCTACGTAGAAGGAGGCTTGGGGATATGAGAACTTGGGGATAGTGCTCCCCTATAGGTGCTGACAGCTGTGGGAATATGACTCCCACATCTTTCCTGTCTAGTCTGAAGCCACCAGCTGCTGGGAAATTGGCAACCGCAGTTTACATCAGCCAAACATTTGAGGACACAATCTCAAACTATCACTGAAAGAACGCATCTGCTTTCATTCTCTCTATGAATTAAACCTCAAAATGAAATCGAGTTATGCTTATTTAAGGAAGTCATTTTACACAGTTGACCATGCAAGAAGTATTTTCTTTAGAAAGATGAAAATTATTGAAAACAACCTATACAGCCCCAAATAGAGGAATGACTAAATCAATGTTTGTGCGATGCTTAGTTATCTTGGTAACCAAGCCCGCATAACTCAATCTGCATAGGAAGTAGCCGTGGGCAGTAAAAACTCAAAGACTCAGATCCCATAAAAGCCATTACCTCAATTCACTTTAAAAACATGAGTTCATATCAGAATTGTAATTTTTCCTTGATAATGGGTGAATTTTACTTTCTTCTCTTAATTTTTCATATGCACTCAGAATAATAGACATTTAGTTCATGTTTTCCCAACTTAATTCTAGATTGCAACCCTGTGAGGATTGAGGGATAGCCCCAGCTGTGGACTCCAGACAGGTCTGTACCTAGTTCTTTGCAGAGAGGGTAAGATCTAACCTGGGACTGAAGGCAGTTACTACTTACAGGGCCTGGGATGCTTTGCTGGGTGTCCTTTTCAAATAATTCATTTTTCAGGAATTATTAATGCATACATACATTTATCCCATGAGGACCAGATGTTGGAGAGCCACAGGGCAACATAGAATGAAGATAGATTGGGTCCTGCAGCCATTTATGAGGATACTAGATGAGGCCACCCCTACTTAAAAGGTTTATCCACTGTTTCCTTTGTATCCCATCACAGACCTTTTGAGTAGCTTGTAATGCTTCTGTAAGCCACTGAAATATTTGTATTTTTCTTTGAGGTTGAATTTTTTAAAAAAACTAATGATTATTTGAAATGAAAATGTCAGAAATGAATAGCAATAATACTTACCTCAATAGAACTGGCCTAACTAAAATACATCAGAATGCTATTCAAACTTTGAGGAGGCTCTGCGGTAGATCTTGGTTCTGCTTCACCAAAAGAAGAGACTATCAGGCAAGGGAGGTGCTCGTGATTATTTGAACCTCCAAAACTACATGTTTCTTCTTGGAATGATCAAAACAAGGAAAAAAAGAAGTCATAAGGGAAGAACCCAGCCTAAGGTTGACATTTAGGAAGGTTGGGTTCGATGCCTTGTAGATCCTTTAAAACGAGTAAGAACAGCCTCCAGCAAAGGACAACAGAGCGAGTGAAGGGAAGGCGAGGCCTGCAGCCAGAGAGCCTGGACTTGGGTAGATTATCTTGAGGTGTTCACAAAACTTCCTAAAGTTCCCCGTTGCCGTGGTTACAGAACAGAATCATAATAGTTTTCCTCTTGCTTCACGAGCTGGTGAGAAGTGAATTGCAATCGACTGACTGGCAGGGACCCATGTGCGCATGTGTGCGTTTATAATAAAAGGACACATGGTTTGCAATTGTCTGAACGGGAAGCTTGCAATAGATTATTGCACAGGGATAAATTGTGGGGAGAATGGAGGGACTTTTAATCCCAGATAGCTGATATTTATTTATGGAGTTGTACACAATCTTCCAACTGTATGATTTAGCTGGTCGTTCCCACATCACTCTGCCAGAGAGGAATCCAAACAACAGTCTGATTGGGTGACTGTATCCGGCGTTAGAACAGACTCCAGAGTTATGTTTTTCCCTTCTTTTATCATCATCACCCCAGATTATAATTGCACCATTGTAATCAACCAAAAAGGAAGCAAACACTTGTGGCCTGTTGATGATAACCAGAACCACAATTACTCTGATGACTCTCATCATCACCACGGCTATGACTAACACAACTCTGATTTATTTGGGCACTTTCTGGCTGCCAGACAGGGCTCTAGGCACTTTTCATTAATATCTAATTATATCCACATATTAATCCCAGGAGTAGGCGTTGTGAATGCCTCCATTGTAAACACTCCCTTGCAAGAGTTTAGTGACAACTCTGAGATTATAAAGTTAGCAAGTGCAGAACCTAGATGCAAAAACATGTGTGTCTGGCGAGGGACAGAAGCCACAAAAATAGACAAATGCAGCTGATTTCCCTCTTTGGTGGAATCTGAAGAATGCTGATATCAGATGTAGAGAATATGATGGTGGTCCCCAGAGGCTGGAGTGGTTGAGGGGATGATGGTTGGAAGATACACAATTGCAGTGTGCTAGAAATCTTACGTTAAGAGATCTACTCTAGAGCAAGGTGGCTATCAATTCTGATAATATGTTATACTCTTGGAGAAAGGCTGAGTGTGATAGCCTCTCACCAAAAGAGGACACCTTTGCACCTCTGTTTCTGTAATAAAGTTCTCTGACTAAAGCAGTCCAAAGGAGAGCGAGCTTATTTTGATGCACAGTTCCAGGCTAACGTTCCATCTTGCCCTGAAATCATAGTGTCAGGAGTTGAGACAGTTGTCCACGTGGCATCCATCGTCAGGAAATAGAGAGCAACAAGTGCACGTGGGCTCTGCACCTCCCTCTCTTTATTCAGTTCAAGGTTTAGTCCACGAAATGGTTCCAGCCTTCTACCTCAAGCACCTCAGTGAAGAAAGTCCCTCATGGGCGTGTTCAGAGGCCACCTCCCGGGTGATTCTAGTTTTTGCCAATTTGATCACATTAACCACCACACTATGTGAGGTAATATATGTGCCACTTACCTAGATTTAAAGCTTCTACACTATATTGATATGCTTTTAAACATAATATTTTATATGTTTTAAAGCATACAATGATGACCATCAATCTAAAAATACTAGAAATAATGAATGTTATGACCTCTGCCTTTCCTGCTCACTATAAGATATCGTGGCAGAATGAACCCTTGATGGTCTCTACCATTAGGGTATTATTGAGCCCTAGATGGGAGCCAGGCCCCTTGGACAGACCCACAGATAGGGAGGAAGGTGATAGGCAGACATTGAACTGAATAAGAGAAATGGAGTTAGTCACAAAAGAAGGAACAGTCCTTGCCACAGCCAGCACTGTAACCAACTAATCAAACCAGGTCAAATCGTATTCCAGATAATTTTCTGGGCAGCCTTCAGAGACTTACCCAGCCGGCAAAACCAGCCAATTATGTCTGATCATCCTCTGTAGCCCTGTCCTTACAAGAGACAAGTGCAGACTGGCCCAATGTAGACAACTGAGTGGTAGTTCTATTATCTCTGAAAAGCCATCTAATTCCCTTCAAATTTAAAAGTCTCCACAGTTTCCTAACAGGTCTCAGTGGGGCACGTGTAGAAATTAATAAGTTCATGGTGCGCCCGGCTTGCTTTCATTATCACTCTTTTTTTTTTTTTTGTCATGCAATGGTCAGAATTTCCATTATTACTTGAGGATTTTTCTGTGTTTGCTTCTTTAGGAAGGTCAAGTCTACAGAGCTCAGACTCTGAGTTGAGAAGTGAGCCAAGCAAGTTTAATAGAACTGGCTGAGATCTCATGGAGGTTTTGCTGCTCAAACTAGAGACGGATTCAAAGCAAGATCAATGTCCCTCAACTAAAGTCACCTGGAATGCTGGGCAAGTTGCTTCACCTCAATGCCAAGTAGGCATTTCCTCTATGAAATGAGCAGGCATAAAAGGCTGGAGATGGAAACTCCAATTCATTTAAACAACCACCACATTTGGAACATGTGGCATAGACATTATTTAAATTTCATCCATACAAAAAGCCTGGAAAGCCTGCATCATTCACAGATGATGTTATTAAAGATAATACAATTAGCTATTCTGCCATACTGTCACCAAATCACCATTAGAGTGAGCAAAAGGGGGCCGGAGGAGGACTCAGAAGCTGTGGATAGAAATAAAGTCATACAGGTTTGTTTTTTTTTTTTTTTTGAAAGGCAATCTAATGTGTTTCAGGAACTTGGAAATGCTTGACCAATTAATTATACTCATGAAAATTTATCCACCAGTAGACACAGAAAGGCAAATATGTTGTAACAAAATAGAAATGGAAATAGGTACAATAATTGTCAATAGGGAAAAAGTAAGCTCTAGAACATTCATTAGGATATTTATAGGGCTAATGTTATTTTTAAAGTAACACTAACACTCAATTCCAATATTACATGCAAGATGCAATAATAATTTTAGGCAAGGAATAGACACATGACTGGAGGAAGGACATTGAAATGCCAAGAGTCTCTAGTGGTGGGAAGATGCAGGCTGTATGCTTTTTGTGTGCACGTCCCAGGACTTTCCATGTTTTCTACAAGACATGCTTTGCTTTTTATTTAGATGAGCATTGCTTATAGTAGCATATAATTCTAAATTATTTTCAAACAGAATTCTTATAGAAGAATATTTTTTCTAAAAATTCCAAAAGGTAAAAGAAGATAAGAGAAATAAAGTAGTGAAAATGTTCTAAAGGGAATGGTCTGTCACAGAGCTCAGCTCAGTTCACCACTCAACCAATGCGAAAAAAAGACGCAGGGAGAAAGCTGGGGAAAGTGACCCCTAATTCAGGAGTGTTTGATAAGGAAGACCAGAAGCTCCAGTCGACGTGCAGGGTGATGAAGCTGACAGATATAAATTTTTCAATTTTATGAGAAAGATAGGGATCTGAAATAAATCTAGAGTATTTTCTTTTTAAGATAAATGTTTTAAAATAAATGCCCGTCGCTGGATGGATGGCTAGTGTCTGTGTCCTGTCGTACAGCTGGCCATAAATAATACTGAGAAAAATAGCTTTGACCATAATAAGAAGCACCTTTATTTTTTACTCTTAAGAGCTTGGCAGATTATATTTTGATGCATTAAGCCAGATTTTTTTTTAAAAGGCAGCTGCAAAGATAACAGGTGGAGCAGAGAAATTGTCTCTGGTTGGAAATAGCTACTCAGGGCTTGGCCGAGAGGCAACTCTGAGTTTCAAAACAAGCCTGAACAACTGTAAGCACATCTGACAAAATACAAATTCAAGTTTTAGGCACTTGACGAGGCTTCAACTGAAGAAATGCTCAGATGAATCTGCAGATGATTTTTTAATTGTCTGTAAGCCCTAATAAATGAAGGTGTTAAGGAATCTGCTGTGAATATAAATCCTCAAATATCAGATTTGCTTGAATGTAAAGTTCTTTTTATTGTGTCCCCTCTGTTTGGAAATGGGTCACTTTGCTGTAGACTTCAGTTCCTTGCTCACAACCAGACCAAAAGAGAGTTCCATTAGAGGTAGGCATAACCAAGAGTCAGACACATGGCTCATCTTTGAAAACCTCAGCCTCCCAGCAACAGTATGACTGAAGGGCACTCTGTAACTTCCTGGGAATTGGCCAGCAGTTCACTCTGTTATGCTTGAAAGAGAGGTCAGCCACCAGACAGGGAGGGGAAAGACTAAGCCCCATTTAGTAAGCCCCACTCTGTGCGCACAGTGTGAGATAAACGGCTGGGAGGGAACTGGGCTTCACACATGGATTAAAGAGACGGCCAACTCAGTGTTGGGACACAGATTTGTGATTCTAAAACTCAGGTGGCTATGGTCAGAGACCACAGGTTTGAGGACAGCCTGGTCTCTATACTGAATTTCAGGTCTGCTTCCATGGAAGGAAGGGAAAAAGAAAGAAGTGAGGGAGGAAATTCTGACTCAGTTCTCTACTTGAGATCTGATTCATTGAGATTAACCAGAATCGTGCGTTTCATGATAAATCTACCAGTTTCTTAATGTTGGATCTATTTTAAGCATATATTAAAAGCCAAATAAAAGATTTCTGTGACGCAAACATATTTTTACTGGTATTTGCTTCAAAAACCTTATTTCTAGACAATGTTAAAGGTGTTGGTTAACCACACTGCCATGCTACTTATGTCCGGAAGAATGTAAGGTAGATGATTCCTAGGCTGCCGAAGAAGGGCAGGGTGGAAAAGATGATGGCATGAGAAAAGAAGGGCATGGTACTTCCAAGTGTCATTTCGTTGGAGGACATTTGGAAGATGTCTGAGCTACACAACCTTAGACATCATGAAAATCACTGTTAGGTGCCCATTAATTATCATTTTATATAAAATAAAGATAAAGCCATGTAAGAGTTTTTCCCCCACAGTAAGAATGCTTATGGGCTTACCTTCACATCACACTGAGTTCAACCCAGCCCAGCCCTCCTGCCATCATAATCTTCCGTAATGAATAAAAGGCCTTCACAGAACATCTCTCTTAAAAGTGCGAAAGAATCATTTTTTTTTTCTGCTCAAGTAGCTCATAATGTAGCAGACAAACTGTCAGAAAAAATAGACTTCATCATGGTGAAAACCCCTGCCTGGCACCCATCGATCATAAAGCAATCTTCTAGAGGTCTTGAAAACCTTCATTAAATTTCCTGTCTTCCACTTGACAGTTATAAAATGTGAACACTATTCCTCGTGATTCAGGCAACCTCAGACATTCTTTGTCTAAGGCCTCCTACCCAAGCCATTGCCCATTTCCTGTCTTTACCCAAATCCATGGAAACAGATGATAGTGTTGTATCCTTACTACATAGGGTCTGACTTCTGCAGGTCAGAGTGAGAGAAGTGACCTTGAAGACAATAAGAAAGCAAGGACATCTGACTTTAGATTCCTCCCCTGGAAGCCATACTCATGTTGAAGGGCACAATCTCATCTGACCTTTAGCAAGTTTGGTTTGATAGTTTTCCCCCTTTCTTGCCCATCGTTCAAGATACAAGTCCGTATGTAGTATATAGGTATTGGGGACAGTGGTGGCCACATGCTACCATGTATGCAGGCCATCTCTCTAGGAGCAAAATTCCCCAAGGACCTTCACTAGTCCATCTCTTCTAACTCCAGGGGTCATTTCGGCAATTTATCGCCTCTTAGCAGGAGGAAAATGGGCATGTGGCATGTCTTTAATCTTAGCATTTGGAAGGCAGAGACAGAGGCAGGCTGATCACCATGAGTTCAAGGCGGTCCTGGTCTACATAGCAAGTTCCTACATAGTCAGAAATACATAAAGAGACCTTGTCTCAACAACAGAACAAATCAAAACCACCAGAACAACAAAAACAAGCACAAAAAGAAGGAATATGGGTCTTCGACAGGATGCATTGTGAAGGCAAATAACCATACTATGCTAAAGAGTCCACACTAACAATGAGAAGATACACACAACTTGAAACACACAGGGCTTCTGCACACAGGGTGGTGACAGTAACTTTTAGGTCCTAGCTGGGCTTAGTGGAGGTTTCACATCAGGCCTCCAGAGCAAGTCGGCCCAAGCCTACTAAAGTGTCAATCATCTTACCTGCAAAAGGCACTGGGGCATCTTTATCCAGGGCTACCAGTGGAGGATCCAAAATGACTGTGTCATTGTTCTCCGTGATGACTCCATGATACGATGTCTCAATCCATGGCTTGTGTTTATTAACTAGAAAAGCAACACAAAACAAAGATATCATTATGTGAGACATTTATCTATAATAGAACTATTAATGCTTTATATTTTCCCCCAGCATAGACTCATATTCAACTAAGTCATAAAACACAGTAGCCTACTTGATATGTAGAAGAGCTTCAGAGATGTGTACTGACAGCCTAAAGACACACACAGGCCCACATAAGGTGCGTGGCAACATCAGTAAAGATAGACATTATTGAGAGTTAAAATTTCTAATGTTACCTATTAATAGATGCTTCTGAGTTAAAATCTGCTACCAGTCAACAAACCAGCAGATTAGACTGTGTGTGCTGGGAATTCTGACCTCAACTTAACTCAACCCACCCATAGTTACCATTAGTAGATTAGAATACATACATATATAAAACACGTATGCACAAGTTCCAATATATATGCCAATATGCAACCAACACTGAGTATTTTCTGATCATTTTAAGACTATTCAAATAATCTAAATTATTTATCAGTTAAAATTTTTCTTCAATAAATTGAGCAGCTCAAATTATAAATCATCTAATGAGCAACTGATAAACTTTTAAACGTATACATGTTTAATGTCAGTACACCTAAAGCGTAGGTTGGAGTTTACCTCAGTTTTTGTCTATGTTTAGAAAGAAAATCTTTACAGAGGCAATCTATTTAAAATGGGACACTGGGGCAGATCCCCAGTGTTCATGACTGGTGTCCATATTAAAAGGGAACATTTTCATGAACAGTCAGCCAAGCATGCAAGAAGTACACCATGAAAGATTGGAGCTGGCCTGGGGACATAACTCCTTTGGTAAAGTGCTTGTTGTATAAGCATTAAGACTTATTTGATTCCTCAGCTCTTAGGCAAAATGCTAGGCATGGAGGTCAATGCTTATAACCCAAATGTTAGGGAGACAGAGACAGATGAATTCCTGGGACTTGCTGGACACCCAGGCTATAAGTGAATACCAGATCCCAATGGAAGAACTTATACAAATAAAAAATTAAATTAAAAAACCACAATGGGCAGTACCTGAGGAATGATATTCAAGCTTGACCACTGACCTGCTCTTATAGGAGACATATACCAGCACCATGAACACATACACACACACACACACACACACACACACCACACATACAAACACACACACATGTACACATACTAGTACTTTTACTAGCCACTGGGTTTTATCTAGGATGGGGGCATCAACCTGATCATTCTCCAGAGTACAGATATGCACAAGAAGCATGATCTTGCAACACCTTCATTTTAGATGTCAAGCATCCAAAGTGTGACACAATACATTTCCATTTTTCTAAGGTACTTAGTTTATGGGTCTATGTTGGAACCTATCAAGCAATTGTAATGCACTACCAAGGACCAACAATGGCCAGAGACTTGAGATGAGATGTAACAAGATTTTGTATGTTCACATGTGGACATCTCTGGTGAATATCCAACTTCCACCATTCACCTCTTTGATGTGTGTTACCTAATTTTTGTTCTAGTTCCTTATGACGCCACTTAGATATCTATACAAGTATTTTAGTTCATTTCCCAAGAAAAGACCCTCCCATTTCCTGTCAATACTCCTCATAAGCACCAAGAGTGGTCCTTCAGTTGAGAACAACTGACCTCTTTTAAATTTCCCACATACATTCTCGGGACTAAGGAGGCAAAGCACATATTTTAAAAAGCAAAATAACTTGTTAAACTAATTCGACCAACCCTCACACTTTATTCCAAAGATTCAAAATTGAAGTCATGTATATTCCCCACAGCAACCTATGAAATAAAGGTGATCATTGTAAAAATGGTAAAGAAAAGACTTCTACAAAGAGTGACATCTCAAGATGACTACATATTTCATAATGGGTAAGAAAACCAAAACTTTTAGCACCTCACCATATTCCAAAGATATTCACAAACACAAATACACATGTATTATTTCATGCATGTAACACATGTGTTGCAGAGCACTGTTCTCATAGCATAACAGCCATAAACATCTAAGTGAAAGCATTGGAGGCATGTCATTAAACCCTCACCAAAGACTTCTATTCCCTCACATCACCCCTCTTAGCGGCAGGAAACGCTGACTTAACTGAATGCACTCTCCAAAGGTGCTATGGTAGAGAATGTAAGTCCAAATGAAGGGGATATTCATCTATGCCACCATGGGGAAGTCTTCATCTGTGCTGAAATCAGACTTTTTGGTGACATGATTGTTCGGGGGAAATCACACACTATTCTAAATTCTCCCTCACACTGTGGCAAGTACTCTCAAAAAATTCATTAGTTCACCAGGCTAGGTTTGATTGAAACCATTGCTTTGACCTGCCATTGCTCCATCTAGAGTTAGTAGATGTTTGTTCACGGTTCTCCAGGAAGAGCTCATGGAATACCCCATTACTGTTACTGATCATACAAAAGTTTCAGTAGCCATGGAAAATCAGGGGCTTAGAGAATTGAGATGAACTCTGGTTCCTCTTCCCTTTCCCAATTCATCATCCATCAAAAGTTTATTTAGGAGTTGTCCGAGGATTGGTGGGGAACAACACCCTGACTCACCCTGCTCCTATTTCTCACCCATTCTCCAGCATTCACAAACGGAGTGGCAGTCTGCTGGAGCAGGAAAATATTTGCCCAAGCAGTCTCAAGTCTGAGCCCCTGAGATCCATTTTCGCTAACTGAATCCTGCTCAGAGCAGAAAGCAGCTCTGCCCACTTCAGGTACACATGGGGCAGCAGGCTCATCCTCTCCTACATTTTGTCATTCAGACCTGCACTTCATTATGGACTCTGTAAGAATTACAGTCGTCCTGGGCTGTCCCCATCCACCTCTGCTCTTTTATTAGCCATCAACACAAATGCAATGTAAATAATTTGCAGCTGTTGGGAGAAACAATTAATCTCCTTTCTCCTTAATTAAACCTAGGGGCCTATTCATTAGACATGTGTACAGAGCAAACACCAGGAGCTCAGCCAGAGTATCTGATCCATTGGGCCACCCAGCTCAAGGCAGGCAACAATCTTGGTTTCAACTCTGGCTTAGTCACTTCTGGATGGAATTGGGTGAGTCAAGAAGCATCCCAGAGTTTCAATGCTTCCAACTAACAAGATAAGGTGATGACATCACACAGACATCCCATCACTCAAATATCCCATACTGGGTCCATGACCTCTATGTTTTCATTATCCACATTCACCAAGGCTTCTGAGCAGTGATAGCTTCCACATGAAAGAGGGGGTTTATAGCGTAACATTAAAGCCACGGCTGCTCCTGCATCAGTGAAGCTTGATTTCCTTCTACCTACATGCTTGCCTCCTTGCAGTTAGCCAGATGTCTACTTCCTTTCAGGTATTTCCTAAATATGGGCTCTTTAATCGCCACTTGCATGTATTTATTTATTTTGCTTGTGTACCTATGTGGGCATGCATGTCTCATGGTACATGTGTATAGGTCAGAGCACAACAGAGAGAAAATCAGTTCTCTCTTTCCCCTGTTGGAGTTGTATGGCTCAAACTCAGGTTCACACACTGGGTGGCAAGCACCTTTTCTCACTGAGCCACCTCACCAGTCAGGGCTCATTAATCCTTACAACAATTACAGTGGTAAGAATACGTTTCTCATTTCACAGGAGAGGAGCTGAGACTCAAAAGGGTTTGTTTAACTGTCCCATTTGGAAAATAAGAATGTGAATGTGTCTTAATTCTCTCCCACATTCAAACTTCCTTTTTTTTCAGGGTTGAGGAATGTTTTCATTTTGATCCATAAACAAAAATGTCTTTGCTTTGTCTATGAATCAAATCTTTGTGGTTGTAAACTAATAAAATGTACATTTTAACTTAATTATAGTGTGGTGGTTTGAAAGAGAATGTTCCCCATAGGCTCATATGTTTGAATGATTGGTCTAATACTATGAATAATACCAGTAGTAGTAGTAGTAGTACCAACTAATAATGATTATTTGGTAGAACTGCTGAGGAAGGATCAGGAGGCGTGGTCTTGTTGGAGGAGGTGTGTCACTGGTGGTGGTTTTTGAGATTTCAAAGGACTCAGGCTATCCTAGTATATTTTTGCTCTCTCTCTCTCTCTCTCTCTCTCTCTCTCTTTCTCTCTCCCTCTCCCTCTCCCTCTCCCTTTCCCTCCTACTTGCTGATTAATATGTAAGCTCACAGCCACGGTGGTGGCACACATGGCGCACACCTTTGATCCCAGCACTCAGGAGGCAGAGGCAGGTGGATCTCTGAGTTCTAGGCCAGTCTGGTCTACAGAGTGATGTAAACTCACAGCAGTTTGTGGTACCATCCCTTTGCTTCACAATCATAGACTCGAACTATCTGAAACTATAAGCCCAAGTTAAATACTTTCTTATCAATTGCCTTGATTGTGATGCCTTAGCCCAGAAATAGAAAAGTAACTCAGACAAAGCTAAGATAGGTATTATAAAAGAATTGCCTTTTCTGATTGGTTCAATAGTCAGTCTAAGAACAGCAAACATTCTGTGGGAATCAAACAGGTTTCTTATTCTTTCACTATGTGAATCATGCTTCATTTAAACTTGCAGAATATTGGAAGCATCCTCGTTCGTAGATGTTTGTTGTACTATCTTAATGATTGTGTTTCTATGAAGCAATGAACTGGCGCTTCCCTACTATCCAGTTGTGTATGAGCTTTTAAATAATTCCATCCTTATTCGTTCCCCATTTATAAAATTGAAATGTTTATTTCTCAGGTCTCTTATGAATATTTCAAGGAAAAATGTAGGTAATGGCAGTAAAACTGACATCCAAACATTCCTAAGCTCTACAGCCAATTCTTACTTCCTTTCAGATATCTAGCCTGGATTCATTCTCTGTCTCTGTCTCTGTCTCTCTGTCTCTCTCTGTCTCTCTCTCTGTCTCTGTCTCTGTCTCTCTCTCTCTCTCTCTCTCACACACACACACACACACACACACACACACACAAAATCCATAAATTATATAAAATATTCTGAGCATTGAGGTAAAATGGGGATTTTTAAAGCATGTAGAAAAATAAAAATAATTCAACATCTAATGTATAAACAATCCTATCAAAGAACAATAAGTATGTTCCTCAATCTGACAAAGAACATTTTCAAAATCCTAAAGCTAACTTCATGCTTAATAGTAAAGACTGGATGCATTTTCCATATAAGCAGGGACAATTCAAGGATGTCTGGATGTCTACTCTCTGCCTACATTCACATTTCACTGGTGGCTCAAACCAATGCAATAAATAAAATAACAGTTTGGAATGGAAAGGGTAAAATCATATTTATATACGGAAAATACAATTTTCAGTTTTTTAAATTTTTTAAAAAAAACTCTATCTTTTTCATTTTAAATACCAATCCCAATTCCCACTCGACTCCCTCATTCTGTTCTGTCTTAAACCTCTATATACTACAATTCCTTCTAGAATAAGTGTATTTAGTAAAGTCATAAAAAACACAGCTAATATAACAAAGCAAATTATTGGTACTGATTATGGATAAATAAAACGTTAAATAAAAAATACTGTTATAATAATATTAAAAGCCATGAAATACTTAGGAAAAACTCACAAAATGCATGTGAAGTCTCTACGCTCTGAAATTAACGATGTAGATTTAGAGACCTAAATGTAGAGACAGTGTCCATGAATTGAGAGACTCCATAGAATCATGACTAAATGTCCCTAAAATTGACACGGAGAGTCAAAGAAATTCCATGACTACCATCTGAGCACTTCAGAGAGGAGATAGAAAGGTAAAGAATTTAGATCTAGTCTTTAAAATGTAACAGCAGGAGGTTTTTTTTAAAACTCAAATTATGTTTTCATAACACATGAAAATGAAAAAGACTTGTTATTTCCAAAATAATTTTGAGGAGAACAAATTTGGGTGATTTACACTACCTGATATTAAGACTACTGAAAGGCTGCCCAATCAAGACAGTGAAAGTACTAAAATAAAGGTGGGCATTTAGCTAGTGGGAAATAACAAAGTCCAGAAATAAACACACATGTCGGTGGTCAATTCATTACTAGCAAAGGATTCATTGAAGAAAATGGAAAGACTTTTAAGTAAATGCTCTTGGGAGAGAGAGAGAGAGAGAGATTTATACACACATAAGAAAACTTTAATCTTACTACATAGCATTCATAACAATTGTCTTTAAATGGATCATAGTCCTATATATAGGAATTAAAATTATAAAACCTTTATCAGTATGAACAAATTTTAGTGTATTTGATGAGATTATTAGAAGGGGCATGAAACATACTAGATAAAATATGTAATTGAAAAACAGAATTGTAAACTTTTTTGAAACGTCATTCTTTAGAAAAAATAATTTTTAAAAGCCACATATTGGAAGAAATTACTTAGAAAACATATCACATAGAAGGCTTGTAACCAAAATACAGAAACGATTTTCATAATTCTCCAAGAAGATAAACAGTCTAATAAAAAAAGACCAACAATTTAACAAAGCTGTCATCAAATAACTATATAAAGAGAAACTATGAACATGAAGAGGTACCCAGCCTTGATGGACACCAGAGATAACTACATTGAAGCAGGTTCTCACCACACGGCGACTCAATTGGCCACAGTGAATTAGGTAACAGCACATTCTGTTTGTGCTCTGGAATTCTCATCATTGCTACAAAAGATGTAAAATAACACAAAGTAATACAGTTTAATTGGTATTTTGTTTGTTCTAATCCTATGTTTACTCCTGAGAAATTAAAACATAAGCTACACAAAGACTTCTATGCAAATGATCATAAAGCCTTTATTCAAAGTATTGTCAAATGGAAAATCAATACAATGATCAACTGGTGGGTGTGTCCACATAATGGACACTCACATAACAATAAAAATAGATCAACTTCTGATATCTGGGGGGAAATGGGTCAACTTCTGAACCACTCACTGGTGCAATTAGGTGAAAGAAGTCAAATGAGAAGATTGCATGCTGTTCGAAGTCAGTCTATGGATCTCTAGAAATGCAAAAGTTTGAGGATGGATGGAATAAGGAGCTTGCTGGGTTTAAGGATGGATGGAATAAGGAGCTTGCTGGGTTTAAGGATGGATGGACTAAGGAGCTTGGGAAGAGACAGAGAGAGAGACAGAAATATAGACAGATACTGTCAGACAGACAGACATAGGCACAGAGACCATAAAACAAGCAGGGATAAATGAGAGAGAGGGTGGCAGGCATGGGACCATAGATGGGAAAAGCCCCCATGGTAAAAGCAGCTAGTATGCTATGGAGAGACATGAGTAGCTACGTTTGGCCAGAGTGCTAACAGAAGGAGTCAGGCCACCACTAGGATGAACTGACAGGAAGCATCCACATGATACAGAGCTCATTCACACATGGAAATTCACAAACTCTGGCTTCCTGGGAAACTGAAAAAGTACCTCTTACCAAGGAAGAAACATTAGGTATTGATGCTTTGGGGATGACTGTTATTTCTTATGTATTGCTCTACTGTAATGTTTGAGCCTTGAACAAAAGACTTTGCCTGTTTGTTTCTTTACACCAAGGCCAGCCAGCTCAGGTTTTGCTCAATTTAGATGCAACTTCAGAAGTGACCTGGTATCTGTTTCCCACAGTGTAGCATTCCTGTTTGCTGCAGAAGTCTTCTGGGGGCTGATCTACCATACCCTATCCCTGTAGGTCTGCTGCTTGCCTTGCCTGTCCTGTTGCTTTTCCATGTTTGAGAATCTGGAAAGTGTCTGTGTCTTTGCACTTGGTGGTGGGGGTAGGGGTGGGGGCGCCAATGTGATGTTTGTGCTCCATTTACAGAGAAATTAGGTCTCACCACCCAATGCATCTTTAACTAGAGCATGAAACATTTCTCATGGGAGAATGCCATGTGCTTCCCTTCGCTTCTCTCTCTGCAAAAGTGTGTCAATGCTCTCATGAGCAGCAGAGCCTTGTGACGGAGGGTTTACCCTTTGACCCTTTCTCCTTTCATCCTAAAGTTCACCTGTCTGGCCACTGTTAGCTCTCAAATCCTCATCTAATACTGATCCCCATGGAAAACTGAGTAAAATGTTTGGTTGACAAATAGCAAAAAGGTTAACTACACTGTAGAATATGGTATGCTAGTTAGAGGCCAACCTGTCCTTTTGTAAGCCACATCCACTGTCAAATACGGTATTCTAACTAGAGGCCAACCTGGCCTTAAGCATGCCACATCCAAGTTTGCCTTCTGGTCCAGGGTGGCCATCACATCCATGAAGAAACTTATAGATGACAAAGGGCCGGGCTAATTATATCTTGGATATTTTTGAGGCCCAGAAACTACAGTTTGTTTGGGGATGGGTACATGTCATGGACGTTTCTAAGGAGTTGGAGATGATATTAATGTAATGACCACTCAGTGTTCAGGGGGAACTAAGAAGTCATTAAAAGCAGAGAAGCCAATATTTCAGAAGACATAGGATTAGAAAGTAGTCCTGGAGTGGAAAGCTTCACCCACCACAACTAAAGAAGCCAGCTGTCTCCTCTTGCTTCCCAGCCCTGTGCCCCAGCTCCCTCTTTCAGACACATCAGCTTACTGTGTGTTAATGAAGACTCTATGGGTTCTTTCTAAAGCCACTATCTTTTTCTTTAAATGGTTTGAGTGGGTGTCTATTTTTGCTATGATTCCTAACTACAATAAGTGCTGTCACATTTTAAAAAGTATTTATTGCCTTCTTCAGAGTACAGTTGGGGCCCCTGTCTAGACAAGACTATTTCTACCTTTTCAGGCCTGGGCTCCTTCACCAGCTTCCCTCAGAAATCTAGTGTGGTCATCCCATGCCATGTGTGTGCATTCATCTCACCCTCTCCCCGCATCCCTACCTCTCATTCTGCCTGTCCATCCTTCAGATTAAGTCATACTCTAAATGCCCCGTCCTCCTCTGTACATCCACATCTCCCTCTACTGCCTGTGTTCTTATGCCTAATGCATATTCATTAACCTCTTTCCTGCCATTCTGCTCTACGAACAGTGCCAACCCTCGAGAGTAAGCAACACTTTGGACTTGAGGATGCCTATAGTTCCTAACAGTTCGCAGAATATTATAAATCATTAGTCAATGAAGCAGGCATGCCTTTACCTTCAGACACCTCAGAAATGGCATATCAGCAATGTCTGATTACAAAGAGTAGGAATCCAACAGCACCCAGATAGAAAAACACCATGTGTTCCACATCTTAGGGTAACTCCATCCTTAATGAGAGGCAAGGCTCTCTGCTGAAAGTACCAATTTGGGAGTTTTAAATGTAAACCCCATGTGTGTAGCTCACACATGCTAAGACTCAGAAGAAATGAGGCTTATTTGTACTGCTATAAATGTGTTGGAAGTGTTGTGGAAAGGATGACTAAATCCTTAATCTTTAACTGCTTGATGGGGGCTTCTGCTGAAGGTGGGATCATTTCTCTCCCTTCTGTTCTCCCTCCCCATCAGTACCCCTCCCTTTCTTTCGTTTCATGAACTTTTCCACCGTTCCTATTTTCTTCTTTCCTTCCATCTTTCCATTCCTGTTCCCAAACAATTGTGTGGCATCTGAAGACTTTCAAAGTTGTTAACTGAAGGTTAGTAATATCAGGATGAGTTGTACATTACTATCCCCCATAAATAGTGGGTCAGAAGGCAGGTGAGGAGAGTTACACATTGGGGTGCTATGTGTTGTTACAACAGTAAGTTTTGAGGCTGTCTCTTTGCAAGGCATTTGGACAATTAACCAAAGTTATCTGAGATTGGCCCTGATGGTGAGTGGAAGGAATACTGCAGTTTACATATTCAATGCAATCCCAGTCAAAACCCCTGCTCAGAAATAGACAAAATCATCCTAAAGTTCATAAGGAACCACAAGACTTCAGATAGCAAAAGCAACGATAAACAACAAGAATTGGGGGTAGGTATCGAGCACCTTTAATCCCAGCACTTGGGAGGTAGAGGCAGACAGATCTCTGTGAGTTTGAGGCCAGCCTGGTCTACAGAGTGAGTTCCAGGACATGAGTATGAATGTTTCACAGAGATGCCCTGTTTTGAAAAAAAAAAAAAAAAACGAAAACAACAACAACAAAAATAAGTAAGGGAGGATTACCTTATCAGATTACAATCTATAATACAGAGTCATAGTAATAAAAACACCATAGTTCTCGTATAGAAACAGGCATGTAGACTAGTGGAACAAAATAGAAGACCCAAACATAAGTGCATGTAACTACAGTCATTTTATATTTGACAAATAAGTCAAAAACATGCTATAGAAAAAAAACAGATTCTTTAACAAATGTTGCTGGGAAAACTAGATGTCCACATGCAGAAGAATGAAATTATACCCATATCCATCAGCCTACACACACACACACACACACACACACCTACCACCACCACCAAACAAACAAACAAAATTTTCTCCAAATGAATCTAAGAAATACATGTGAAGCTTGAAATATTGAAAGCACTAGAAGAAAGCATGGGCAATACCCTATAAGAAATAAGGGTAGGAAAGGGTTTTCTGAAGAGGACTCCAATTACTTAGGAATTAAGGTCAACAACTGACAAAGTTGACCTCATAAAATTATAAAATTCCTGTACAGCAAAGAAAACAATCAGCTGGGTGAAGAGAAGCCCTTAGAGTAAGAAGAAATCTTTGCTAATTACTTTCAAATTTCTAGTACTACATTCCAACAGATTGTCCTTGCTGAATCTTTCAATACTCCCAGAATCCCACTCTGCTTTCCACAAAGGTGGCTAACCATGATCCACAGTCTTGTTAGGAGGGTAACTGTCAAAGCTGGCTAAACGGTGAATAACACCTCAAAGGTCCCTAAGAAGACCCAAATCCACAGGCTGAGATCAAGGCACAGAGGAGATCCAGGGTGCCACAAATAGACACCCAGTAATTGACTGGTCTTTCTTTGAACAAAGAACCTCGTAACTCATAGGGCCTGGGGAAATGAGAGTATCTGAAGACCAGGAGCCACTCAGGAAAGGGTGGTGTAGAACAGGAGGTGGGGAGATTGCATTGTTTTATGTCCCTATTCAACTGCGGGAACCAGCTCATTTTTCCACACAAAACGTCTTACCTACTGAACAACATTATTGGACTAAAGTGTGCACTAAATTGTTATATCTGTAATTCCCCGAGATTGTTATTACTTCAATATCTCATACTTCACTGCATTTTAAACATTTGAACTCTAAAACCAGACAGTAACTTACTTTGAAATTTATGCTCCAGAAGATAATTGTCTAAACCTCTTTTGTAATTGCCATAATCAGATCAGAACCATCACATAGTTCATCAGAAGATGCTGCTCCTGAGGCCCTACTGTGTGCCAGGCTAAGCAGTCACCATCTCACTAAATCCACCCAGTTACGTCATGTGAGGGCAGCATTAGTTTCACTTCAGGGACAAGGGCACAGAGGTTCTCAAAGCTTAAGTTCATGGTCCCTTGATGGGAAGAGATCAGATGTCCATCCCAACTGGTCATTCTTCTCCTAGCTATAGGTAAGTGTACCAGAAGGCATTGTTTCCATTTCCTACAGGTCAAGCTTGGGATCAAGAACTTGGTATTTGTGTTAGCACAAGGAGATAACAGAGTCAAGACCAAAGCTGCCTGAATATTGGCATTGGACAATGAATATGATACATAAAGAGAGGGGGGAGGAAAGAGTACTTGTATGTTCATTCCAGAAATTGACTCATGCATCATAAAGTTTCAGGGCTTAGCATATATGAAATCTGTAGGCAGGTTGGTAAGCTGGCAATTCAGGCGGGAGCGAATTCTACAGTCCTAAGACAAACTGTATCATTTCCGGAAAAGGTCAGCCATTGCTGTTCAAATGTATGTAATTGAAGGGAATCTCCATGAAAGTTAACCAAGTGTAGATGTTAAGATCTAAATGATGCATGTTAGCACTCTATATTAGTGCTAAAATCAATAACTCACCACTCTAGCTTTGCCAAGATGAGTTTGTGAAATGTCATCTTCCAACTAAGGTAGTGAATTGGATGGGACTATGTATTATTCTTAACCTTTGGTAAAGACAGTGTGTTTTTGTTTCTCTACTGGCAAACTAATAAATAAAACCTCTGTGCCTTATGTTTATCAACTTTGTTCTAGAAAATAGCAAATGTGCATGATCCAGTTTTATTGTGAATTCTATTCCATGCCTTGGATCCTGATATGGTCACGAAGATGGATGGCAATTATCTGGCTTACAGTATATGCACTGCAAAAGGCTCACCTGCCTTTCAGTGTTTCAGAAAGAAAACACTGGCAGGGCAATTTTACTTCTTATTTATGGGAACTGTTATCTACCATTTCTTCAGCTCTGGCTTCTCCTGGGAAGGGGAGGAATAACAGAAATTGAATGTGAAAAAAATGTTCCCCCCTCATATATCATGGTATTAAAACCGAAAGCCAAATACTCTAGGTCATCTTCCTCATGTTTAGTTCTGAGTCCAGCATGGCCAACAAAGGGCTCCAGTTTTCATGAGAATACTTGCTTTCCTGCCTGCTCAGTTTAGCTCCGCTCAGGCAGCAAGTGAGTCAGGGACCAGGATGCCCTTCCAGACAGATGCATCATGAGACTGAGATAGATCTCTCTCCATGTCCTCACATTTCCTCTGGTTATCTCCAGCATAGCACAGATTGCACTGCGTGTAAATAACATTTTGTACCTTTCCTCTATCAGATGGTAAGGAAGATGCTGGGTCATTTATGTACCAAACCTTAGAACAATAGTTCTCAAAACATGGTTGTGCATTCTTGGGAGGGGTCCCTGAGACCCTTTCTCGTTTTTGGAGGCTGTTTGTTCATTCCCGGCTGCTCAGACCAGAAATAATTACACAGAAACTATATTATTTGCAATACTATTAGGCCAATAGCTTACACATACATATTTCTAGCTAGCTCTTATATCCTAAACTAACCCATCTCCAATCATCTGTGCATTACCACAAGTTGGTGGCCTACCAGCAAAGTTTCAGCAGGCTCCAGAGGAGGCATCTGTTTCCTGTGGCAGCTACATGGCTTCTTTCTGACTCTGCCTACTCTCTCTCTCTCTCCATCTCTCTTTGGATTTCCCACCTGGATTTATTCTGTTGAGCCATTGACCAAAAGTAGCTTTATTCATTAAACAATAAAAGCAACACTTTCTGGAGGTGATAAGATCCAAATAATTTTCATAAAAGTATCGCAGTACTATCTGGTTACTTTGCTTTAATTCTTGCTTATGGAATTTTCCCAAGGAATGAGATACTGCCACAGAGTGAGTGCAGACACAGATATGAAAGCCAGCTGCCTTCTATTAAGCCAGACAATAATGACATCTGCAAAATTGTAAAACAATGGCATTCTCCCAATCTTTAAATTTTTTGACATAATAATTTTCAATAAAAAGTATGTTATTTTGCCTGGAATAGGGGTTGTTGTGGTTATTTTTAAATGAACTAGTAAATATATATGTTTAATATTATAAGTTTTAATACCTAAAGTATTAATTAGAATTGGTAAAAATCTCTAGCAAAACAAAATCTTCTAGGGGGTTGTTAATGTTATTTAGGGGCACCAAGCTGTTCCAAGACCAGAAAGGTAGATGTATAGCCTGGCAGAGGATTTGAAAGGAGTACAGACAACTGGGGAAGGTTGGGGAAAGAAAGAATGAGAAGTGAAGATCTAGAGACAAACAGGTAAGAGGCAGAGAAAGAGGGGGAGGGGTGCAATCACCAAGGCAAAGCCATTGTCAGCTCTTGAATTCAATTGACTGGGGGGAAGTCAGTCAATGTAGTGACTGTAGTGATGATCAGTTCTGACTACAAGGAAAGACAAGTGGTTGAGCAAAGGGCTTTGCATGCAGCAGCTCCAACAGTATGCAGGTGGTAGAGTCTCTGACTCTAGGGAACAGAAGGGAGGTCCTTTCCTACTGTATGAACTGAAATGTGTGCAGTAGGGAAGAGTGACCACTGCTCTTAATCTCATGTAGCCTAGCTATAGAAATAGCCACACAAAGTAATAAACTTTATAAGTCATCCCTATCAAAGATGTTGAAGCTTAAAAGCATCATGACGAATTTTTAAAGTGTATTTGTTTTCTGATGTTTTCAGCGCTCTTGTCAGGCAACCATTGCATGGTAAAAGAGAAATCATGATGGTAGCAATTTTAAAGGCTCTGGAAGCATCCATTTCTCACAGAAGTAATCAGAAGAGGCATTTGTTGTGACTCTCAAAGCCTAGAGTATCCTTTCCCAAATTGATGCGTGAAACCTCTGTTCTTGCTGATACCTATCATGACACCTGTTTGGGGCTGGTGTTCCAGAAATGTGCATTAAAAGATTGCCACTGAATGACAAACTCTAACTGCTGATGTTAATTATCTAGACAAAATTCAACTACTGTAATTCTTTCCAAATGAATAAAATTGTCCTAATCCAGATGTCTGGTTTATAAATGTTTAAGGACAACTATTTGTTGATGAAGGAAATTTTAAATTCTATATACATCAATACCTGTAAAATGAGACTCAACTTTGGTTTCCTGGCTGCCCAGGCCCAAATAATCAAATAGAAACTATGTTATGTACAACACCATTTGGCCAATGACTCAGGCATATTACTAGCTAGCTCTTACATCTTAAATTAACCTATTTATATTAATCTATGTATCACATGTGGCTTACTGGTAATACTCTGGCATCTTTCTCCTTTGGTGGCTACATGCCATTTTCTTGACTCTTCTCTCTCTCTCTCTCTCTCTCTCTCTCTCTCTCTCTCTCTGTACCTTTGTTTGAACTTCCCACCAACCTTACTCTGCTAAGTCATTGGTTGAAACAGCTTTATTCATCAACCAATAAAAGCAACACATATTGATAGCATACAGAAGGACATCCCCTATCAATACCTCTAGAAATAATTAGACAAAGGGTCAGGGAAAGCAGAGAGGGTAGATAAACAGAGGAAATGAAGGAAGGTGGTAGATAATAAACATGGACCTAGGATGGGCCTAGCATGGAGTAAGAATTCCACAAAAATCTCAAGGTTGTAGGAGGAATTCTAATTCCTAAGTCACAAAATCATACACTCATTAGAGGTTTGGTTTAGGAACAAGAAATCCATATTGTCTGCTACAGAACTCACAGAATGTATGAGCAATAACTTGATTTAAAACTTAGATAATCCAAAAGATTCATATGAATATGGAAAAATAAGTAGAGTTATATACCACAAGGCTCATTATGTTGAGTTTCAGAAGGGTGTTTAGGCATTGATGACATGCCATTTGGTGTGCTGTATAGTAATGAAAATAAAGATATTTATAATAATAGTTACATGTTAAATCTTAGTATGTTTCCTCAAGTTGCTTTACAAAAAACTGAAGCTCTTAGCAGTGATATCTCCTTCCAATAAAGACTTAAGGGATGCAATCTATTCCCCAATCTGTCTTCTACAAAGGATGGGGGTAACATGCCCTACTAGTATCTTGTGGAGTGAAGAGGGCCCTTCTAACTCTGCTGTTGGCATGGTGTATTAGACTAGGTCCAAAAGGCAGACACCAATGTGAGATTAAACATGCAAAGATTTTATTGGAGAAAATGCTATATGAAGATAAAATCAAGGAGGGAGCCGTGACAGTCTAGGAGGAAACAAAACCCTTCAGCATCCTTAAGTCAAGGTTTGTGCGCAGAGGCATACCCTTCTCAGCAGTGAGTTGGCCTGAGCATTCCCAGTATCTTCACCCACAGTCATCAGCTGGGAACACATGGGAAGGATGGTCAAGGTATTAATTTCACTGCCTAGAACTGGGACCCCCCATTTATATACTCTGATGTAATGGAGTCTTTAAGATACTTCCTCAAGATGGACACAGTACCTAGCCATGACTTCAGTCCCCTTCACCTTCACTTTAAAAAAGCATCACCGCTGGGCGGTGGTGACGCACGCCTTTAATCCCAGCACTCGGGAGGCAGAGGCAGGCGGATCTCTGTGAGTTCGAGGCCAGCCTGGTCTACAAGAGCTAGTTCCAGGACAGGAACCAAAAGCTACAGAGAAACCCTGTCTCGAAAAATCAAAAAAAAATAAATAAATAAAAAAGCATCACCAAATATCATTCATTTGAAAAATACTTATAGAGAACTTATGATACACAATACCCTGTTCCAGGCATGAAGCAGAGAAGAAAAAAACCAAACGTGTATTCCCAGAACTGCCTAAGGAAATTTAATTATAATTTTCTTATATGAAATTATAATTGCAATATCTTAAAACAAGTAGACAGAAAATGTTCTCTCATACCCATTGCAGAAGTAAGTTATCAATCCTACTGAGTTTGGACATGACCTCAGACCCTTTCCAAATAGAACGGTTCTGGCAGCCTCTACAAATCAATAGTAGCACTTAGGATTAAGCTCATTTGACATCATTGTCTTAGTAGCTATGGAAGGTGGGGGTGAAGACTGGCCTAAGAAGAACATTACAATTCAAACAAAGTTGTCTATGCAGTGAAAGACTGTCCCCAGAAGATTGCAAATAAATCTGTTTTAGAAAACAAATAAAAGGAAAATTTAGGCTATAAGCTAGCTTCCTACTCCTTCATCTTGGTCCCAACTATCTTCAGACACTCAGATATTCATACTTGAGACACTCTGACCTCAAGTTATGAGTGTCTTAGAATTCTACAATCTCTTCACTTGTGGATTGTCTTGTGTCCATAGGATATGGGATGGGGAAAGTTAGCTAAGACTGGACACTTGCTGGGAGTATAACAATCTGGGTTGAGGCATGTTGTCCTGCTAGTCATTCAGATGCTAACAACAGGCTTTTCCAATGCACCAACCAAGTAGGACTGTTTGGGCACAGTCAAGAAACTCACAGTCTCTGAGGAGAAGAGAAAAGCCAGCTTTAACAGCTGACCTATCTATTCTTTTGTCAAAAGACAAGCCCCAGACAAGGAATTTTACCATTTCTCAATGGGATTTTCCAATACCATTCAAATATTCAGGAAACCTCTCCCTTCCCATTGCCATTTGGGAAACGGAGTGAAAATTTTATGTCTTACCTAGCCTGATGCCTTTCCTCATAGGTTCTTACCAGAAAATGGTCTCCCCTATAGCTGGAAATTTCAACACTTTAAGATGCACCTTAATCTACCTTTCCCTGGCCATCCATCCACAATCATAAGCAAGCTCTGCCAGTTTTATACAACAAGGTACAATGCAAAACTTCCTTCCTCCTACCAATGCCCCATCTGTGGCCAACACCATCACCTCCCATATTCTCTACCAGAGCTCCCAGTTTGCCTCCATCTCCTCATTCTTAGCTGCTCTAATCCTTTTCACAGAGCTTCTAGGGTGGTTGTTTCTACAATGGAGTCTGATCAAAAACCATCTCAAGGGTGCCTACCACACAGTCCATTTCAAACTTCCCGGCTCATGGCTAATTCACTTCCACTACTCTTCTTGCCCACGATAGCATAAGCCACACTGGTTTTCTCTTCTGCCTGCAGATTTACCACACTCAGTGCTACACCGGGGAATCAGCACTGTTTCTGCAATGTTCTTCCCTAGACACACAGCCAACTCCTTTGCATCACTGCCCTCAGTCAGACCTCAAGGTGCCTGCTCCTGAAGACCCTATATGAGGTATCTCCCTGAGGCCCACTCAATCTATCCAAACCCACCTGTACTGATTTTATCATAATAGTCATGCAGGACATTATCTTTTTCCAGTCTTGGCTTTTCTATTGCCTGTCTTGGCCCTCACGAATGGAAATCCTAGAAACAGGGGTCTTGTCTCTTCTGCCCATCACTATTTATCCAGAGCGTGTGTGCCTTGGCCACCGTAGGTACCAATAAATATATAATAAGCTAAAGAATGAACTAGCATCCATCATGGCTGTCAGTGAGGTCAAAGTTTCTCTCTGATACTAAGTAGCCTTTCCCTTTTCCTGGCTAGCCAAATCTTCTGGAAGCCCTTCCTCAGCACTCACATCTTCTCATCACAGCCTCTGTGACCAATGGCCCTATGTCACAAGGTATCAGTGTGGATCATCTCAGATGCCCTCCATATCCCGGCTTTCATTTTTTTTTTCTAAGAGAATTTGAGAAGTCCAGAAATGTTTTATTCTAAAGGAAAGAGACTCTCAAAGAAGGACGGTAGGGATGAAGGGAACCATTTTAAGAAAGGCCTCTTTGATTCATCCATACTTGAGTTCCTTTCTCACACCCTTGTCCCATATGTACACAAACACGCTGCTGCACTCAGACCTCACAGCCAATCCAAGCGGCCATATACCCAGGTTGGTGGGGAGGAGTTTAACCAGGCCTTCCCTAACTTGGGAGGGGCAGCCCTGCTTCATGTTGCTGCTGGGTGGAATGCTAAAGCTCCAA
Source organism: Microtus oregoni (assembly GCF_018167655.1). Classification (NCBI taxonomy): domain Eukaryota; kingdom Metazoa; phylum Chordata; class Mammalia; order Rodentia; family Cricetidae; genus Microtus; species Microtus oregoni. The sequence continues at coordinate 26,033,616 of NW_024543087.1, read as the reverse complement.
GCCAAGTGTCTTCCATAGAAAGGCAGTTCTGGCCCATGTGTTTGTGTTCCTTTAGCTGTCTGGCAGCTTCTCGTATGTTCAGTGCCAGTGGGAACCCTTGTCCTTCCATCCCTCTATCTTTGTAAGGTAGCACTTGCCCACACATAGCACAGGGCCAGAAACAAACTGAGAAGAATGGGACAGGGGACATGTGCCAGGACCTTCCCCTTCAACAGTGGATTCTGAGACCTTCAGCTCTCTTCTGCTAATGCTCAGCAGGCCCTTGCATCCACCTCTTCACCCCATGAATCAGACAGGGACTCAAGCCTCACTGTCTACAGGCTTCCCTAGTAGGAAACAGGTTTCTTTTTAGTCCCTGTGGTGATGGATATGGGATTCAAGGTCTGTCACCAGAGCTTCTCCATAGATGGCTCTTTAAATATCCCTTAGATTATGAAATATTTGTGCCTTGGTTATACTGATTATCCCCAGCTCCTCTGAGCAGAGAATCGGTAACAGTGGGATCCCCTGCAGCATTAAGGATGGAGGACACCTTCAAGGTAAAACTTGTCTAGTGCTTGCTAATTTTATCTCAACTTGACATAGACTAGAATCATTTGAAAGGAGGGAAACCCAAATGAGAAAATACCCCCATAGGATTGGAATGCAGGCAAGCCTATTTTTGATGTGAGAGGGGCCATCCCATTGTGGATAGAGTCATTCCTGGGATGGGGTTCAGGGTTCAGAGTAGGCTAAGCAAGCCATGCAGAAGAAACCAGTAAGCAGCAGCCCTCCATGACATTTTCATCAGCTCCTGACTCCAAGTTCCTGCCCTAGCTTCCATGATAGACTACAATGTGGAACTATGAGCCAGATAAACTCATTCCTTCCCAACTTGGGTTTTAGTCTTGATGTTTCATCACAACAATAGAAACCCTAAAAGACAAGAACTTCATGTTTAATCCAGAAGTACAATGTCAGAGGAGGCAGCACCATCATCTCTCTGGACATAATTTTCAACCTGGATTCCACCCACAGAAAGAACAAGGCCAGTGGAATTCACACATTGACTTCCCCAGACACAAGAATAATTTCATTCAACAAATACTATGTAGTGAATATGTGTATATGGCAGAAATTTAGATGCATGGCACTAATAATTATATTGATAATTACACTAATTACACTAAGTAATTATACTAATAATTTTAATCAGAGTAAGTGCTCAGAAAGAGGACAGGATTTTATAAAGGCATATGTCAAGAGACAGAGACCTAATTGAGTGTGCTAGCAAGGGCCATTTTTAAAATTGACAGCTGTGTGGCTGAGGCTGTAATTCAGACACAAAACACATGCCCAGAATATGAGACACCTGGGTTCATCCCCAGGTCAACACTGGTAACCCTATTCATGGTGAGGAAGACGGCTCCATCTTTAGCTATAGGAAATTTCAATGACACAGTTTTCTCAGGTCAAACTCTCTCCCAGCTTGTTTGCTGGGATCTGTTTAACTGTATCCAAATTTCTCGCTGGACAGTTGCAGCCAGTACTTGGAGCGCTGGCCCCTTTGACAGAGGGTTTATTACTCGAGTTGGCTGCATGAACGTGAGAGACTGGGGCCTAAAAATGAGGGGGACTAAAGTCTCATGCAATAATAGTCATTTTTAAGTGAATCAGATAATTTATACTTGTAGGGTTAAGCAGAGTCACGAGTAAGTTGTTCAACCACAAGGACCAGCGGCATGTGACAAAACCATGTTTTCCCATAGAGGCATATGCATAACAACAGCTTAAGTCAACTCACTCCTCTCAGCTAAACCTGGGAGAGGCATGGCAGCACATTCCAGGAAGAGCCCATGGTATGGAGGAAGAGAGGCTGCAAGACCCTTGTCTTGCTTACTTGGAGTTTTTTTTTTTTTTTCACAACACTCAGAAATCTCCTGATGTGACTTTGTTCACAGACTGTGTTCCAACAGCAGAGGAGACTTGGGAGCCATGCCTATTCTCAATGGGATACTGAGGCCCAACTGAGTATAAGTGACATGGACAGAAGGCCAGGAAACAGATTTTTCTTCATAAGGTAAAGAGCTCAAGAGAAGATAAGGTCAGTGGGGGTACAGGGTAGTGTCTTGGAAGTCTCTATGTTCCCAGTAGTTTAGTATCTGTCCAAAGGTTCCTACCCTTTCCTTTGTTGGGAATAAGTCTCAGGGTTCACCTCTACAATAACCTCCTGTCCCCTAACTGCCAGCTGTCCCCGTGGGCTCTCTGTAAACCTAAAAGTCTGCTCCCACTTCATCTGGGACAGGGGATTGCAAAGACCCAGTTTTCCCCACAGTTGCCTCATCATGAAGCTAGCCTAGAATTTGGGCTATCTTAGCAGCTATGTCATAAGGAAGGCAGGTATACATAATCAAAATGGAATCGAGTAACTAGAACGTCTTCTGCTCCTTGCAACCTTGCAGAAGAGCCATTCCCTTTTATTACCCAGAGATTCATAAAAATGCATAAGTGAATGCAGCAGTTTAAATAGTTTTCTTTTAGGAGTTTGGCACTAAATACATTAAATGAATTCCCTCAGCCCTTGGACAAGAGGCCATTAGACATGGACTATTACTTGCATTATCATTACATTAGTGGGTCATTATGAAAAATAAAAGTTCTAATCAGCATGAACATTTATAAAGTGCCACAATAGGGGATATGCCAGGCTGGGCTGTCTCAAACATCTAAGCTAACCACAGTGAGTAATGACTTTGAACAAAAAAAATAATAATAAAAGACTGAACAGAAAAAAAATCACTTTAACAAATCCCTCTCAAAGTCATTAGCAATTAAAGCCTTGGAAAACAGAGGCAGTCCACCCCCATCTCCCTAGCTAAGTAGGGGAGTTTTCTCAACTCGGCTTGGCATCTAATGATAATACTTATTTTATTTACTACCCCCCTAGAGACTCTAGATTGAATAAGAGGATCCTGAAAGTCCTGTAAGTTCTAGGTAGCTCTGGAGTCCTTCACTGGTGGCTCTGAGGCTGATATCAGTCACAGGAGCAATGTGGTGGACACTGTACTCCTGCCCACTGACTCAGTATAGCCAGGTCAAGGATGCATTCCTAAGAATTAATGGTCCTCAGAGGGAGGAGTTAGAAGCAAGGTAGAAGATGGGTGGGATGGGCAAGTTAGTTAGACTATCTCTAATGACCAAGCCACAAGGATCCTCCCATCCTCCTCCAGAGGTATCTTCTGACTCCCAAGGACCAGTTTTTCTCAGGAGACTCAGTGGGTCTCTCCAGACTTCTAACTGAATAAATGAAAATACCCCACTTCCTTGTTTCCATGCATTTGATGGTGACTTCTGTTATGGAAGACAAGTATCCATACCAACTCACTCACTCCAAGCATTTGTCCATCCATCTGTCCAGTCAGACAGCCATCCATTCATCCAGTCATCTAGCCAGCCAGCTATTCATTTAATCATTGATTCACTCAACACTCTGAAAGTTGACATGTTATTTTCAGCATCAAACTGTTGTCTCTCTATATTTCTAGCACCTAAAACAGATGCCTGGTGACAAATGGGCATTCACTAAATGTTTATAGGTAAACACAGGAATGCTTTAAATACAGGGATGCTTGGGGAC